>NC_056580.1:12033088-12348588 GCF_018340385.1 Cyprinus carpio | reverse complement strand
TCAACATTTTTTCCCATAACCTTACAGTTTTGATGCTGTTTCATGTCAGATGATCGTGTTAGATTACATGTGTTAGTATCTGTTGTTTCTTTTTCTTCTTCACTTGTGTTTTTTTGGAAATTCTGTACAGAAGATGTGTACTAGCACCCTCTACCGTATAGCAATGAAAACACGGAGCACAAGTATAGCTCAAATATATTTTGACTTTTTGTAAGTATAAGTCAAGTATACATTAGAAGTTTATTTTAAAATAAAGTATTAAAAATAAAAAATAAAGCTCTGTACACTTGCATTTTTACAACACTATAAGTGCATCCCATCAGATAATGAAAAGTTCTACACACACTTGTGGTCTTCATGTTTACTTGAACACTCGGACCAAATACGCCATACAAGTAGTCAAGTGGAAAGACAAGGTATTTGGACAAGGGGAGAGATGTCCTTCAAGATGGCTGAGCTTGATCGGTTTCTGGGTCATAGGATGGAGGACGGAGAAACGAGAAAATGAGGAGGGATATTGAGAAGAACGCCCACTGCCCTATTTAGCTCCATTCCTAAACCTAAATTTAATCAAGGTCTTCCGGATCTCTTGGGGGAAAAATCACAGGTAGGTGTTCTGAAGCAGGTTGGATCTAAAATTTGCAGGACAGTGGGTCTCCAGGAGCAGGATTGAAGACCTATCTTTATATTATATTCATTATATCTTTACAATTCTTTCACAGTTTTTTTTTTTCACACTAATGGCAGAAATGGTTTTCCTTATGTGACCTCATTTTCCAGTTGGGGTGAACTATCCCTTTAAGAATATCACAACTGTCGATGATTCCAAAGCTGTATGAATCATTAATTAATATCTTGTCCCACACATGTTCAATGGCAAGAATGATATAGCAATTCCTGTTTGTATGTGTTGTGAAAATGAGATCACCTACAGATGGTTATGCTTCATGCATATACACACTGACTCACTGTGTGAGCGTTAGGAACCAATGAACTTCTTGATGAGTGAAAGATGAGGAAATTTCAGCTGCAGCCGCAGCCCGGTGTGTACTGATTTCATATGCGGTCCAGATCTGTGAACTGGAGTCAGTGCCCATGCTGCAGAGGGAGGGCTATTATTCATCGATGTGGTATTTATGAGAGGAAGGAAAAGGTCTTTGATAGCTCTGCTCTGCTCTGCTCCTCTCTACCACTTATAGTTGTGTTTCTGGAACGCTCCACTCTCCTTCGCTCCCACCCAGTATCTGCATATCCCTCTTAATGTCCAGCCTATTCCCATTCACTCCATATTATGTTAAATGTGACAGAGATAGGGTAATATGAGGTAAAAGAGGTGCACATATTCAGGAAAAAGGTCAAATGATTTACTGATCTGCACACTTGCCAAAGTTGCTGGGAGTCTGGTGCTCTAGCTCAGGACTGCCAGTATTCCTCTGATGTTCCTGTCAAAACAGAAATGGGGAAAGCTCAAGGGTTTGTAATGAAGTCTGCACAGTATTTATCTGACACTTTTAGGGCATGAGATATTCAAACAGAAATAGCCATTGCAGCAGAAAAAGGAGCAGAGATGAGTTTATCTTAAAAATAAAAGTTCTTTATTGGCACTGATGGTTCCACGAAGAACCTTTAACATCCATTTCAAAATAGGTTCTTTATAGTGAAAAAAGTTTCTTTAGATTTTTTAAAGGTTCTAAGAAAAAACATGTTTTTAAAAAACTGCAGGTACATTGGGGAACCAAAAGCAGTCCTTCTATGACATTACAACCCCCCCACCCTTGAAAGATTTCTTTTTAATAGTATGAGGGCAAATTCAAAAATGCCATTTTTGTGTATATGCGAGATTTGGCTGGCATATACAGGTGCATCTCAATAAATTAGAATGTCATTGAAAAGTTAATTTATTTCAGTAATTCAACTCAAATTGTGAAACTTGTGTATTAAATAAATTCAATGCACACAGACTGAAGTAGTTTAAGTCTTTGGTTCTTTTAATTGTGATGATTTTGGCTCACATTTAACAGAAACCCACCAATTCACTATCTCAACAAATTAGAATATGGTGACATGCCAATCAGCTAATCAACTCAAAACACCTGCAAAGGTTTCCTGAGCCTTCAAAAGCCTTATGAGGATTGTCAAGCAAAATCGGTTTAAGAATTTAAGTGAACTTCACAAGGAATGGACTGAGGCTGGGATCAAGGCATCAAGAGCCACCACACACAGACTTGTCAAGGAATTTGGCTACAGTTGTCATATTTGTCTTGTTAAGCCACTCCTGAACCACAGACAATGTCAGAGGTGTCTTACCTGGGCTGAGGAGAAGAAGAACTGGACTGTTGCCAAGTGGTCCAAAGTCCTCTCTTCAGATGAGAGCAAGTTTTGTATTTCTTTTGGAAACCAAGGTCTTAGAGTCTGGAGGAAGGGTGGAGAAGCTCATAGCCCAAGTTGCTTGAAGTCCAGTGTTAAGTTTCCACAGTCTGTGATGATTTGGGGTGCAGTGTCATCTGCTGGTGTTGGTCCATTGTGTTTTTTGAAAACCAAAGTCACTGCACCCATTTACCAAGAAGTTTTGGAGCATTTCATGCTTCTTTCTGCTGACCAGCTTTTTGAAGATGCTGATTTCATTTTCCAGCAGGATTTGGCACCTGCCCACACTGCCAAAAGCAGAAAAAGTTGGTTAAATGACCATGGTGTTGGTGTGCTTGACTGGCCAGCAAACTCACCAGACCTGAACCCTATAGAGGATCTATGGGGTATTGTCAAGAGGAAAATGAGAAACAAGAGACCAAAAAATGCAGATGAGCTTAAGGCCACTGTCAAAGAAACCTGGGCTTCCATACCGCCTCAGCGGTGCCACAAACTGATCACCTCCATGCCACGCTGAATTGAGGCAGTAATTAAAGCGAAAGGAGCCCCTACCAAGTATTGAGTACATGTACAGTAAATAAACATACTTTCCAGAAGGCCAACAATTCACTAAAAATTTTTTTTTTTTTTTGGTCTTATGAAGTATTCTAATTTGTTGAGATAGTGAATCGGTGGGTTTTTGTTAAATGTGAGCACAAATTATCACAATTAAAAGAACCAAAGACTTAAACTACTTCAGTCTGTGTGCACTGAATTTATTTAATACATAAGTTTCACAGTTTGAGTTGAATTACTGAAATTAATGAACTTTTCCATGACATTCAAATTTTTTGAGATGCACCTGTACTTATTTATGATCTTAGCTGTCATTTTTAAACATTGACTTGCGTTCATGCAACCTAGAAATGACACAATGAGAGACAGAAGGCATTCTGAAATAGATGTGAATTGAAGACAATATTTTGCCAGCTAGGAATATAAATTTGGCTGCTACTATATGTTATTAAAACAAATAATATTTTGATTCAAAATATAGAAGCATGGCTTGTGTAGGGTTCTCCAGACATTTACATATGACAGTAATGACCTGGGTGAGTATGTACGATGAGTGAATATGGCATAGAGTTATACCTTTCTGATAGAATTCATCCTCAGACATATTACAAAATGAAACATGATGGATTAAGACAGAGGTATACAATACACATAGCCTGTTTTCAGTCAGTTCTGCTTTCCCATGAAGTCCATTCTCACTAGACAGCTTAAGTTTAGAAAGATCAGCAGGCCTTAGGGGTGATAACTTCATCGTTCTCTGTGTCTCATCCTCCATGTCCAGCTGAGCACTTTATAGCAAACCTCGCAAACCCATCACTCTGGACAGAAAAAGCAAACTGCTGCTTTTATCTGTTTAAAAAAAAAAAAAAATGAGAGCAGCAACTGTGGCTCAGCAACACATCTGTGTGGCAGATTGGGCAGAGCAAAGGGTGCTGTGGAGTAGATGGACAGCAGTCTGTCCAGCATGTGTGCAAGCTTTGTGATCAAATTACATTTATTTTTTTTGCAAGACAATAAAAGGCACAATTGAACCCTATAATTTTCCTTTCTATATATAATTTTTCATTACTATATGACTCGTGTAAAGCAGAAAGACATGATGCGCAATTTCTTATAAAAATAAAAAATAAAAAGAGCCTTTAACTCCACCAAACAAATTTGTAAAAATAAGGGACCTCATCCACTTAATTTCGTACAATTTGAGAATTTACGTGAAGAAAAAATTTCTCACGCATTTCCAGCAGATTCACAACAGGTGCTGAGCCTACGTGCGTAAAGTTTCTTACCCGTTCTAATGTTGATAAATCCGGATTACTCTAAGGGAACTGAACTCGTGCCTGCCGCTAATGATTGGTCCAAATAAGGACTTAACCTTACAACTGCATTTCTCACACCACTCCTGTACGCATGCGCAAGCTCACTAGTCTGTGAGCGTGCGCAGCAACATTTTTGGCGTGCTGTGTACCATTCCCAAAACCAGTTGAAACACAATACATCGTTAATATTACTACTGCTACTACTACTAATAAACAGTTGTTGTACAATACATCGTTAATATTACTACTGCTACTACTACTAATAAACAGTTGTTGTTGTAGTTTTTGTTGTTGTTATTTTTATTTTTTCTGTTTCTGCAAGAGACTTGTGATTTCTGGTAAATTACGTTTTTTTTTTTTGTTTGTTTGTTTTCTTACCTCAAATATATCCAATTAAGAGATTAGTTACAGGTTCAGGATTAAGTACAATGTGTATGTATTTCATGTTGCAGTCATCATATATGGATGCAACCCCCAAATGTCTTTACACATTTAAGTTTTTAATGTAATTTCACAATAACACATCTTACGGCTCGACAAAAGGATGCCAAATAAACAATTCAGCATGTAACTTAAGACAGAAGAAACAGCAGCATGACACCCCCATCTTCTCTACTGTTCCCTGTTCTCTACTCACACACCTGTCTATATAAGACCTTACATCTCACAGTGCATGTCAGAGCAAATGAGAATCATGAGGTCAAAGGAACTGCCTGAAGAACTCAGACACAGAATTGTGGCAAGGCACAGATCTGGCCAAGGTTACAAAAAAATTCTGCTGCACTTAAGGTTCCTTAGAGCACAGTGGCCTCCATAATTCTTAAATGGAAGACATTTGGGACAACCAGAACCCTTCCTAGAGCTGGCCGTCCGGCCAAACTGAGCTATCGGGGGAGAAGAGCCTTGGTGAGAGAGGTAAAGAAGAACCCAAAGATCACTGTGGCTGAGCTCCAGAGATGCAGTCGGGAGATGGGAGAAAATTGTAGAAAGTCAACAGCCCTCCACCAGTCGGGGCTTTATGGCAGAGTGGCCCGAGATTGTAGAAAGTCAACAGCCCTCCACCAGTCGGGGCTTTGATAGCGGCCTTAATTCCAAGTACAGCCACTGGATATCAGCTGGACGACTGGTTGCGAAAAACTTCTTCAGAGTGCTCAGGACCTCAGACTGGGCCGAAGGTTCACCTTCCAACAAGACAATGACCCTAAGCACACAGCTAAAATAATGAAGAAGTGGCTTCACAACAACTCCGTGACTGTTCTTGAATGGCCCAGCCAGAGCCCTGACTTAAACCCAACTGAGCATCTCTGGAGAGACCTGAAAATGGCTGACAGAACTGGAGAGGATCTGCAAGGAGGAATGGCAGAGGATCCCCAAATCCAGGTGTGAAAAACTTGTTGCATCTTTCCCAAAAAGACTCATGGCTGTATTAGATCAAAAGGGTGCTTCTACTAAATACTGAGCAAAGGGTCTGAATACTTAGGACCATGTGATATTTCAGTTTTTCTTTTTTAATAAATGTGCAAAAATGTCAATAATTCTGTGTTTTTCTGTCAATATGAGGTGCTGTGTGTACATTAATGAGGAAAAAAAATGAACTTAAATGATTTTAGCAAATGGCTACAATATAACAAAGAGTGAAAAATTAATGGGGGTCTGAATACTTTCCGTACCCACTGTATATTTAAGGAAAGATAGGTCTAATGTTCTAGAGCAGACACGAAGACTCTGCAATCTACACTGCTCACATCTAATAGGTTAGTTGAGGACAGAGAAAAAACAAGAGAGAAGGAATAAAATGAAAGAGGATGATATGACAGTTAGGCAACAAAATACAGAAAGAAAAATGCCCTCAAAGGAAGATGTTTGCATTAATGATGACTATGTGCACAGGGTTTGACACGCCGACTATCTGAACAGGAGCAGGTGTCCGTATCCTGTCTACTAACATCCATCATTTCCGTATCTCTCCTCGGCAATCTCTGTTTTGTGTCAGCATGTCTACAGGACCTCCGGACCCTCTCTGTGGTTGTCCCATCACCTGGACCTAACTGGCTCAGATATATGTATAGGGATTTATTGGACATGTCTGGGAACACAAGAATGCAATGATAATAAAGAACTGCATTTATTACGGTTTTGTTCGATTCCAAGTAAGGTACTGTTTTTCAAGCCTATTTTAGAGCAGAATTTACAAGTTATAATTTGAGTATTTCAGAGGACATTTGGTTGCCTCTGTCTCTGTTGCATGTGTGACCTCTCATCGCTGTTGACTTCATAATGAGTACATTAAGTTTATCTCCACAGAGAGGGCAGGAAATTAGATAAAAACAGAGGTCAGTAGATGGGGAATCTGTTATTTTGAGACACTGTAGGCAGACAAGGGTTTCAGCAGGGAATCTAAATGGGAAAAGCAGTGCAAGCAGTAGATAAAGAGAGCTCACTGTAAACTCATTCTCAAAGCTGCTGTCAGTCTGCGGGCCAGACCTATTCACCAGTCCTTATTCTCAACACATGGACTCCCGGCTTCATCAGGATATGACTGGAAGAGCAAAGGAAGACTCTTGCATTTGTCCATTGGGGAAATGGAGCTGGATGACACCAGTTACCATTTTTACAGAGCAGGAGGAACCTGATGTTTGTGCCTCTAACAACTCACACATGATTCTTTGTCCAAGACTGTGAGTTTGATTGAGTAGCATCTCTTCCCTCACCCCTCCCCCATCAAACTAGATTTTTCAAATATGATAAATACCTTGGCCAGCTCCCACCCCCTCACTGCGCTCTCATTGCAAAAAGGCTCTCCCCCAAAAAGTCTGGATTCAATTTTTCAAAAATGGAGAGCTTGTGAAAAAGGGTGGAAAACGCTCTTGTCTTGTGAATCCATTATTGTTCAAGTTATACTCCAAATCCTGTTTTAATATATGTGTTTGTTTAGGATCTACTCTCAATCCACCACTAGATAATGGCATTCACAGACTAAGTTTAGCAGTAGCTACAAATAAATATGGTGATGGATCCCCCTCACATATCGGTGGAGAGGCGGTTACGGCACACAAACTCAATCTTTTCCAGATGGCATCGATAGATCACATTATATAGATGCTGAGTATTCGGGTTCTCTGCCTTGCGGGTCTTGATTGCTCAGGAATGAAGCTCGTTTTCATTAGGATTCTGATGCACAGATGTAGTGCCCCATAAATGCACCTTCTACTTGCTGTCTTTGCAGTGCCTATGATATCCGATCCCCTCATTCAGCGCACATTAAAGGCTAATCATGTCTATCATTTCCATTAGCGCAGTGAGCTGCCGGCTCACTCACCCGTGCAATGCGGTCTAAGTGCGCTTCATTATATGCCCCGTCCTTATCAGTGCTCTTACGGTTAGTTAACTTACTGCAAGATCCTAATTGTTCCTCTGTGTTTACTGTATATCCAATGTCTGATTGAGGGTTCATTGAGACACTCTGCGGTCTCTCCACTAGAGGGTGACCTATGATCACGCAACTGACCCACGACCTCCGAGCTGTGACCAAGGGGAAGAGAGGCGCCTGTTTACCAACTTTTTGTCGGGTGGTTAAGGATTTTAACCGCAAAACGTGGGTCAGTTTGACAGATATGGACTGATTATTAATTTTCATTATGTGCTACTTTTTTATTTATTTTCAAATAAAAATTGCTTAAACAGTGCTGGTGAATCTTAAGATTTTTGAATAATAAATAACAATATATAAAATAATTTGTTTTCCCTTTTTGATCTTTTTTTAATTGAAAAATTAAATTAACCTCAATTTCACGTTTGTGTCAATTGTAAATCTATAGATACACTGTGCTTTTTAAGTACACTGGACAGTGCTACAACCTTCCCACTCTGGTCATTAAATTGATCACAAAATACATTATGAATCATTTGTTTGATTATTTTTTATTTTATGAACCACATGTACAAATATTTTTTATTATTCCTTCATTAAATTGATCACAAAATACATTATGAACCACATGTACAAATATTTTTTATTTTTATTATTTTTTTTCAAATATTTTTCATTTGTATTACCTTGCCTTTTATTGCATGGTAATAATGTTGGGAAGCATTGTGTCTCCAAAAACTTGAATTTTTGCCACTTCAGAACTGAAGTATTTGCTGTTTTGCCCACAGAAGCTCACAGCTTTGATTTCATTGTACACTCACACTTATTTATGTGTAAAAAAGCTAGTTGCAAGGCACTTATTATATATGTGTATAATGGGAGTTGAATACACATAGTCATTTCATTAATGTGAAAAAATAGATGTACATATTCAGATTGGCACGGAAATGTTGGCCCCAGCTGGTTCTGGGCACAAGCTGACATGATCTTTAAACAAAATTAAAAACCAGCTGTAAAAATGTGCAGGTAATATGAAATAGTAAATTGTAGAGATGTAAATTCAGTTTTTATGCTTTAGAATAAAACATTTGCATAAAAAAATCCGACATAGAAAGCCTCTTGAATAGCACACAGCAAGTCTTTCTCAGTTATCAAGGGAGTAATGTCACTCTTCTATATTTGTTTTTCAAAAATATTATTATTATTTAGTTTACGGAATATGTTACATTTATTTCATGTACGCCAAAGAAACATACATATGTTATATATTTTATATTATTATTAAATAAGTGGATAAAACAAAGATAAACCAAAAAAATTGTACAGCCCAAGTATTTCTTTCAAATATACTGTATATTTATCTTCATTACAGTGAAATCTTTATAGAAATGATCACAAATAAAACTACTAGAAAATGTTTAGTGCTGCTATATCTGTCACTGCCCATCAAATGACTATTTACTTATCCATCTGAGATGTTTATGGTTTCTATTAAATTAGTGTTAATCTTTGGACAGCCGTCTTTAGGATATGAAAAAAGATTCCAGCTGTGGTGGCTATGGCTGGCTTTCTCCTTGCTTAATAGGAAAACAGCTGTAAACCAACAGGCCGTAAACCAGCCAACAGATCCTGCCTTTTCTCAGAGCCACGTATTGTACATTTTAATTATGTTTCTAATTACATGCAAACGCTCAAATAAGTTTTTGTCGTCGCCATTGTGTGCCAGTGAACCAGCTAATTTTCTTGAGAGTCAAGAGTCACAAACCCAAAGACGCTGACGCTTCTATTTTGGGCTCAGTGATTTTGTGTCGCCTGCAGTCATGGCATTTCCTGTACATTTGGAATTTTTACAGTTTAGCAGCAAATTATAATGTGGACAATGTCTTCTCTGAATTTCAGAAGCTAGTCTACTCTTGTCACCACAAGGTGGACAGCAGCAACTGTGTATCTGTTTCCTTGATTCTGTTCATACCATGAAAATCCTCCTTAAACTGAGACATACTGTACCCTATAACTCTCTCTGTACCTTCATCTTTAAGATACCATGGTCTCCCCCCTCTTAACAACTGCAGCTTTGTGTTTCCCATGAATAATGTAAAGAGATTATGCTGAAATTAGATGCAAACAGAAATTACAGGGTTTGCTGCAGCTAGAGGGAGGAGGTTCCGGGCCTGTGACTTCACTGTAAAGTGATACTCTTTACATACTCTGAAGAGTAGCGTGCTGACAGCAGCAGGGCCTAAAAGGGGCACACACACACATTGATGCATGCTTTATAATGTACTGTGTAGAGCAGTGTGTGTGTATGTGTGTGTGAAAGTAGATTCAGAAGAGGGGCATATTTGTAATGATGCATGGTGGTGAAACCAGGCTGTCTGGATATAATCAGAGCCCTGCTCCGATGTTACGGTGCCTCCTTTCCCCCGTGTGTTTTTCTCTCCACTTCTGTCTCTTACTCCACAGTGGCAACACCTATAATGACAGCTAGCTACTTCTCTTTTAAATATACTTTTTCTTTATTTATACCTTTTTCAGAATAGAATACAATAGAACAGAATCTTTGGTAGCCACACGATTGGGTCAGTGGAATTAGTGCAGCTGTGCAACACCACACGTGAGAAAGTAGCCTATGAGAAATGTATGTACAAAAGTAATATGCAATATAATGTGAGAATGCTGTTGTGTTGAATAGTCTGTTGTTCAGACTACAACATGATTGTGAGGGTGATATTGCTTTTGACCTGTTCATGTATTTAGATATGTTATAACTGTACATTTGTAGCAATGACTGGATTCCTCATAAAATAACACTTGGTCTTTCACTGGTCTTTCAATCATCAGTATGCTAAGCATGAAGTGTAATGGGGCTGTTAGCATTGCCTAATGTAATGATGCATGAACCAATACGTGATTTAATCATCAAAGAACTGCACGCAATGTCAAAATAAATGAAATCCCCTTGTTCTATCTACAATCTGCCAGTTTGTGCTGCATGAGTCAGGAAGTGCAGGAACCAGTAAAACCAGGTTTTACTTTTTCCTGCATTTAAGAAAGAAAGTGACAGTTTAATTGTTCCTACTTGTTTCAAATACAAAAAATGAAAAAAAAAAAAATAAATAATAATAATGGTTTTGAACAAATGGGTCATTTTGGATAGGCTCGGGTATTCAAAAATTTAATTTTTCCATCTTTTTGTGGTCAAATTAGGAAAAGTCTCATTGTTCCAGTATCAGCGCTCTGGTATACATCATTATGGATCCAAGGAGCTGGAAATCATTATTCCAATAATTAACATGCAATCATCAAACCTAAAAAGTTGGTTAAAAAAATCAACATGTCAATTTATTGCATGTGACATCTAATCAAAAGCATTTTGGTTATAAAAATGTAAATTTATTGCATGTGACATCTAATTTCTTTTAATTTAGATACCTAGATGTCTTTCTTTCTTTCTTTCTTTCTTTCTTTCTTTCTTTCTTTCTTTCTTTCTTACTTTCTTTCTCTTTTCTTTTTTTCCCTCCATCACAGCATCCACCCAATATCATCTGATGTGCAAAACTTGTTGTAAGTGGATGGTAAAGGTTTGAAAGTCTTTTTCAATACAAATACACATAATCACAAATAATGTCAAATGTACACTGCCATTTTTTAAAAGAAATTAATACTTATATCTAGCAAGGATGCATTAACTTGATCAAAAGTAAGAGTTAAGGCAATAATAATATTACAAGATTTCTATTTAAAATAAATGCTGCTCTTTTGAACTTTTCATCAAACAATCATGAAAAAAAATTATCATGGTTTCCACAAAAATTTTAAGCGCCAAATCAGTATATTAGAATGATTTCCGAAGGATCATGTGACACTGAAGACTGGAATAATAGCTGCTGAAAATTCAGTTTTGCCATCACAGGAATGAATTACATTTTTAAATATGTTAAAACAGAGAACATTGTTTTAAATGTTCACAATATTATTGCTTTATTTTTAATAAAATAAATGCAGCCTTGGTGAGCATAAGAGACTTCTTTCAAAAACATTAAAACATCTTACCAACGACAAACTTATGAACGGTAGTGTAAAATGTTCAGTTATGTGCATGAGTCTCTATTGGCCAAGATCAAAATGCCACTGTATTATATGTAGATTAGCTTCTCCGAGCTCATGACCTTAACTGTGATCTTTGACCCCACACTCGTGTTTTACTGTATGATAGCAGGAGAGTGAAGACAGCAGATGGGAGTGAGAGAGCAGAGACCCTTTCTCCACCCCCCTCACTCTTTCCCTCCTGTTCTGTCAGCGCTATAACAGAGAAGGAGACAAGGTGCTGAAACACATCCCTCCTGAGGGACGACCCCCTCCCACCTCAGCACCACACAGACACACACGGCTGCCTGCTTCCCTGTCTGTTTCGAAAACAGTCACGCATTTGCCTCTGACAGGCAGGATACCACAGCACATGTTCCCCACAGCTGAGAGGGCCGTCTGGTGGCCTGCGCTTAACCTGAAGCCTCGGGTCTAAGCGAATGGAGCTGAAGTGTGGCGCTTTGGAGGAAGAACAGTGAAAGAGATAACTCCATTATAGCCCACCCAAAGTCCAGTCTGGTCTGCTTGGACTACTTTCTTGCTCACTCCTGCAGGCCATTCAGACATGATGGTATAAGTGTAATGGAAACCAGACTCTCGTCTCAGCAGCAAACATTGCTTTACACAAAATACTTCTCACCAGCAGTTTATTTTCCTTTATGGATCAAAGGGGTGAAAATGATTAAAATACATGGAAATTTCCAAAAGCGCTCTTTAGAACTCTTCAATTAAATGGACCTGTTATTTAACTAGCCAAGCCATCCATCTACCAATCCATCTTCTCATCAATTCATCCATCCATCTATCGACTTGGGTGGCAGGCGCCCCGTGTGCTCAGTGTCAGAAGGGAAGGCCTGTCTGTCAGTGTCAGGATGCTGCTGTGTCAGGGAGCTGTTGATGAAGACTGAGGCCTAGGCCCGGTCCCTGCTTTCCCCAGGCCCATGCCCTCATAGCCTTGCCCTGTGGTGGGCCATGGCCCCCTGCCCCTATATATTATTACAGGTGGGCTGTTGGTTATAGCCACCCAGCCCATTCTCTCCACAGCACATCAGGGGCAGTCAATAGGCCCTGGTTCTATTACTTGAAACTTGGCCAGGCTTTTTAGTAACAGATCTATGAGGGTGGTTGGGCAGATAAATCTGCAGTGAGGAGATGAACAATTAGTAATCTGGGAGGGCGATGAAAGAGGTCAACATTCACACAGCAGACAGGCCTTTCAGCATGCAATAAATATGGGGACAAAGACTTTTGACAGTTGATAGCAGAATTATGCACCCCTTCTGAATTGAATTGAGAATGCTGTTTAAATTCAGACTTAAATTCCTGAATCTGAATTGAAATGAGATAGCCAACAGAAGGCAAAATTGAATTTGAATGTAAGGAAGCAGAATTAAAAAGAACTGAAATTCAAAGATATAGTTTTATTCTTTTAGCACTTTATAAGGTTTATGGGCCTTATTGTCTTGAATATTTATTTTTTTTATTTTAGTTATTTTTTTGAATAAGTCAATAATAAAATAATTTCAGTTCAAATGATGATAAGATTTGATGCTATTTCCATTACATCATGACTTTAATAAATTAACTTTTTTGGAGAACACTTAATTTTCCAGAATGTATTAGGTGTGTCAAATTTTTTGAATAACAGTTCAGGAAATTAATCTTCCTTTCATCCCAATTCAACATTTTGTGAGACAATTTCAGTTTAAAATTTCAATTTATGAAAAAAAAAGGCAGACAATGAATAAGTCAATAATAAAATAATTTCAGTTCAAATTTCAATTTATGAATTTTTTGAGTTCCGTAGTAAGTTTAAAGTTGAAATCCATAGTGTTTTTGTACCATTTCTGTTTGTTTTTTGGCTTTGCTCTATTGAAGTTACATTTATTTGGATTATCCATTGGTTAAAAATATAAATAAACTGATATTCTTTTGTAAAACAAAGGAACCTCAGTAAAGTTGGAGATGTTATTCACGGACCACACACACTCAAACACAGAGATTAGCCACATATATTATTTTAAGTCTATCACAGTGGGGTGCTGCCAGTTCCGTCTCTGCATACACACCCTGCTTTGCTCTCTTTCTCTCTCTGCCTCTCCATCCTTCTCTTTTTGTCACACATACTCAATCACACACACAAAATGTCAAATAAGCATAAGTGGTTTTTCCAAACACCACAAACATGTTATTTTGCTACAGCACATTTAAAGAAGAAATGAAGTGGGGGCTTTAACGAGATTTTGTAGTAAAACCACCTTTAATATTTTTAGGAATAGAGAGAGAGAGAAATATCATCATCATGATATCATGAGAAAGTCCTCTTCACAGAGGTGCGGAACAAGGCATAAAACTGGGTGGTCAGGAAATAGATGCCAAAGGCACTAACAGCCAACAGAGAGAGCGAGAATCATAGAGCATGATGCAAACACAAAGTGAAGTTTCAGTATAGACACGCTGCTTGATCAAGGTCTATGTGTTACAGCAGGACACAGTCTTGAATATAGAATATGTGTGTGAATACAACCAGATGCAAAGGTGAGATTAATCAGCTGCAGATGTGGTTACGCTGCAGAACAGAGAACTGTTTGTACCATTTTTAAACATCTGTTAGAAAAACCAGGGGGTCGATGATTACATAAAATGAAATGCTGGAGTTGGACTGTGATACTTTTTCTGTCTCAAACCAGAGAGTTTATGCGCCTACAGTAGGTGAGGTGACATATTTAGGCATAGGAATGTTTTAATTATATACATATATGCTGTCTAAGTTGCTCAGGTTATGAGACACAGCCACAATCACTTAACATTCATGCTTTTACAATGACGAAATCCATTAAATTATCTTTTATGAGATTTTTTTTTAATGGTACAAAATATTTTTGCAGAGGTGGCAATTTCATGGGCAATTAAGCTTGAGCTACTGCCCCGATTCTGCGTTTTGGGCATATGTCCCTTATTGGACACCGTACGTCTGTGTTTACGAATAAGTCAAGATGGCGCTGTCCATGAGGTGTACCGTGAAATCTGTCTTTCGTTTTATTCACAAGAGTAATTCGCATAGAAGATTATTTAAAGCAGGGAAAGCGACGGGAGCGACGGTAAGAAAGTCTTCTCTTTTTGTCATTTTGTTATTTGCCAGTTTGGTAGCTTAACGGAGGATCTGTTACATGGAAACCCTCTGCAATACACTGAAAGTGTTCGACAACTGTAATCTCCAATTTAAACACATTACAGTAGTCTTCACAGTCTTTTCAGATATAGACTAATAAATACAGTATAAATAACGGCATTGTTTAAAAAGAGCCTCTGCAATTGTTTGGTGTGAGTGCATAGTTGTTAGAGCTTTTTAATGTCAAAGAATAGTTTGATGTTAGTTGCAGTTTAATTTATTTAGGCAGGATTAGCTGTAACATTTAAAGAGTGGTGATATGTTGTGAGATATATATGTGAATATTCAGCATTGCCATCAAACGAATAAATTGCATTTTAAAATATGTTCAAACAAAAAAAATTAATTTTTAAATTTAATAATTTAATAATTACATTATTTCGAATATTTTGTATTTTGATTTATGTTTAAAAATAAATAAGTTATTTTATATAGTATTTTATATATAATAAATGATGCCTTGGTGAGCATGTGATACTTATTTTAAAAAACAATTTTAAATTGTAATAATATATATTTAATAAATAAATGATAACTTGGTGAGCATGTGATTCGCATTTTTTATTTTGTTTTTTTTGTTTAATGATTGATTATCTCTTTCCATACTCATTCTGTAAAGGACAACAGTATAACTGTTTTAGACACATTTTGCAATAGAGTTTTGTGAGATCATAAGTTAATGAATTCCATATTTCCAAAGACTTAGTGTTATATAATGAGGTTTGATGTTTGGTGTCTTCCCTTGTGCTGGATGTTCATCATTAAAATAGTATTACTATTTTCTCATTAAATCATAAAAATAGTAAAAGAAAGAAAATAATAATCTGATGACTTTTTTTTTTTTTTGACATTTCTTACAGGATTATCATTTTCTCTGTGGCTTGGCATGTGAATTATGGAGAATATGATGTTTATTCAGATTTCCTCACTTTTGCTAAACAATATATTTACCTTGTATGATTAGCTCACAACTTAGATTGCCTTATTTTTTTCATCACAATACTGTTTAAGTATTTGAATTTTACTGTGTAGGTTTTAATGTTTTACCAGTAGATAGAAACTTTCTTGGAATATTTTAATGCTTTGGAAATGGGTAATTGACAGAAAATTTCCAGAACTAGGCCTACTTTTTATTATTAATGCAATGTTTTATTAAAAATAAAACCAGTATCACTTTTATATGTGGATTATCTTGGTCCTTATTGCAAAGCTCAGCTTCTCATTTAGCCTTGTCTCCCTGTTATAAACCATCCTAAAATGAGACGATTTATCACAGCCCTTTTTTCTGCATTAAAATTCCGGCTTCAGAGTATGTTAAGGAACTGTTAATTAACAGTGTAATTCCCTGTGTGCATGTAATGCTAACTGGACCTGAGCACAGTAAATTATAACTAGTGAGCCTTTTACAGAGCATGTGAAGCCCCCACTGCCTTGACTTGATTGACAACCAGGTTTTATTTGATGGCTTCAGCACACTTGCCGTGTAGGAATGTGCGTCCACCGCTGGCAGCCAGTCTCTGTTTTGTTAACTACAGGCAGTGTGTCGTTTGGGACGCTAAAGTGCAGAGTGCTGCGACTGTGGGAGTGAGGTTACAGAAAGACGTCAAAACCATCCCAGCAGTCCTTTATAACCAGCAGCAACATTTAAAATGAGGTGTTGGTTTTCATTTGTTTTAATTTTCTCCAAATGTCCGGCACTTGTGTGCTAATGCGGACATTCACATTACTGCTAGGTGTGATGTACGTCAAAACATGGAGCATATTTTTGGCAAAGCTAGGGTTATGAAAAGTCATTTAGCTGTAGTGTGAAAAGATGAGCACAGATTTTTCTGTCCAAGTGTAAGTGAGAGGGAAATTTGACCTAATGAAATCCATACCTATAAGTAAATATTATTTATAAAATGTGTTAAATAGTGGCAAGTGGATAAAATGAGCACTTGAGATGCTTAGATTTTCTCGCCACCAAAACTAGCAAGTTTCAGCTAACGAATGCAAAATAAATTCAGCATTAACCTTTCACTCTGCCTTGAAAACTCTTGTTCTGTTTCTGGAGCTGTTGAAATACCCCTGTTGTGTACGTGTTTTATGCAGTGGTTTAGACAATAAAACTCATGTCAGTTTTAAGCTTTTGTTCCGATCACATCCTGAAACTTCCCTGATTATCCTTCCATACGCTGCAGCAGGATGCAGTTGGCCCTCGCTCCAAACTATGTTATAAAACATGACGCCCCCCCCATCTGGCCCTTAATCGCCTGTGGTCTTAATGGCTGATGTCAGTCATTTCAGCCTTGTGTTGCACAAAAAAAGGAAACGGCTCTTAACTCTCCTTCAGGTCTAAATGCTCTAACTCTCATGTCAGCTAAAACCATTAAACCTACTCCCAGAGCCGCCTGGAGAGAAAACCATTGGAAAGCAGGCGCACATGAGCAGGGCCTGATTGTATTTATTAATTAGACGATTTGTTTTTACATGTCAGCTAAGCACTTTATTTCACACTCTGCAGTGTAATTCAGTTTATCATTCTGAAGGATGAACGTAATATATGCTGAATAACTCCTCCAGACCCCTCAAGCGCTCATAATTTTTTTTTTGATAATTGAGTGTATTTTGGCTCTAAATTCCTGTAGAGTAATGCTGCACTGTTTTTCAAGTTAATGAGATAATTGGAGCATTATGTTATTTTTAATCTTTTCTACTTCAAAATGTTGCATTTAAATCAATGTGTTACTTGTCGTTTCTTTTTAATTGTTTGTGAAATTTTGAATATTGTTTTAAAGTATAAAGAAAGTGAATATTGCTTTAAAGTACATCCTATCAATTTTTTTTCACTGTGGAATTTTGCACCATACCCTGTAGACTTATGGTTACTGAAAATCTGAGGTAGTTAATTGAATTGCACCCACTGTCTGGTATTAAGCTTCTGGGCTCTGCTCAAACCAACAGTCAGTGCTGGAGGAAATTAGAGGGAACAAGGAAAAAAACTCAGGCTCAGGAGTTCTTGAGTGTTACCATAATTACACATTGATAAATTTATGAGGTGTGTGCAGGTTATTTCTGCTTCGTTGTGACTTTTATGTGTTTAATTTGTCATTAGTAGGCAAGCACGTTTTTTTTCCTGTCGAGGCTCAAAAGGGAAAAAAGGCAGAAGTAGCTTTGTCCTTTATTTGCTTAGTGTGGTTTATGGAGTGTCCAAATATCGCAATATAATCCATGCAAGGCATTTATCATTCTCTGTGCCAGGCATTGGGTTTTGGTTTGAGATTTCAGCAGGCTTTTCTGTGTAGCTTGCAAATAATTATATTTCATGTCAGACTAAGCATAACCTATCTTTTAATATGTAATGCGATCAGCAGAGGGAGGATCGTAGTGAAACAAAAGCACTTGGTCCTAAACGGTTCAGGGTTTCGTCTCCAAGCCGCAGTCCGTAGTGGAGCGGCTGTCCCATCCTGGTTATTTTTGGAGCATGGTCCCTTTCTGCTGGGACCGCTGTTTTTGAAGGGACTCCAGCCCCATTAATCAGGCTGGGGACCCCACGGCGTGAGAGGGCCCCCAGCCCTGGCTCTCCACACTGTGTGTTTCTGTTCCTCTCCTTGCGCTCTCTGCACAGTGTGAAGCGTAGAGGAACCTCATCAATCTCACCTGTCCGAAACGTCAACCACAGATTTAATCAAACGCTCCGTCTCCTGCCCCCCGCCACCTCCTGTACGCTGCCCTCCTCCTCACAAAATACCTCTTCTTTTGCTCTGTCTCCTGCTCATTCTTTCACTGCTTTTTCGGTTTTGTCACTCATGCATTCTCTAATGTGTTTTCCCCTCAAATCGGGTCTTGTTCCTGTTTTAAATTTTTGGTCATTCGCACTTTGCTTCAAGCTGAGTGTGTTTCGGTACAGCAAAAACGCACATTCCCCACCGTCTCGGGCAGGGGAAGGTGCATAAAAATGATTTTTGCTCTATACTTCACCAAAGCAGGGCTTTGTTGGTAGCCCAGCAGAGAGTGGCAGGATTAAGGCATGTATTTCTGCTGTTCAGCATGATGTCTGTTTTAATAGGGTAAGCGAGGCAATGCTGATGGACACCCTAACAGTAGGTTCTGTGTGTCTAAAGCTTAGTGGGGGACAAATGGACTGGGGCGGGAGGGTCAGAGGTGCCATTCAGAATGGCCTCACACTCCCTCTCTGATATCAGCTCCTGTGGAGAGCTTCTCCACATTAACTGAGCTGCTGATGCTTTCCTGCAGAACTATAAAGGGTGGTGAAAGGCAGTGCTGAAATTGGCATGTAAAGATGGGCGTCTCTGCCAGGATGTTTAACCCTCTATGGACACCTTGGCAATTGACTCGCCATTGGCTAGTAAACTTTTTAGTTTTCTCGCCAGACTGATTTACTATATATATATATATATATATATATATATATATATATATATATATATATATATATATATATATATATATATATATATATATATATACACAATTATATATATATATATATATATATATATATACACACTACCGGTCAAAAGTTTGGGAACAGTAAGACTTTTGTTTTTTAAAGAAGTCTCTTATGCTCATCAAGGCTGCATTTATTTGATCAAAAATACAGAAAAAAAAACCCCAGTAATCTTGCAAAATGTTATTACAATATAAAATAATGGTTTCTATTTTAATATCCTTTAAAATATAATTTATTTCTGTGATGCAAAGCTGATATTCCATCAGCTATTACTCCAGTATAAAGTGTCACACCAGACTTAAGAAATCATTCTAATATACTGATTTATTATTAGAATTATCAATGTTGGCAACAGTTGTGCTGCCAAATATTTTTTTTGGAAACGGCAATACTTCTTTCAGGATTCTTTGATGAATAAAAAGTTAAAAAGAACAGCATTTATTCAAAATATAAATCTTTTCTTACAATATAAATCTTTGTTATCACTTCTTATCAATTTAACACATGCTTGTTGAATAAAAGTTTTCTTCAAATAAAAGTTTTAATTTTTTCATGTACTAACCCCAAACTTTTGAACTATAGTGTATATTGTTAGAAAATATTTCTATTTTAAATAAATGCTCTTCTTTTTATCTTTTAATTCATCAAAGAATCCTGAAAAAAGGTATCACAGGTTTCAAATAAATATTAAGCAGCACAACAGTTTCCAGCACTGATTAATAAATCAGCATATTAGAATGATTTCTGAAGGATAATGTGACACTGAAGACAGGAGTAATGATGCTGAAAATTCAGTTTTGCATCACAGGAATAAATTAGATTTTAATGTATATTAAAATAGAAAAATATTATTTTACATCATGATAAATATTTCACAATATTAAACTTTTTTCTGTATTTTTTGATCAAATAAATGCAGCCTTGATGAGCATAAGAAACTCCTATAAAAAACATTAAAAATCGTTCTGATCCCAAACTTTTGACCGGCAGTGTATCTATATATAGAGACGGCATCACATTTTTTTAATTGGTATTGCAAAACCACCCGTTTTTATTTATTTATTTTTTGTACATGCAGAACCATTTTTGGAAGACCTGAGATGTATAATGATCCAAAATCCTCTTGACCTCCACTCACTGGCAGTACAGTCTGTAAAACCAGTATTATTCATGTACTGTATTTAGTTGTTTCTAGACATACTTAATCAGTCCTACACCAACTGGAACACACACAGATAGACTTACAATTAAATACTCCTATAGTGGCTACATGAGTGAAAGAACAGGGATCGTAGGTGTACTGTGTCACCCTATCAGCTTGTGCACACACACACACACACACACAGTGGCTACATGAGTGATTGTGCAGGGATCGTAGGTGTACTGTGACACACGGTTTAATGTCTACTTCATATGGTAGAGCTGTAGGTTTTTTAAAAACAAATTTTGCTGCACTGTGGTACAACAGTGTTGCGTTTGTCTGTGTAAAAAATGAGGAGAGAAGTTCCTGCTCCTGCCAGGTGTCATCAAGAAGTGGTTTGTGCTGGTGGGACAGCTGAGGAGAACGAGCAAGTGAATCTAAACTGAGTAAAAACAAAAAATATTTAGTAATTACTGCAGGTGAGAATGGAAGAGCGATGTATGTAATTTTTTCATTTGTAAAATAAAAGATTTTATTTCACTTTATACATTAACATGGATGCTGTCTAACATCTGTGTGTGACATAAGCATTGCTTACTCTTGACACATTTGCTTTTACAATTTAGGGCCTCAAAGCATATTGAGATTATTTTATTAAATCAAATGTAGTCTATATGAAAACTAAATAAGAAAATAATAAAAGTGGTTGAGTATATTTTATTATTTATTCATTAAATCAGCACAGCCAAATAAATCCTCATGTATATAGACCAAACATATAAATAAAGATTTTGGAATTACTGTATCACTGATTATAAAATGTTCCTATCAATATTAAAACTACAGCCACACCTTGATAAATAAAGAATGACATTGAAATGGGCATTTCTAAGGTGACTAGGTAATGTACCTTTTAAATAAAATTCCCCCATCATCATGCCAGCCGCCAAAAAAATTATTAAAAAATCCGATTTTTCAGACATTCCTTCTTGTCTGTAGATGGGAGGTGCGATAGGTTGATTATTCCTTCGGTAGTTGGACCTAATGTTGCCTCAGCTTATGTGTGATTGTCTCAAATGACACCATTACCATGTCTGGATGGTTAATGATCGGCCCAAGGGGAAGAGGGGAACAACGCAAGGTGAGAACACACATGAACCAGGCTCTGTTCGGCTCCAAATCACTTCTGACACCTCAGAGAGGCCCTGTGTATTTGGGCCACTGCACTGCCATTACTCTCCCATTAATGGCATAAATAGCCTGTTCCTTTCCTATAACTAGCTAATGACTTTGGATCAGTGATTCTGTTCCCTTGGCTATAGACTTCCCTGAAGCCAGACTGATTTCAGATCAGCCATAGATCTTAGATTGTAAAGGGGCCCCGAATTAAGTTACTTCATACATACCCATGCAGGTGTTCATGGCTCTTTTCATGTAAGTGTGTTTTCCCAGTTTTTAATGTTTTTATGCTGCAAAGTTGACCTTCTCTTGAAGTACAAAGATTATATGGCAATTTTAGTATGTTGTTTGAAAGTTGACATATGGTAGTGGATGTTTGGAAGTTTTGCATCAGAAGTCTCAGCCTGCTAATAACACAATATTTGTTTTTTTTTTGTTAATTTGTCTTTTTTTTATATTTTTTTAGTAGAAGTGGTCTTCTTTCTCATTCCTAACATTTAAAAAATCAGCCCTTAGTTTTATTCTTCCCTATCTTTAATATACTTCATGGTTTTACAGCATTGCACTGCACTACTGTGATTGTTATTCCACGACTGTATCACTCTTAAAAGCTGCTATTGGCTGGCTGTGAACTGTGGAGTGTTTTGATTGGCTGTGGAGCAGTTCCACTCTAGCACTCTCTCACCCGGTAGGGTGCTCTGTTAGTGTGAAATGTGCCTTGGATTTATCGCTTTGATAACATTCATAAAACTGCATAAGGCGTCTCCTTTCTGACTGTGCACACACCACCACTTTCTATGCCTTCACTTTAATGTCCTCTTTTGTTTCTCCTATTACTGTCTGTCTTTGTGCCCAACAGATTTTGTCTTGAAACTCTCTCTTGTACTTACAGAGCCTCCTTAAAGGACAGGTTTTCTCAGGAATCCAGCCCACAGGTGTTCCTCACTTGGGGAACTATCTGGGAGCTCTAGAGAGCTGGGTGGCCCTGCAGGACGAGTACAGTGCAGTCATGTACAGCATCGTAGACCTTCATTCCATCACCCAGCCTCAGGACCCTCAGATGCTCCGAGACAACATCCAGGACATGGCCGCCAGTCTGTTGGCCTGTGGCATAGACCCGACTCGCGCCATCCTTTTCCAGCAGTCTCAAGTAAGTCCTGCTTTGAAGGCTTGCTTTCAAATAAACAACACATATTAAATCACATTAATTAAGGATTGTTTACCCCACCATGAGTATGTGATCATCATTCACTCATCGCCATGTCTCTCCAAACCTGTATGACCTTCTTGAACTCAAAAAAAAAAAAAAAAAAAAAAGATATTTTAATGAACTAATTTATTCGCACAATAAAAGTCAATGGGGTCCAAAGCAATACTTTAATAGTGAGGACAAAAAAAAAGCTTTTGTCTTCCACACAAGAAAGAGAGTATTGCAGGTTTGGGATGACATGAGGGTGAGTGAATGATGACAGAATTTTCATTTTGGGTTGAACTATCCATTTAAACTATAGCTGCTAACTAGTGTTATATTTTTAAAGTGTGTACATCTTTGTATAGCCTTACTGCTTAAACAATGTAAAAAAAAAAAAAAAAGTCAAAGGCACCTTTCAAATAACTCAAATAACAGAAGTCTCATTCTAAATAGGCGTCCAGTCGTTTTATTGGGCAGAACTGCGGGCAGTAAGCTAAAACATATTTTCCATTGCCAAATGTTTATTTAATGGAGGCTAGCTTTAAATGCTTATTTTACCAAACCGATTCCTATCTCTACAAATTCTCAGGATAAGGGAAAACACACAGATTAGCTTTCACAGTTGACTTCAAAGTGACCACATAAAGCAGAAAGAGGAGGATAATAATAGATTTTACTGTACACAGCAACTCACTAGCTGTCCAGCACATTTTCTCTCAAATTGAGCAACTTTTGAAGGTTAACTATAATAAGTGTGGACATGTTCTTCCTCTCAGCCACCTGATATGCTTTTAACTGTGTGTGTTTGTGTGTGTTGTGCAGCACAGTGTAAGTGTGTCGGGTTTTGTGTTTTCTCACTGGAACTTTGCAGCGAGCATGTCAAAACGTACACGCAAACACACACACACACACACACACACACACTTTTTTACACACACACACACACACACACTCCCCTGATTTTTTTCCATTTTAACTTCATGCCACATATCTTGGCAGGACTGAAACCTCCCATGGAACATACAAGCTCAAGACTGTTCCACATGTGAAAATAATACCCTGGCCCAAGGAAAACACTTGACTTCATTGAAAAAATGGTGACAAGCTAAAATCAATCGGATCTTAAGTATTAGGACTTTGTTTTATAGCTGTACGTGTGTTAGGGATGTATTGCACTAGAAACCCTTTTACCAGAATAACAGCCACACAACAGAGAGTTATCTCTAAGTTTCTGGCAGACTCGCATAATTGAACTCAAATGTGTAAATCTAAACAAATATGAGCCTTTTTCACACTTTCGCATTTCTTTTAAATTTATTTTCATGTATGTGTCTTAGGAATAATCAGTCTATATTTGTTTCCCTAACTATTTCTGTGTCTCAGTTGCTTGCACAAATCTGACATATGAAGTCACCTAAGATATCCGCCGCCACTATATCAGATTATCTGCCGTGATTCCTCAGTCATCTTCATATCCGCTGTTTTACCCTCTTACCCTTAGATTAGCTAGCTGTAATAAATATCTCTTTCAGCGCTGTGCCATAAAATCATATTTTATGTTCGTTTCTCTCTGGGTTTACGTCAGATGCCTCAGAAGCCTTTTGTGAGTATGAGAGATGGCGGCCGTGTCGCCAACACCCATAAAGTTTAATTATCTGAAGCAGAACAGTTTTGAGGAGTGTTTTTCTTTCAAGTGTGTGTGTGTGTGTGTGAGTATGAGAGATGGCGGCAGTGTGTGTGTGTGTGTGTGCGCGCACTTCTAGAGCTCTCTTGGGTATTTTGCAGATTTCACAATGCCAATCAAATGAGCTCTTTCACATGATTTTGTAACAAGAGAAGGACTAGTTTGAGTACTTATGATAAAGTATGGATGTAGAAAGACCTTCATACTGTGCCACTGTGCACCTGTTGGGAGGTGAGGAATATCTTGTTCTCTTCACTGCCACACAGGGGCGCTACGAAGATGCCTAGTTTATGTGTAAAGTGCTGTCATTCTAAATATCAAGGATAATTAATTAATCTCATAGCATGAGGGTAATATATAAGTGTCCACAAAAAAAGAGAGAAGCAATATTTTAATAGTGTGCCAAGCTCTTAGAAATGTACTCTTTGACTTTCATTATCATCAAAACAAGTTTAAAGTTTATATTTAATGACTCTAAAAAATGTGGTGGTGCTATAATGTAAAAAGTAATAACATATTGATATACCTCTTTTATTTATTACTTATTTTTGGAAATATCATGAATACACTTATGATAAATATTCAAAAGTATGTGAATATTTATCAGAAATATACTTAAAATAAATATACTTATATTACTTAAATTATATAATATTTATCGTGGCTTTCTATGTCATAAAAACATCCAATTATCTGAAGAGACTTATTAACCTCCACGCAGATTTGTGAAGGTATCCAGGGGTTTGCTTACGTTTCTGTATATTTGTTGCACCACATGAATTACATTTATCGGACAAATTATTAGTTATTTTTCCTAAAAAAGTAATTGTTTTTCATTTCTTCATTATGATATCAGGACAGTTGTATTTGTTAAAAAATATACTTTCGAAATGAATTTTTAATTCAGAAATGAAAAACATACTCCTCATAGAAGATGTGTGTTCAAAGCATTGCATGTATTAATTGCACTTTTAATATATTTCTGAATAAATTAATTGATGAAATGAGAAATGAGCATTACATGTTGGTTTGTTTTCTGAAAATGTAATCATATAATTAATCTGCAGGTCTCAGAACATGCTGAGCTCTCATGGATCCTAGGCTGCCTTACCAGCATGCCTCGTTTACGGCACCTGCCTCAATGGAAGGTAATTACAGCACATTTGTTTTTGCTGAGTTTTTATCTGCTCGTGAGAGTATGTGAAGTAAAAAGACACATGATGTATTAGAGCCCTCTAGAAGATGGTAACAGGCCAGTCTAAATACTCAGGCCTCCCTCTGTTTGCTGTCCATGTGGCACAGCGACAGGCTTTTCCTGTGCCGGTCATGAAGGTGGGCGGACCTGGCAGAGAGAGACAGGGCTTGATAATGACTGTGATTCACCCAGAGAGGATAACCCTTTTATATTGCTGCTGACGGAGAGCTCGGCCAGAAGCCTCCCACCGCTGCAGGGAAAACACCTAGCTGTTTACTCAACAGCTGAGTGCATGTGAAACGTGGCAGAAAGTGGCCTTTGGATGCTGTCTGTGTGCGTTAATGTGGCAAAACTCCTTCATTCAGCCCGATGTGGGAAACTGAGAAAGGGCTTGATGTTAGACCACATTGTAATAAAAAAACAAATAGACAGTTGCAGCCAAATGTAATGAAAGGTGCTTCAGATTTATTTCAAACTTTCCTCTCCATCCGTCCATCCAGTGGTAAGTCCTGTTTCTTTTTCTTACAGATGAAGAGCAAGCAGAAGAATGAAGGCAGTGTGGGGCTTTATACGTATCCAGTGTTACAAGCAGCAGACATTCTGCTCTACAAGTACGTCCGGCTGGGCTCTTTGTATGTTTTATTCTTAGCGCGGTTATATCCCAGCTTTGTGTTTGAGAGTGAGTGATGTTATTGTTGTGCAGATCCACACATGTGCCAGTAGGGGAGGACCAGATCCAGCATTTGGAGCTGGCCCAGGACTTGGCCCGCATCTTTAACAACCAGTATGGAGAGTTCTTCCCAGAGCCTTGTGCCCTGCTCAGTATGTTTGGGCGTTTTCATTTTTACCTCATGACATTAACGTCCCGTTTTAATCAGCCTGTTTTTCTCATAAAGAATCACCTGAGCACAAACCCTGAAAAGTGGAAAAGTTAGACAAATTACTTTGTGTCATTCAGCTAACACACAAATGAGTCAGTGCTCTCAAGTGTCTTCTCCAGCTCCCTGCTGTATGTTTCACACGTGCACAACAGCATACTCTTGCAGTTGTGTGCACACATGGCTGGCATGTTGAATCGTCAGTTTAAGCTAGTCTTTTATTCACTATAATAATCGCCATCATAAAAGCCCAGTATGAAACCAGTCATGTGTGCAATGGCGCTTTGATTAAAGGAGTGTTTTCTACCTCCTCTATCTGAGTGATGGGGTGATAATGGATTTGGGGGGTTTCCCTATAGTGACTTCACTAAGGACCGGTTCACATCACTCTTATTACATGTGAAGGAAGACTGTGCCTGTATCCTAGAGCCAAAGCTAAAGCCAAAGAATATCTGTTGCCCTGAAACAAAATCAAAGATCCGACCATTAGAAGCCCATCTGTGTTGTGATTTCACAAAGAAATAATATTTACACAACTTTCCTGAGATTCTTAATTTCAGTCTGATGAGTGTTTGACCAGTGGTCACTATGTGTAATGCTAATTTACTGAAATATATCTTAAATAAAATGGAAAACTGCATCCTACGATTAGTTTTGTATTGAAATGGTTAGGCAGAATTATAAAGGAAGCTTTTCAAATAAATGTATATTAAATGGGATGTGTCCTGGACTGTTTTTTGGCAGTGGTGGAAATGAGCCAGTTCATTTGGTGACTAGTTAAAAAAAAGACAAATTCTTTACTGAATTAAATCTATCAGAGTGGTTACTGAATCAACATTTGACTCATATTTTGTATCAGTAACTTACTGGTATTAAGTGATGATATATTATATTATATAGTATTTGTAGGATGTGTCTTATGCTCACCAAGGCTGCATTTATTTGTTCAAAGATACAGTAAAAACAGAGAAATTGTACTATTTTAAATAACTGTTTTCTATTTGAATATATTTTAAAATGTAATTTATTACTGTATTGGCAAAGCAGAATTTTCAGCAGCCATTATTTTAGTCTTCAGTGTCACATGATCCTTTAGAAATTATTATATTATTCTTTATTATTTTTCACCTCTTAAATTATCTTTTTTTTAATTGTCAGTGCTGAAAACTGGTGTGCTACTTAATATTTTTGTGGAAACCATGACTTTTTTTTTTTTCCTTTTGAATTTTCTAAACAGCATTTATTTGAAATAGAAATCTTTTGTAACATTGTAAGTCTTTACTGTCACTTTTTATCAATTTAATGTCCTAATTGAATAAAACTATTATTTTAACTATTCATTAACTATAAAATACTGTATAGTTAACTATTATATAATTATATTATATATAATATTGTAATTATATATAGTTTATTTTAGTTAACTATTAACTATTATAATGGAAGTGAATAGGAAACTAGGAAATATGCACTCAATTTCAGCGCAGATTAAATGTTTAATTTTTCCTGCTTTTGAACTCTTAGGTGGCACTCGAAAGGTGAAATCTCTGAGGGATCCATCTTCTAAGATGTCCAAGTCAGACCCCCAAAAGTTAGCTACAGTCTTCCTGACCGATACACCTGATGACATTGTCCTTAAGATTCGCAGAGCTGTGACTGACTTCACTTCTGAAGTGACTTATGAACCTGAGAGTCGGCCAGGTGTATCAAACCTAGTCTCCATGCACGCGGCTGTGTCTGGACAGAGCGTGGAGGAGGTGGTCAGGCTGGCTGAAGGTATGGACACTGGACAATACAAGAATGTGGTGGCCGAGGCTATTGTACAGAGGCTCCAGCCCATTCGGCTGGAGATCCAAAGACTGAGGGCTGACAGGGGCCATCTTGAGAGTCTGTTAGCCAAAGGAGCAGAGAAAGCTCGCAGCCTCGCAGCTCCCGTGATGACGGAAATCAGAAAACTAGTGGGCTTCTATTAAGGATTTATAAACTGTGAAATGCAATGAACTCTTCTTTGTCTGTCTTAAATTCATTTAGTTTACTGTTGAAAAACTTTTGATAAGTAAATTAAACCACTGTCAACATAGATTGCCCATTTCTGTTCAAACGCTTATTTTTGTCCACTTTCTAGTTTTTCTTTTTTATTTATTGTCATATGAATAACATTCAATCTCATACATACCTCAACAAACACACATGCTGAGCAGGAGAAACTGCAATAGCCAGCTCTTTCCAAAGTCTGCTCAGAGCCACTAGTTGACATAGTAGGCACCTCATACATGCACTATCCATGAATGGAGCGATGGAGCAATTTGTGCTTGTGTAAGGATAATGTTTTAATTGTATTGCACAGTTTTTTCCCTTGTAAGAAAAAATCTGTGAAGAGGTGGCAAGATGTCTGTCCATTAGAAAAATTATAAGGCAGGGCAATTAGTAAAATATGTTAGAAAATTCCATGCATTACCAGAATTGATGCACTTAGTCTAATTATTATGTTATACAAAACTTATATGCTCCTGTCTACCTTTTAAAGAATAAAAGTAGCCAGGAGTCTATTACTGAGGCCTACTCAAAAAATATAGCCTATAACTAAAATATGAAAGATACACAGGCCAGAATTGATTTGTTGTATATGACTTTTTTTTTTTTTTTTTTTTTTTTTTTTTAAATCATGAGTTATGGATTTAATTTGAAATTGGAAAGACGTTCAAATCCGATGTCTTTCATATAGACCTTCTTAAATTCACTTAAAAAAATGTTTCCTGCTTGACTTTAGCTTTATAAACTACTTTGTGCTGAAATAATTCTAGCAGAAGTCATCATAAATCATGGAATGAGAAAACATGGTTAACTCTACCCGCATTTTCTCTGATTCTTTAAACTGCAATTGAAAAGGTTTCCATCGTCATGTGCTGCACAAACATGCATTATTCTCTAAACTGGGTTCTGAATTTAAGGAAATATGGGAAGATTAGGTGGGAAGGTTAGGCTGGTCGTTCCACGGTGCAATTAATGATCAGTCCAGCAAAATGAATCGTTTGTTTAGAGCAGCTTTTTTCGCTCTCTATAATGTAGGCGAATGAATGGCAAGGAGCAACTTGACAGTATTTCACGTTACTCTTTGCTCTGATGTGTTATTAGTTTTCGGCTTGTTCAAATGCGCTATTTTTAGCAGATGAGGTTTGTGCCAGCTTTGTCGCTATACTATAAACTCCATATGTTCAGCAAAATAGAAATAGTAACTAAAGTGCTACCATGCTTGCTTGCCATTATTTGATTCCGCAAGTAAAATAATGAGTAAAACGATAACAAAACGTGTCCGACATTTAGTAGGTGTTTTATCATAATCCATGGACAGTGTGCTAAACCAAGCGATGCTCGGTCAAGTGTATGCTGTGTTAGTGGCTCATGCGATGTGAATGCTGTGAGCCCTTTGGCTCTTTTTATGAGGGCAGGGGGTCAGCCTTTTTTCTTTAATTAAGCGTTAACAATCATCAAATATACTGCATTCATTGACGAAACAATAATGGCACTGCTGTCAAACCGGCTTATTAACTTTTTCTTGGGAAAGGATTCCGTGTTTTGGAAACGTTTAATCCAGACAGAGTAAAGCCGAGTCCGTCTAATGAGATTTAGCCTACCGCATCAATAGCCGGTCTTCCTTCAGATCTTCATTTTACAAAAAAGGTTTTTTTTCATTTTTTATTTATTATTGGCTTAATTTTATTTTTTTGTTTATTTATTTATTTATTTATTTTGGCGAGGCATTCAAAACAAGACTGAGTGTAGCCTATTCTATCCACACCTTATTTAATTGAGAGCATCATCACTAATAAATCAGTAAACAATTAAATAGGTAAATGAGTTATGGAAAAGGAAAATATTCAGTTTACAGAATAAAGCACGTTAAGAACTAGCTATGCCTATTTATAAACGCAATGAAACTACCGAATCCTAAATCCCTCTCTAAGGAAATATAACTGAAAACGAAACAAATTAAAAGGTTTTGAATACCGTTTCAAAGTAAAATCTTACAGGATCTCGCATATAAAACGGGTTAAACTAAAGTAAGTTACAGCGTAAATCAGCTCATTGGTAAATAATATGTGGGCACAGTGCTGGCTTTGCGCTTCATAGCCATTTCAACGACGAATTTGATAAAGAAAATAAATGTAATTCAATTAAAACAATTCAATATAATTAAAATAAAGTATTAAAAGATATAAACCTCAAGCAGGGTTTATACTTTAATAGAGGGAGGCTACATGAACTTCTGCATTTTATTATCAGCCACTTGAGTTAAGCAATCAAAGCCTAGACATTGAGTTTCACAAACACAAAGTTTCTTTACAGTAGCCTACATTTATAAGTACATTTCTTAAAATGTACTATAATTTCATAGTCGTTTTTCATGTCTTAATTTGAAATCTTATTTTTAAATAATTATGTTATATTAAATATTTATTGATTTGTATCTAATGCTGAATGTGGTTTTATTCAGTCCAACAGCTTTATAGTTTACAAATTTGTCGTTATTTTATTATTTGGCAATAAAACTTTAATTATTATTCGTTATTTTGTTCTACACAATAAACAAAACTTTTATAAATAAGCTAAACATTAATCCATTTAGCCTATTGTCATTGTTTGGGCACTTATCAATTTTAGTAATAGGCATATTAATATATGTTGTTAATTGTTTGGAAACCATCTGATTAAAAAGCATGAAACAATATAGCATGGTTTTAATGCCCTGGCTATTTATCTTTTTATAAAGATTATCACGTTAACGTGCCATGTATCATATTGCTTTTCATTTTATTACACTACGAAGATAAAACTTCCATTTAAACCAACAACCCAGATTCCAGGAGCCAGTTGGACTCCTGTTAATATGCTCTTGACAATTTTATATGAAGCTTAATTACAACAGCATTCCGTCTCAAATTAAACCTAGAAATCCCACACATTCACACGTGCACTTGTTTTCAGTTATTGATTACAGTGAAATTTAACATTTGTTTAACAGTGAACGCATTGGTGCTGAACATATAGCATACACAAGGTGATGCTATTTCGTTATGGGGAAGTCGTTTGTGAACACGTGTACAACAGTGCTCCCAATCGAAGGGTTGTGAGTTCGAGTCTCGAGCCGGAAGGATTGTAGGTGGGGGGAGTGCATGTACAGTTCCTCTCTCCACCTTCAATACCATGACTTAGGTGCCCTTGAGCAAAGGCACCAAACCCCCAACTGCTCCCCGGGCGCCGCAGCATAAATGGCTGCCCACTGCTCCGGGTGTGTTTCACAGTGTGTGTGTGTGTTCACTGCTCTGTGTGTGTGCACTTCGGATGGGTTAAATGCAGAGCACGAATTCTGAGTATGGGTCACCATACTTGGCTGAATGTCACGTCACTTTCACACTTTTTTTTTTATGCAAAAGAAATCTTTATTTATAATAAACGGATTCAGTTTTGTGGAGTCCAAGAAAACTTTAAGGGAAATCTATTAGAAATGCACCTATAAAGTCTTAGACCAGTAGGTGTAGTTTTCTTGTGGTATTTATCAAGTTTAATGCTAACCAAAATATGCATTAGTCAAAACGGAAAACGCAATCAAGCTTATAACCAGACATGTAATTTACGGAGAAAAATTTTTATGTGTGCAAATTTATAACCAAAAGCATTTTTAAAGGTCAAATAGGTTGCTTAATCAACCAGATATTTTAAGATGACCCACCGGGGACTAATGACAATTATTATTATTATTATTATTATTAGAAAGAAATAGGCTTACTGTTGAAATGAGGCTATTTATCGCGTAGCCTAAAAACGGATCGATTTTTTTTCGCCGCAGGAACACAAACAAATATTTTCAGAACAGATCGAACTTTATCTGCTTGTTAATTCAACTGAGGTTAATTTACTGTAAGATGGCCATCTCCAAATTCCAGTTTAGAATTTCTCCACCATGCTTGTTATTTTCCTCTTCTTCCATTGGACGACATATTTTGGCTCTTTCCCTTTCTGCGTTTCCCATTGGTCGTGCTGGGCTTGACAAACTGAGAGGGTTGCCCTTAACGCTTCGAAAAAAGTTTTCCACAAGTGAATATCGATCAGAGAGGACTCAACAACAGAAAAAGAGACGCAGAGAAGTTGGACGGAGACTCAAAACATCGATATATATTAACAAACTATCTTCTCGGACAAGGTACTGAGCCAAACGTCTATTCATTGGGAATGGGTTCTTTTATTTTTAAGACTTTAAAGGGCATAAATTAGACTTGGGTTTGGATTACCGTCGTCACCGGAGACCTAAATCCACCTATTATAAACATTTTTGCGCGTGCGGCATTCCTGCGCGTGCCGCCCGGACGGAGTTTCTATTTATCCTCCGTTGGATTTGCAGTGGGAGAGATGAGTGACAGGAGACGATCCGCTGCCGCTCTGAGTTCACGAGCGCACGCCTTTTCGGTAGAAGCCCTGATCGGGACAAACAAGAAGCGGAAGCTCCGGGGCTGGGAAGAAAAGGAACTGGAGCTGTCTATGGAGAGCCTCGCGAGCAACGGACAATTGGGAGACGGCGAGGATCCTGCTAATTGTCTGGATATCGATCCGGGTTAGTGCGTGATGCCATTGCAAACTGAATTGTCATGAACATCCCATAGGCTATAACTTTTGACCGCATCTGCAGACTAGCGTTTTTCCATGGAATAAAATGTTTCAATTATAGGCGTGTTTATAGACCTGCATATAGCCTATGCAGTGAGGCAAAATATCATTTTAATTCATTAAATCAATATTTATTTTTAATATTACACAATATCTGAAAGTTTTTTTATTATTAAATTATTTTGCACAAACTAGTTAAAGACGGTATTTCTATGTCAGTGAAATATAAAATTAAAGTCCTTTTTTTTTTTCTTTTTTAAAGAGACAAATCCAAAAGAAAGTCTTCAACAACAATTATTCATGGCAGATAAAACGTTTTGGAATACCACAGCTTTCATTGTTTTAAAGTACAAAATTGTATTCTACAATAGAACATTTGTAACGTGTGACTATTCGTCAAGAAAAGGATCGGTGTTTTAATTCCGAATTCATACAAATTTAGTGTGCATGGGTTAAATCTCGGCTAATCCATGATGTGCACCTAGGGCCTAACAATTGTCAAATCTTTCTCTTATGTCTTATTAGGTCAAAAGAAGCGTAGGCCTATATACAAATTATTTGAAAAACATAACACCGAGTTTGAAACTGTTCCCTATAGATAGATGCCAATTTGTGCCTGTTATGCCCGTATACAGATCGTTTCAAAAGATAAGCGCTCTTGTGAGTTCACGCTTGCAGGCGCTCACGCACGTGTGTGTGTGTGTGTGTGTGTATGTATGTGTGCGTGCGTGTGTTCTTTGTTTCGTCGCTGTAGTTCAACTGTTGCAACGTTAGTCATCACTTCATTAGTCTCGCTTCAGAAACATTTGTCATTAGGTAGAACATTAAGTTCCACACAACAGACTGCTGACTGATCATTCTGTACATATTCATATATAGCCCACTATTGACGTTGGATTTAAAATGACTCTTCGCCTCATTTAAAAAATAATGGTGAGCACAGATAGACAGAAGTTAGTTCGGCCATTCTGAAACCAAAGTGCAGCATTTGTCAGAGGAGGACGAAAATTGCGACAGGTGAATATCCTTATAACAATCAATTTAATTTAATTTTATTTATTTATTATTATTATTATTATTTTAAATAATGAACAAGATTTGATCTGATTTCTTTGAGATTAAACATTCTGGGCCAACAGGTCACACAGGCCTCCATGTGTGCAGATATTATATTATCATACTAAAACGACATTTAGGCCTACAGCAGAAATTTTCACGTCGAACTGTAAACTATTGGTGCGACTTATAGGCCTACAGAAAACATATATGTGCGTTTAATAAGCTAAACGTAGACCTTTAGGTATTCTGTAATAAAAAGGCACTAACAGGTTGCATGGTAAATCCGTATAAATATTTGAATTATTTATTAAAAGCATTTTAACTTAACTGCACAATGTTCATGTTCTTATTTGGCCAAAACAGAGAGTTCATAAATAGAACAGAACAGAACATCTTTTTTCTTTTTTTCTTTTTTGCTACACGACCGGAAAAAGGACAAGAATAGATTGTAATTTAATTAAATGGCACTATAATTTCAGTTGATCTAAATACGTCGATCGAGATATTATCTTGTTCCACGCGCGTGCACACAGATGAATTTCTCATCTGAGGTTGATATCCAGACACGGATGACTCAATTCTGCATTTGAGTAAGTTTCTGCTTCTCTTTGGGTGAACACAAATGGAAACAATTCTACGACTTTGAACAACAATAGGCCATATAGTTCTATACATCCAATCTTGATTAAATTAAAGAGAAAAATATTTAACCATAAACTTTTAATTTAGTTAATTATTTTTAAATGCATTTCAAAGTCTTTTAGACATCAGTGTTTTAGCGGCGTTTAATCAACATGATTTTTTGTTTTTAATCGTAAATCGTAAAAGTTGTAAATTAGAATGTTAAGAATAATTTTGACCTTTAAAATGTAATTAGGGACATTCTTGATTTTACCCACTACATATTTTTACATTATATTTTAGATAGGCTTATAAATATAGACATTGTAATAAGCACATAATTGACAGTTTAATGTAAAATGACTTTATAGGTTTGCTCATTGGGCTTTTCACAAACAAAGATGTTTTGCCAAAAATAAACAAATCAAATATTGCGCTTTTTACTTTAATTAATCATTGGATATGGACAGAGTTTTGTGTGTTTAACCAAATATTAATAGTAAGAGGTCTATAATGTTAATGAAAATATTACATCATGAATTATGTGTTCATACTCAACGAAGTCTTGAAGTTATTTAATAAATACTTACTGAATTCTCCTAAAGTCTGACCTGATGTTAGATTATATAGTTTTGTATAGTTTTTCTAAATGACGTTCCTTCGGTGTCATTTAAACCATATTTTTATCCCTCGCTTGCATAATTCCCAGAGAGACAGAGTCAAAATAAAAGACGACAGATGCGTACATTTAAAAGGAGTCTTAATCTTTATTTTTATTACCTCCCTCTTACATGAGACTGAATGAAGTCCAGCGGAAACAGGTGGTTCTGTTCCTGGTGGATTGGGTTACGCTGCAATTTCATGCTTAGTTTGCCTCTGTCCCAAGAAAAAATAGGTCATTCACAACTAGTTCAAGCTCTATACGGCGAAATGAGTTTGTTGACGTGAAAGTAGTGTGCTGCAGTATCAACCGGCAGAAGAAATATTAATCTGCTATTATTCAGATTATGTGTTTGTTTTTCCCCTTATTGCGTGAACTCAGAGACACCACATTGACACAGATTCCATTTTTACGCATTCACTGCGCAGTCATAAATGACAGAACACGTCATTTGTTCGAAGTAACCTAATGAACTCCAGGACAGTTGACTGATTAGTCAGCAGTGTAACCTTGTCCATGTTAAAGGTGAAGTTTAGATTTTTTTGTCAAATTGTCACTGCCTTATTTCGAAGTGTTCAGTTATAGTTTGTAGTGTTCAGCAGACGCTGGTAGTTTGTTGTGTTATGTCGTAAGTAACTCTGGCAGAGGGCATTAGAGTTGTGGAATGGCAATGACAGCAGCTCAGAAACGACAGCACATTGACGGGTTTGGATGGAGCTGAGGACATGCCTGCTCGTGATAGAGACGATGGGCTTCATTACTGTAATTACGCTGACTGAATCTCTCATGAGGTTGATGAAAAGTCTGACTCTCTTTGACTCGGGCTTTAGGGCTCCGTGACCTCTTCCCCGTGGCCTCAGAGGGTGCTGGTGGTTTGGCCCGGGCTGCTAGCCAGTCTCTGCTCCTTATGATTGCACAGCGTCATTTGCATGTTGCCTGCCGCCAAAACAGTCCTGCTCATTTCAGCAACCTTTGTATGTTATGTAGACGCCTGAATAATAAAATCTGTAGATAGCTTAATTAAACACAATACATCGATTTCTTTTGAGTTTTCTAACTCACTTATTTAGCCTTTTATCAGGCCTCATAGCATATATCTGCTTTTACTTTTGTCCTTAATCTCATTACTGTGCGTAGCCTACACATTTTGGTAGGCTAATTCAAACTTGTTTAAATTAGTTGTTTTTGATGTGGTAGTTCTAATGATAGTAATTTTATTTTCAAACGCAAGACAAAAATTAATACATTTTATAGTTTTTTCTTCTTCTAGATTTTCTGCACGATTGTCAGTTTCCTCTAAAACATGAAAACAGCAAAGAACTTTAGGGCATGAGGATTTTGCGATCAAAACGCCCTTCGAAATAACTTACTTTATTGACAATTTCGTTTATAAATATAATTTATAATGAACTATCTTTTATTCGTCCTGTGAATTTTATTTTTCGTTAATTGTAGGCTACTTTTCAGACAATAATCACTGGGGAAAATGTCATTAGTCTGCTCGTGTCCAAAATCATCACACACCATGTATTTTCAGAAAACACTAAGAAATATTCTAGAGCCAAGGTGCTGAATCAGACTTTCCACTTTATTTATTTTGCTGTATTTTTTTTTTTCATTTAACATTCACAGGCTGTGATCCAAAGCCTACTGGTCTGAGCGAATCCAAGTCGTTATCCTTTAGGGCTGCAGGTGATCAGGTTCTATATTGTCAACAGGCCTCCCGAGGCCTCCTTCGTGGTGCCGGGGTTTATAATGATTTTATTTATTCTTTGTAGATTCAGAGGCCAGCCCTGGCTCTGACGGCGAGGGTCTGGCGGAGAGGACGTCCTGCTCGTTTGGCTCCCCGGCGGACCTGACTCCTACCCCCTGCGACCCTTCACCCTCAGCCTCTATGGAGGAGATCCAGGTGGAGCTGCAGTGCGCTGACCTGTGGAAACGCTTCCACGACATTGGCACAGAAATGATCATTACAAAGGCAGGAAGGTAAAGCTTTTATAAAATGTAAAAATCTAATTTATGGGGGAGAAGTTCAACATTGGATCAGACAGTGGACAGCATATATATTTTACATTTTTATTCATGTCTCTGTTATAGGTAGTAGCTATGTTTAACCAAATTTAAACAAACATAGGGCCTATAAAATCGTGTGGAACGTGAAATCAGACATCTGAAAGATACATACAGCCTACGATAAACAATCATGTCCGACTATTTAAAAAAGCAGATTAAGATATAAACTTTGGATTCACCAACATGTTAAGGTTTGTAATAGGCCTACAATAAAAGTCTAATTAAAAGGCATAAGTATTTGGCATATTATTTCATTAATATTCCTTAATAATAAGAAGTCAATCATTTTGTGATGAATATTCAAATTAAAATCAGTGCGGCATAAAAACCTATTTGAAGACTTTTTTGTTTGTTTAAATATTAACTGAAATTTGATTTTTGCTTGATGGTTACATTTTTATGGTCAATAAACCAATAAAACATATTGACGTAGCCTAATTTTTTTAGTTGTTTCTTGAAAATGAGATGAAGCTTTTTCGAAAATGTATTAAGCCAGCAAACAGCCTAGCCTACATTTAAATTCTAGTTAGGCCTATTTTATTTATATAAAACTTAACTTTTTATCATCTCAGACATTTGCCATAGACTAATACATAGCATGGGTGTTCTCCTTTTTCTTTTTGACATGCGCAAAAAAACTCAAAGTAACATAGAGTACCATTGTTTGGCAAAGGGGGCCTGAAAACATGAAAACTCTGTGGGCGCTAATTGTCTTACACATATAGGGGCAGAAGTACCTAATTACAAACCACAACCTATGTTCATGGCGAACTACGATAGGACTATTACGCTACTTAATCAGCCTTATATCAACTGTTTATAATTAATAAATTTGAAATATGTTCTTCGTTTTCTTGCTCTTTTGAGAGTCAATCACAGCCCAAACCGAGCATATAACTAACCTGCTGCACAGTTTACAGTAAGACCTTTCGCCCCCTTTTTTTTCTCTGCACCAGATATTGCCAGATATTTCCGTGCCATTTTTACACTTTATGATCCAACCAGCATGAAACATGTCTCCATTTATTGGTGTAATTCCTTGTCTAGAAGAATTATTGAAGTGAAGAATTATTAGATTGTCTTTTTATTATTTTATTTTCATAATTGTGTACAAAACTTATTCCCCCTAGAGAATGATGCGTTTAAAATGTTTGGTAACGATAACGAATATTAACAAACACAAAGATAAAAAGCAACAAGAAAACATTTTTATTTCTAAAAAAAAAAAAAAGGTAAATCTGAATTCTAAAATTAGCATAATAAAGGTTTGCTCAGACTATTAAAATTTCTCACTCAAATGCATTGCTTGGGCCTACACTGCATGATGTTTTCCTAATCAATAGACCATTTCTTCCGGTTCTTCGCACTGCTGCAATAAATCCAGAGTGTAGTTATTTTTCGTTGGAACAGTAAACAATTCTGTTTTCACCAGAACCCTTTATCAAACAAAGTAACTCGTGTCCAAACTATTTAACAAGTTATACAGTATGCTCTTCTTTTGTATGATTTGTCAAAAATAGAGCCTGAAATAATAATTACTCTGATTTTAAGGCGAGACTTCATGAATAGCCGCATGTATTTTATGCCCCTGCTAATAAAAACCCTATAAATTTAGAGGTGTAGGGGGTGAGCGACCAGACACTTTTCTCTCATTATGAACAAAGAGATTTATGACGTTTAAATGAAAAGACAAAGAAGTTGCTTTTGAAGTGTAACTTGAGGAATTAGCCAAAAATGTCTTGTTAGACATGAGTCACTTTTTTAAATATGGCCCCTTTGTTCAGTTTATTTAGTTTGTTTGAACTATTTTATAGACATTTTTAGTCTGTTTTTCTAGCTTTTATATATTTTCTTTATATCTTTTTTTTAATTGACCAAATATATATTTGAGTCCTGCTACTATTTGCTAACAGTCAACAAGACAATCTAATCACATTCAAAGATTAAAATCATTTATTTTATTTTATTTTTGTATGATTTTGTTTGTGTCAGTGTTGTATTTTTCAATATAATATAAATCACTGTAACAGGCTATTCTTATTTAAATGATTTAATTCATTGACTTAATTTAATTCATCTTATCAACATTTTGTAAATCATTATTTTTATAATTTCACTTTTTCTTACTTTTAGCAATCATTTTATGTATTTGTCAATGCTATCACTGTGTGTATATAATTAGACTTGTTAATTAAGTTTCAAGTTTCAAGTTTGTTTTATGTATATAGCACATTTAAAAATAGCAAGCATGGCTGACCAAAGTGCTGAACAAACAAAGACATAGAACACATGGCCACCCACAGATTCATGCCATAAACTCACAATGAATTAAAAGCCAAAGAAAAGAAATAGGTTTTAAGAGATGATTTAAAAAAATTTAAAGACTGTGCCAATCTAATATAGGCTAGAAGGCTGTTCCACAGCTTAGGGCCAGCAACCGCAAAGGCTCTATCCCCTCTATGCTTTAACCATGATCTGGGGACAGAGAGAAGTCTTTGATCACCAGACCTCAGATTTTGTGTAGGATTGTATCGATAAAGTTGATCAGATAGATAGCTCGGTACCAGAATATTTATAGATTTAAAAACATAGAGAAGAATTTTGATCTCAATTCTAAGATGCACAGGTAACCAATGCAACGATTTCAAAATTGGAGTAATGTGATCAAATTTACGTTTTCCTTTGAGGAATTTAGCAGCAGTGTTTTGTAATTGGAGATGAGCGATGGAAGATTTAGAAATGCCAAGATAAAGAGAGTTGCAGCAGTCCAAGCGAGATGTAATGACCACATGGATAGCAATCTCTAAAGTTTTCACAGAGAGAAAATATTTAATTTTGGAGAGAAGGCGTAGCTGAAAAAAAAAACAGGAACTAATAACTGCATTTGTTTGTTTATCAAATTTAAGACTCTGATCCCAGAAAACACCTAGTTTCTTAATACAGGATGAAGTAAAAGGAGCAAGGTAGTCCAGGTCGATACTTCTGCTCCCTTAATATTCACTAGGGCCAAAGACTATAACCTCGGTTTTTGATTCATTTAAAAATAAAACATTTTGAGAGAACCACGTTTTCACTTCATCCAGGCATGCAAAAACAGATTCCAGAGCAGCATGTTTATTTCGTTTCAAAGGTAGATAAATTTGGGTATCATCTGCATAGCAGCAAAATGATACACCATGCTTTCTGAAAATAGAGCCCAAAGGAAGTAAATACAAAGAAAAAAAGAATGGGTGCGAGAATAGAACCCTGTGGCACTCCACAGGAAAGTTTAGCAGGCAACAAAGAAAAATGACCTAATCTGACAGAGAAACTTCTATTTGTTAAATATGATTTGAACCAGCTAAGAACAGTTCCCTGGATGCCAACAAAAAATAAACATTAATTACAATCTGTTTTGTTTCAGGAGAATGTTCCCTGCTATGAGAGTGAAAATTGTGGGACTGGATCCACATCAGCAGTATTACATTGCCATGGACATTGTACCAGTGGACAACAAAAGATACAGGTAAGCACTGCTTCAGAGAGTGTGTAGGGCTGTTAGCATGCTGTGAGAAAGGAGGAAAATAACAAAATTAACTGGAAATTTGTCAATAAACTGGGAAGCTGATCCCCCTTGGGGTGGGAGATTTACATGAATAAGCAAAACTGATGGCAACCCTGACAGAGTTGCCGTATCAGCATTAAAGGTGGTGTAATGTGTCCCTGTGATTTTACTCTCACCATGACAACTTTCCATCACACATGCTTACAGACAAGCTTTACTTGAATGCAGCTAATGCCTGCATGTACAGATTGCAGTAGTACACTTGTCCTTTCTATAATTACATGTGCCATGTTACAAACTTGTTAAGTCTTCCCTAATTAAGTTGATTTTTATTTAGTAGTAAATAATAAAGACCTAATGGTCAACATACAATTGGTAAGCTTGTCTTGTTTCTTCCTATAATCACCATGAATCCATAAACGCATCTGATTTTTCTTTGTATTCAGTGAAACTATTTGTGTTGTGTTTATGCTTTAGTCCCACATGCTGATGTCTGAGAACTGGAAATGGCTGAAATCTTTACTCTGTTTCAAGGGATTAGAAGCAAAAGGAGGATATATTTTTCATTAGTCATACATCAGTGCATCACATTTACATAAAATGTGTTTCTATGTCTTCTACAATTTATGCAGCAATTTGAGAAACCCAACATTTCCTCATATATTTCTCATTTCTCAACTTTGTGGATATTACTGTGTTAATTACATTGTGACACTTTAGTGAACAACGCAATAATCTTCCAGTTCAATTATATTTAGATTATAGATTATTTACTTTTTTCTCTATACTTGCTCCCTCTGGGCAGCATTTTTAGAAAGTATGGAGTATCATTTCACTGTTATGCCGATGACACACAAATGTATTTACCAATTAGACATTCCACAAATTAATTTGATTAATTTCTAGAGTGTTTAAAGGACATCAAACATTGGATGGCGAATATGCTGAATGAGGAAAAAACAGAGGTCATTGATTTTAGCCATTCAAATAACTCCACAAAAAAATTATTAGATTCGAGCCCTCTGGCACCGTATTTGAAAAAAAAAAAAAAAAAAAACAGTGAGAGATTTAGGCTTCCTAACTGATAATAACTTAAAATTAGATAAGCAAATTAACTCAGTGGTTTGGGTTGGTTTCTATAATTTGTGTTTATTAGCCAAAGTAAAACCGTTCTTAACAAACATAGATTTTGAAAGAGTAATCCATACCTTTATTCTTTCATGGTTGGATTTCTGTAATTCTTTGTATTCTGGTATCACTGCCACATCTTTGTCTCACTACAATCAGTACAAAATGCTGCAGCGAGGTTACTAAAAAAGGTAAAGGAATATGAATCAATTACCCCTGAGTTAGGTTCTTTAAATTGGCTCCCGGTCCATTTTAGAATTAAATATAAAATTTTATTGTTCGTGTTCAAATCTTTAAACAACCAGGCCCCATCGTATTTGGGAAACGTTTTAATCCCATATAATCCTCCTAGAACACTATAATCAGAGAATCAAAATTTACTTGTAGTGCCTAGAACAAATCGCCTATATAAAGGCAATCAAGCCTTTGCTGTGATAGGGCCAAAACTTTGGAATGAGATGCCCCTGCGGATCAGGTCTGCCAAATCACTGTCTATCTTTAAGAAACTGCTGAAAGTACACCTAATGTTGGTAGCATAAAATGATTAGTTGTGGTGTTTTATATGTCGATGTGGGATTTTATGTTGTCGATGTTTGTTTCCATTCTTGTACGTTTTATGTAAAGCACTTTGATTCAACCTTGGTTGTGTTTTAAATGGTGCTATATAAATAAACAAGAACAAGAACAGTGTATGCATTTACTGAAAATAAAACCACAGCCATTCAGGGACTGGCCTCGAAGACAGCCATTTAGAGCCCCCAAATATCATGGAGGATTTTAGAAGCCAAAAGATCTTGTAAAATTAAGTAGGATTTTCTTCCTGGCTGGAGAATTTACCACAAGGCTTTGCAAATGGAGCAAAGAGCTGTCACTGGAATGCCTCATGTGTCTTGAGGGCTCGGGTCTGGAAATGCAGCCTTTATTGGAATTTACTCACTTTATTTAGGCGCACTGCCCTTTTCAAGGGACATAGAGTTTATACTAGACTTGTTAAATCTTTCTTTACGTGTTACTTGAATTACTTTTCTCTTTAATGTGGCCATTTGGTATGGCATATATTTGAGAGAAGAAGTAGGAAAATACGGAGCAGCCCAGATTTTCAGATTTCTGTTGCAGGCTCTTTCTAGCTAATTTATTCACAAATATCTTTTGTGCGCTGGCTGCCTTTCCCTTTCTCCATCTAGGTGTTGCCCTGTTTGTTCTTTTTTTATTTTCTTTGTCCAGCTGTCATGGGCATGCTCGTCTTTTTCTTCTTATTTTATATGCACACTAATACACACATTAAATGAATATGGTGCAAACTCAACTTGACGTAAATGCAGCGCACATGCTCCACACTATAGAGTATCACTTACTTTGTCAGTAAAGTAACCCAATATATAGTTGGATTATTTGCTATTATTTAAGTGCTCAAGCAAATCCGAAGTGAACTAATTAGAAGGAAAAAAAATGGTTTTGTTATGTGTACATGTATAATGTTTAACCTTACTGTCTTGTTTCTGTATTAGACTGAAAAGTCCTTGCAGTTATAACAACCCAATTTTTGCTTTTCTCCTTCATCTAAATATATGTAAATGCTTCTGCATACAGTGTACAGTGTACTACATGTGTTAAAAATTGCTGGACTCTAATGGGCAGTCGCTCCACCATCTGTCCAAAAAGGTGTCACATAAAGTTGGATCTTTATTGATTGTGCCAGTGCCAGATGGCAGATTATGAAAGATGAAAGAGGGCTAATCAAATTTCCAGCCATTTTTGGTCTTAGGTTTCCCTTCTCTTTAACACTTTTCCTGCTACATAGAGCATAACCCTAAACAGGACTCCAAACAGGAAATTGCCTGGTACTATATGCGTGTGTGCGAAAGGACAGACAACGTGAAAGTGTTTTTGTTAAAGCACACATTTTGTATAGATAAATATGGCATTTATCGATTTAACTTTAGATCAACAGATTAATGTGCATGAACACACGTGCACGCCATGCACATTCATGTCTGTAGTAGTGGGGTGCTCTGGGAGAGAATAAGACAGACACGGAGGATGTTTAATGCTGCCAAGCAATAACAAAAGGGGCCAAATGAGAGTTTTGTTCATGTCTGAGAGCTGGGTGATGACTTTGGCAGAGGCATTGCATTTAAGCACTTTCAACTGTGCGCATGGCCAGAATTAAAGGCATCCAGCTGTGCCTCAGGCAGTCAGCTGAGGGAATGCCCTGCTAACAGGACTTTAGCAGTGCCCAAAGACACATCAATCAAAACCATTTTAATGCTTTCCATTAATTACGTTCATGTAAAAATATTTTTGCTTACATTTTAGAATGTGTGTTTTTAACAGTCCAAAACAACAAACAAGGATTCAATTCATCTTGAATTTGTATGGTCTGTTAGAAGTGTATTGAACAATCAAAAGTTGAAAGCATGAGCACATTAGTAATTTTTGGTATTATCAACACTGAATCATATGCCATGGGAACAGAGTATCATGGCAATTACATGCTCATTTTTACAGGTATGTGTATCACAGCTCAAAGTGGATGGTGGCGGGAAACGCTGATTCTCCAGTGCCGCCCAGGGTCTACATCCACCCGGATTCACTGGCTTCAGGAGACACCTGGATGAGACAAGTGGTCAGCTTTGACAAACTCAAGCTCACCAACAATGAGCTGGAAGATCAAGGCCATGTGAGTGTACATTTAATAACAGTTAATGTAATATTGATGTCAATAGATAAACATATGCTACTGTTTAAAGGTTTGAGGTCTGTCAAATTTTTTTTTTTTAAAGACATTTATACTTTTATTCCCTGTTTAATATTTAAAACACTAAATTGATCAAATGTGATAGTAAAGACATTTATTAAGACTTATATTTCAAATGAATGCTTTCTAACAATCCTGAAAATGTGTCAACACTGATAATAAGAAATGCCTCTTATGGACCACAAAACCAGTCTTAAATCTCTGGGGTGTATTTGTAGCAGTAGCCAAAAATACATTGTATGGGTCAAAATTATAGATTTTTCTTTTATGCCAAAACTTATTAGGATATTAAGTAAAGATCATGTTCTAGGAAGATATTTAGTAAATTTCCTACCATAAATATATCAAAACTTCATTTTTGATAAGTAATATGCATTGCTAAGACCTTCATCTGGACAACTTTTAAGGTGATTTTCTCAGTATTTTGATTTCTTTGCACTCTCAGATTACAGATTTTCAAATAGTTGTATCTCGGCCAAATATTGTCCTATCCTATCCAAAACATACATCAATGGAAAACCTATTTATTCAGCTTTTTAGATGATATATAAATCTCAATTTCGAAAAATTGACACTTAAGACTGGCTTTGTAGTCCAGGGTCACATATTAGAATGATTTCTGAAGGATCATGTGACACTGAAGACTGGGGTAATGCCTACTAAAAATTCAGCTTTGCATCACAGGAATAAATTATATTTTAATGATAAAAACAGAAAACAATTATTTTAAATTGTGAAGATTTTTTGAGAATTTTGTTCTTATAAATTTTACTGACCCCAAAAAAATTTATTTGATTACAAATATAAAGTAAAAGAGTGAGGAGACGGTGCATTTACTTGCTTATCCACATCAACGTATTCATAACACACACTAGTTGATAGATTACACCCCACCCCCATCTCCCCAAAAGACATCTGTATGTTCTCTCCAGCAAGAAAATAATGATTCAGTGTATTCTCTGAAGAACTGGCAAAACTGGAAAAAGATTGATTTTATTGTACGTGACTGATATTCCCAATGTGTTTGTGCTGAACACAGACAGCTGAAAACATATGGAATGTATGCACATGTTATATTTTGGAAATACATTCTTTTTTTTCCCGCATCATATATGAATTGTTTTCAAGTTGTCCTGCGAACCTTTGGTTTTTGTGTCACTGTTGGAGTGTGACTGTCTTGTGCCTGGCTGTGGTCTGAGCCATTGTACTAAAGGAGTGAGTGTACAGGGATGATTTTATTATCAGACCATCAGAGGACACTCTCATCCCCGGCATGTTTTATTAGGTTGTCATGGTTATCATTCTGTGAGAGTGAGAGATGGGGTGAGACATCCAGCTCTGTCCAGAATAATGAGATCCACAAGAAAAATGTGCTTAATTTGCTCAGTGTGGTTTTAAAGGCTAAGCCCTCTTGTTTTCGTTCAATGCTTCCTCGTGTTTTGAGATTAACTGTGTGTTTTTTATGTTTGTGGTCCAAGAAAACTCAGTGTATAAATGTAAAAAATAAAATTCATACTTAAGGTTAGCATTTATTGTCTAATTGGTATTAATCAATGGATATATAAAATTTATATTACATACATATTGATATACTAAATCAAAACCAAGTTGGCAATCCTCGAAACTCCAAACTCAATCCTTCTGTTTTAACAAAAGGTAGACGTGCACTTTGATAGGTGATTGTTTTGCAGTGTAGTATAACTTTTTTGCTTGGGGTCTCTAAGCTATTGTAACATAATTCTTCATTTAATTGCATGCAATCAATTTTAATATGCAAAATGGAAATTATTCAATCCAATACATTATTCATTATTCATATCGAATTTCCATTGTGGCATAAATAATTCTCACTAAATATTAATTTCATGTTAATACTATGTTGTTAGTATTGGTGGTGTTGTGTTGGTAACCCTATTAAGTTATAAATCATGTGATGTTAACTTAGAATGCATTTATTTCTTTAAATATGTGGCTGTTGAGTGTCACAGTGTATTGTGTGGTATTGAAGGGTTGAAAATCCTGATTTGAAAAAAAAAATGTGTGCAAGAATGTTTATTGCATGGTAAAGTTTTACTCAATTTAAGTTAAACAATGTATTTTTCTTGTCTGAAACAGAGCAATATTGTTTTGATTAATGTGACTATCCACTTTTAATCTATGTAGAGTAGCCAGTCATCTGCTCATGACCAGTAGAATGGTGCTGTAAAGTGCAGAGAATATAGAATAATTGCACATGACATGCTGCGTATTCTTTACAGAGAGATGCAGTATCAGTATTTTAGATGCAGGGTTGGTGTGGGTAAAACAGTTGCCTTAGGCCACATCTGCGAACTTCGCTGCTCTACTGGATCTCCTCTGCATATGGGGCTGTTTTGACTCGAGTCACTGATGCTATCACTCGAGTATTCTGACAAATGTAATAACATATGGGTGTTACAACTGCAGCAGGCTTATGTTTTTCAGGAAGAGGAGAGAGGGACTTTTCTTATACCACAACCTCGTAAAAAGAGACTTTATTTTTTGTTCGCCTGGAGGGCAAACGAGGGCCGGAATTGAAGTTAACCCTGGAATGTCCTGTGTGGGACCTCACCGCCATGGAATATACGAACCGCAAAAAAATAATTTAGATTGCAGTTTCATCGCAAAGAGGATTGAAATCCTATATATATAAATTATATTTATATATATATATATATATATAAATGAATGTAAGTGTAAAACAGAGCGAGAGAGAGAGAGAGAGAGAGTGTGTGTAACATACATATATATATATATATATATATATATATATATATATATATATATATATATATATATATATATATATATATATATATAAATTCAAATATTTTAAATATTATATATTATAATGTAAATATTATATATTATATATTATATATATTATTGTGTGTGTATATAAATAAGTTTCACAACTTATATATACTTTAGCAGCTTTAGTTAGTTGTTTGGTTCAGCATAGTGTAACTTCGCACTCATAACGTTCCTTTTTTGTGCTCAGATATCACCCGTAAATTCCTTTTTGGCCCCAGACAATGTTCTGAAACCCTGAATATCTTGGATCTGTGGAATTACAGCAGTGTGGCTTTGAACACTTCCTCTCTGCAGTTGGTCTTCATTGAGCTGGTGTTGTCTGGCCTTGGGCAGCACTGGGATCTCCTGGGCTGTGCATTTGGGGGAGCTTGAATATTAAATTTACTGTCATCAAGCTGTTTTGCAAAAGCCTCTCTTCTTTTGCCTGACCTCCTCGGTTGTGGTGGACCCAGGAGACACACATCGACACTGGGAGTAATTAGAAACAGACTAAGGGCCGGAGGGAAGGCTACAGCCTCCATGCTCTGACGCCAACACATCAGTGTGAGATACTCACCCTCGAGTTGGCCTGATTCATATCTCATCGACATGTGTACACACTGTGAGACAGCATGTTCTCTTATTAGACTAAGCAGCTTTGATATTCACAGCCTCACTATGTCATAGACATTTAATCCACACAGCTGCAGAAATGTGCTGTTGTGGTTGTGGTGGCGTAGCTGATGATATGACTTACTTTATTTCTAGATCATCCTGCACTCGATGCACAAATATCAGCCACGTGTCCATGTGATCCGGAAAGACTTCAGCAGCGAGCTCTCTCCAACCAAACCTGTTCCTACCGGGGAAGGAGTAAAGACGTTCAGCTTCCCAGAGACCGTCTTCACCACGGTCACAGCCTACCAGAACCAACAGGTCCATTACTGACTGTCAGTGTACAGCACCATTGTGACTTTGAAACAAATAGTTCATGTGTTAATGGGCAATATACAACTAGGGATGCACTAAAATAATTATTTTTGTGTTATGGCTGATAAATGATAAATTATCAATATTTAAATTATATAGTATTTTGACTGAATGACAAACACTAAAGACCAAAATTAAATTTTAAAATCAATGTTTTATATTATACAAGTGAATTTATGCATCAGAACACTATAATATTCTAAATGTAAAAATAGGGGAAAATTATCATGCACATTTAAATATATATAACCTTTAAATGCACATCAATAATTGACATATACTAATAAATTATATTGAAAAAAACTCTAACATTAACCAATAACCAATGTAGTACCAATATATTGTGAACCCCAAACTAAAACTATATAATGCATCAGTTTCAAAACACACAAATTGAAAAAATATGTTTTTTTATGTTTATTATTAAAGTGATATGTTAAAAGTGTCTGAATATGTCAAAATATTATTAAATGAGTCTGTTTTGGACTTCTTCTCTTGTAACAGATTACCCGTCTAAAGATCGACCGCAACCCATTTGCCAAAGGATTCCGGGACTCAGGGAGAAACAGGTAGATTTTCAGGAAATCTTACCCTTGCTCCTTATTGTCCATGCTGTGTGTGCAAATACACACATATCTCGGCAGTGTCCTTTCATATTGATATGAACCCCAGGAGATCCCTCCTAATCCCACATCCTGCTACATTAAAATCACTCCCTCGTTCGATTGCCAAGAAAACCTAGTCGATCTGTGATAAAGCGATCTGATTGAGGGCTTTCCTTTTCTTGCTTTTTAAACTCCTTTCCCTCAATCTTGTCCACCCTTTCACTTGTCTTTCTTTCCCTCTCGCTGTATTTCCGTGCACTTCATTGCTCCGTCTCTATAAGATGTGAGTCAGAACGGTCATAAACTGCAAAAAAGTCTGAGACAGACCCTCAGCACTTGAAAGCAGGCTTCCATCTGGAGAGTATTATCGCCACAGATATTTGAGACATCTTTTTTCATTTTTCAAACAATAGACCGCCTGATTTATGAACTAGCGTTAGATTTTCATTGCAGAAAAATAGAGATGAAAAGATTATTCAGGAGTAAGATATATATAGAAAATGCTCTTGCCCTCACACATATATCCTTATAAAACTAATGCTAATAAAAGACCTTTTCATACAATAAAACGGTTGATCAGTCACAAAGTAACCACAGTTCCATTTATGCACTGGATCCTTCTCTTCCCATGCAGTTTACAAAAACCGCAGATTAAGTTGTAATGTAAGCATTTGATGATTGGTGGAATCAATTATGCTTAACCAAGATATAAATCAGTATTTTAATGTAAATCACAATCAGTCTTATTGCTGATGTATTATATTAAAGAGAAAAAGACTTTCATTTGGTGACCAGTATTTGGATTCAGTCTCAGCCAGTGCTTCAGTAAGTCATTAGAGCGTCTCACTAACAAGCAGAAAGGAGGGGAGAATTACTGCCGCTTAAGCTGCACGGCGAGGACCGATGCAGAGCTGCAAAGAGGAATAAATCACACAGGAAGGGGAGCCGTGTACAGAGCACAGATGAAACATCACCCAGATTTATGTGCACAGTAAAAACCTGCTCCAGTTTCCTTAAACTCCCCCTCTTTTTTGTCCCCCTTTGCCGCTGTCTCATGTGCATAATCTGGATGGCTTACCTGTTTTCTCTGCCATCTCACGTCTCTTCTTCCGGCTTTCTCTGCCACTATCCCTCATGCAGGACTGGGTTGGAGGCAATAATGGAGACGTATGCTTTTTGGAGACCACCAGTGAGGACGCTGACGTTTGAAGACTTCACAAACATGCAGAAACAGCAAGGTATGTGCATGGTTTCTGTGAGTGGAAATGTTTTTAACATGCCTACTTGGATAACAGAGGCTTTGGAAATATTGTTTCATAAATCATGTTTAAAGTTACTGTGTGGCCACAATAATCACACCACACCACAGTGGATTTATGAATGACTCTAAGCCTGCAGAGAGCTTTGCAATGGGTGGGACAAGTTGGACAATCTTGGGTTTTTGTGTCCAAGAGTGAGTTTGTCTATATGTCTGTTCGACAGATCAAATAGTATTTCCCTTCTTCAATGCCTTAACAAAACAGTTCACCCTAAAATTAAACCACATTATAGCTTTATGTAAGAAAGAGTCAAAAATTCATTATTTAAAAAATAAAATTAAAATCATTATTCCCTAATGAAGCAACTTGTAAATAATTATTTTCAGTCTGATCTTTTTGAACTGGTTGATTTGGTACGCAACAAATGATTCATTCACTAATTGAACTGTTCCAGTTCTCAAGTTCAACTCACTGATTTAATATTCTGGTAAAGATTATTAGTGAATAACAACATACATTTCAGTCAGTTTCTCACATGATTGATCATATGATTTCAGAAGACTTGCATACACATACACTACACAAAATGTATAGACCACTTTTATGGTACATTTATGGTACATCTTATTTGTTTTGAAACCTGAAATGGCATTATAGTGAATAAATGATGACAGATACAGTCATTCAAAAGTATTCCTGTGATTTTTGTGTCTGATCACTAAAACAGTGTTATGGCCCAGATGATCAAATGTTGATGCAACTACTTTTTTTCTCCTGTCATAAGGTCAGAGTAATGTGAGCACAGTATTATGTCTTAGTAGACATCTGTTTGTCATCACAAACTTCACAAAACAGATTAAATGTTAATTAAGGTTCTCACACGGCTGACAAAACGTTGTGCACTCTCCCTCTGCCCCTACCTTAGCAGCCCCAAACTGATTGCCCTCAAGAACTACATGCAGATCTATTGGAGTGATTAATTGTTCTCAAAGCACCACTGAAGCCTCTCTCACCCCAGCCTGACAATAGGGGGAAAACATGACATCACCGTGAGGTCTCCTTTCCCTCAGCCAACAGAACAGAACCACATAGAGCGAACCAGAACTCAGTTGTATTATTGAACTCATATGGAGCTGGCCCAAGCCACAGCCAATAGAGTTCTGAATTATTTAGTTTCTTTCCCATTCCGAACTGTAGAGCAGACTACATTTTCAAAACAACAAACTGAGTGCTGGCCAACTTCTCATTAATAAAGAAATATGTGGTAGATATCCCAGTGCTATCATTCAGTTCCAAGTGTTTGACTTATTCACTGTGCATATGTGCCAGTGATTTTTTTTTCCTCTATGAACAAATGTTCAAATGCTGCCTGTCATACTGAGAAAAGACGGCCAATGCTCTGTTGACCAGACATGCTATTATGAAACTCAAGCCACATTTGCATTCAACATTTGTCACATTATCCTCAAGATGATTGTAGCTGACATGTGATGGGCTTTTCACACAGTGTGTAACCTCTGGTTATTGTCTTTTTAAACCTGCTTTCAACCCCAGGAAAACCAATGTCTCACACAGAGTTAACCCCGTATTGTGATGCCAAATGTATACATTGTTAAACAAAGAGGAGTTGTTTCGCAACAAACAACCAATCATAAACTGAACAGCGCTTGCCTCATTGATTGATGTTTTTGAGTGAAGAACAGAGGGTTTTGGTCCGAAAAGTTTATTGAGTACAAACTGAATGGTACAGCCAGGCATATATAAGCCCAGCTGATGTGCTAGAGCGAGACAAGCCATTATTTATACAGGCTACATACTGTTTTCATCCAATAAATCACACTGACACTGCAAAGAACAAGTTAACCCATGGTTTATGAATGTACACTTTAATTAAAAGTTTGGGGCCCTTTTGAAATTAGCATTTATTTGATCAGAAAATACAGTAAAAACTGTTATATTGTGAATTATTATTATTATTATTATCATTATCATTTTTACTACAACTAAACTAATAACAGTTTTTTTTTATATATATATATATATATATATATATATATATATATATATATATATATATATCATATATATATATTTTGTTGTAAATTTATTCCTGAATTTTCAGCATCATTACTCCAGTCTTCAGTGTCACATGATCCTTCAGTAATTATTATAAAATGCTGAATTGCTGCTCAAGAAACATTTCTTATTATTATCATCAATGCTGAAAACAGTTGCTGTTTAATATTTTTTGTGGAAACCATGTGTATTTTTTGATTAAATAAGGTTTTTATTATTATTTGCTGAAATGATGAATGTAGAATAGCACTTGCCAGGTTTGAACAGGCCTCTCTTGTAACCAGACGAAGTGCTCTCCCAAAGGTGCCATGGTGACTGCTCGTGGTCCATGGGATGAAATAAGAGATACGCTCTTGGTGTGATTGTTGGACAGTGTGTGTGTTTTCAGAGTTGGCTGTGTCTCACCGTTTTCCTCTTGTGTGTGCACTTATTCTTCATGCATAGGAACGTGTATCAACAGTGTGTCTTTGGGGTTTGGATGTTTCTGAATGTTTGCTGACTCTGTTTTTCAGGAGGGAGCACTGGCACCTCTCCCACTACCTCCAGCAATGGCACTCCATCTCCCTCCGGTGCGACACACCTTCTCTCCCCTTCCTGCTCCCCTCCTACTTTCCATCTGGCACCCAACACCTTCAATGTGGGCTGCAGGGAGAGCCAGCTGTGTAACCTGGGCTTGTCTGAGTACCCCGCATGTGCCAGGAGCAACATGGCTGCCTTGCAGGGCTACGGAGGACTTGCTGACGGCTCCTACAGCCGCCTCCAGACCACAGGAGGCGCTGTTACCTCTGCCCAGGCTTCAGATTCCTTCTTGCCTCAGAGGACTTCTTCTCTCATCGCTGCTGGAATGCAGGGAGGGGCTCACACCTCATTGGCTGCTGGTAACAGCAGCGGTGGCAGCGGCGGAGGTAAGATGGATGCATATGGAAGTCAGCTGGCCTCTTTTCCAGCGTCCCAACTGCAGTATGTAATGCAGGCAGGGGCGAGCTCCACCTCTGGGCCATCAGCTTCATCCGGCTCATCCCCTTCCTCTGCCCACATGTTCTCTGGGAGCCATCATCATGTGCAGCAGAGCACATATAACACCTTTTCCCTACACAATCCCTACAACCTGTATGGATACAACTTCCCGGCCTCACCGCGCCTGGCAGCCAGCCCGGAAAAGCCTCAGGGTGGCTTACTGTGCTCCTCCACCTCCGCTGGAGCATTTGCCGAACGTCAGTACCTGTCCAACAGCGGCATGGACAGTATGCACATGATCGGCAACCCTGCCGGCAGCCAACAGGGGGCTGGCAGCTGTGATGGCCGCCAGTATGGCTCCTCTTCACAGATGTCCATGCACATGGTTTGAAGCCATTGAAAATAAACCAAAAACAGGTCAAAACACCAAACAGGAACAGCTGCTGCAGTTTTTTGCTCAGAGTTACTGGGTTTTCAGAGTTTTATTATTCAAAATGTCTGATATATTGCGTGAGCTTTTTGCCATTGTGGCATTGGTGACACAAGCTGTTCAATGTGGACTTATTACACATACGCTTTATCAATCGTCAGACTAAAATAGAGTTAAAGTGTTACTTGTGTTCATCACATGGCGTGCCGTCAAATTGAATGGATATAAAAGCTAAAAATATCCCTTCCAAAATGACTGTTGCCGACCTCAACAATGTGCAGAACTGAACTAAATTAACTAAGGTCTGATTTTTAGAAAATGGATTCTAATGAGGATTCATATTTGGTGCAATAATGCCAGGAATAATGGCCCCTTTAAATATCCCACAAGAACAAGAGCCATCAGCCAGAACATGAATACAATGTCCTCAAAACTGTGAGCGAATAAGTGTTGTCAGTATTACGTTTTTGCTGTTGATAATATATCATGCTTGTCATGGGGTCATGATGCAATGTTGTAAGCTTACTGACTCTTTCAGAGATCAGGGGTCTCAGGATGGCAAAGTAAAGTCCTTTTTTAATAACAGGGTCTCTGTATGGTTCTGTCAATCTGTACTGAAATACTGAACCTTTGCCTGTTGGTTTGGAAAAGGCTTAACCATATCCTGAGTGGAAAATATAAACATATGAGCAATAGTTAATGCACGCAAAGCACATAGGTTTTAAATTGTTGTGTGGATAAAAACCATAGGAAGACAAGGTATATTCTTTGGAGTGTTTGTAAATGAATATATTTAAATGCTAAGCAATTATATGGCCAGTGTACGTTGAATTTAAATAGTGTGGGAGTAATGAACAAATAATGTTTTAGGCTTTTAAGACTGTAAATACAAGTGCCAAGCACATAAAACTAATTAAATAAACATTATAAGTCCTCTGTATGTTTCTTGAAAAAATCAAGCATGTTTTGTTGCTTTTGTTTGTGGTTTTGAAATGACATCATACAGTATATGATGGATCCCAATTTAGAAATTATCATAGATTTGACCTTCACAACAAATTATTGATCTACACATTTGCATGTTTATTTATGTATTTTATTAGTTTTTTTACACATTTTATTATTTATTTATGTATATAATTTGTTTTTTGTTTATGTATTTTATTAGTTTAATGTTTAATAGTTTAACACTTACACACAATTTCATGGATAGTTTAACAATTTCATACAGAAAGGATGAAAAAAAAAACAGTTTTTTTTTCATGCCTTATTATTTTACCCTCTATTATAATCATGGGCTTGAGATAAAGAGAAACCCAAAAAGGTTTTTTTTTGAAAGTCAATATGTGTAAAAATAAATGTGTAAAAACAAAGGATTGATCCTGCTGTTCTCTTTGAAATAAAGAAGAAAGAGACGGCCATGTGGATCAAATTCATCCTTTTCACTGTGGTGATGCATATAAATATGCCACCTGTTTAAAGAGAGTGAATGAGGGCAAGAGGGATTGGGAGAAGAGGAATCTGTTAGATGCTGGATGTGGGTAATTTTTACATTTCTGGTTTTAATATGTCTGTTCTTAATACGTTTACGCTATGCATTTATGTTCACTTCTCTCATGTCTGGGCTTTGGTCCTCATTATCCCGGCACAGACTTGATTTAAAAGCACAATCAGCATCTATTACATGGATGTCTTCAGAAGTGAGTAAATTTTTTTCTCTTTCTCCCCGTTCCTCTTTATTTTTCTTCTTTCCCAGATCACTTCCCATCATGTGCTCAGTTCCAGCCATGAAATATCATATCTGAATGATCATCAGAAAGTAAACAGTGTAGAAGACCATGGAGACATCACTCTGTATTAGAAACACCTGTTTTCCAAGTGCAGTTCTAGTAATGACTGGATACGCAATCGAACAGTGCATGATTTCATAATTTGGCACATCTCCATCTATCTGGACATTATTTTCAATAATTATGCACATTTATTTGTCTGGTACTTTGAAACAAAGCAATTCTAGAATTTCAAATCAACTTGTCCTCTGTAAAAATGAACCATGAACTCTCACACCCAGAATGCAAAGGTAAATTCAGGAAATCTGAATATAGAATTGTAAAGGAAAACATTTTAAGTATACGGGAGAGATTCATTATAGCAAACCCAAACTGGTACTCATAGATTCTCTTTCATATTGGAATTCTTTTAAACATATTTGAATGATAATTATTTAACAATTAATTTTATAAAGGTATCTCTCAAAATACAATATGGCAATTGAAAAGTTGTCCATAGATGTATGTATAGTGACTACAAACCACATAACCCGAGGGGGCTCTGCTCACCAGACAGAACCTGGAGTGGCAGCTTGAAGTCTTTTGGAGTGTCAGATCTGTGTACAATGATTGATGTATCTTTTCTGGGGATCCAGACATTAACCTTTAACAAAATGCTATGTCACACCATCGGTCTGAGTACAACCAGAACGCATTCAGACACGTCAGATCTAAAATAATTTAAAAGTGTAATAAAAACAAAGACGTTTAATGAAAAAATCGGAAGTGTTTCTTCTGACAATCCACACAGCTGGTTTGAAGTATGGCTATGTTAGAAACGATTTTTGGTAAACTATTGCCCTCTTGTGTTTCTTTTTCTACCAGCACTGAACTTGTTTGAGTAAATAACTCAAGATTTTTATTGAATGCAACAATACAAGTCACGTTAATTGTAATGCTCAGATTAACTTTACAGTACATGCACTTTCCCCTTTCTTTCTCAGTCAGATTAATCAACCAATCAAATTATTCAATTTGTACACGTACCTGAGTTTTACACAATAATGCATTAGTTGACGTACGTAATTAGCGTTTCAATAACGCAAGAGATGTTCTCCGCGATTGTGTTGCTTTCACTTCAAATATGTTAGGTAAGTGTTTTTTTTTTTTTTTTTTTATTAAATATGTTAGGTAAGTGTTTTTTTTTTTTTTTTTGCAAGTTGTCTTCTAAGTTTACTGAAGTCTTAGACCATCTTAAGCGTTCAGCGTCATGTTATGCTTTTGTTAGTGGTTTTTGACTGTTTCAGAATGAATAGGACTCCCCAAGTACATGACACATAATTGTCAACTTTGACATTTAAGACATTTTAAAGACATATGTAGACGTATTTATTATAAAACAAATTTTCTTAACTTAATGAAACACACTGAAGACCCAGACCTAAAATGCACAGGAATTTGATCAGTGTTGGGAAGGTTACTTTGGAAATGTAATAGGTTACAGATTAAGTTACCCTATTTAAAATGTAATAGTATAGTGTAACTTTTTCAATTACTTTATTAAAGTAATGTAACTGATTACTGTTTGATTACTTTTCTAAATTTCTAATGAATGTTTATTTGCAACTGTTAATCATTTTCAATCATTTACAACATGCAGGGTTAACCTTACAGTAGTGCTCAACACTGTCAGACTTTCACAATCCTTTGTTTCTTGAATTAAGATGATCAAATTTGAACACATCCACCACGAAATCAGACTTTAGTACTGCCTTTTACTTCGAGATTGATCTGAAGTTCAATGCAGATTTAAAATCATAAGAAATAGTTTACTGATACAGTTTTTGAAACCAAATCTTTGCATAACTACAGGAAACACTAACATCTAACAATGGTTTGGGAAAAAAATAATTAAAAATTAATAAAAAAAAAGTTAAAAAAAAAGCAAAATAGTTAATTAAAAAATAATAATAAATAACGGTTATCTAATAAGCATGTGTCCTATTCTGTGTACTAAACTCCTGAAACATTGGTGTCTCTTTGTATATGATATGATGATAGTTTTCTCAAAATAAGTAAAATGCTCATGAAGTGACTCAGAGCAGTTCTAGAGATTATGTTTATGTGTTCATACTCATATATTGAGGCGGCACAGGCTGAAAACACCACGAGCTTCAGTAGGCCTATGTATAGTAAGTGAAACCGCATGTCTGCGCCATTCATTTCCACGAAGGGCGGACTGGGAAAATAATTTCAGGCCGGGAAATCTCACACTCACAGGATGAGCACACTAATACAAAGGGAGGGTTTGGTAATTAGTTTGGGGACATGCAAAATAATTAAAAGTTCTCTCTTGAACTGCACTTTCACTTCCATTTTTCTTTACAGTCCCTTTATTTTGCCCTGATACCTATCTCTCTCATGACTTTAATACTCAAGGTTTAACAAAACTACACTTTCTAAATTGTCTACATGTCAAAATTAGTACATCACTACAATATCTTTATAGAAAAATACTAATACTGAACATGAGTCATGTTTTACCCTTACAAAAATTAACAATGCTTTTATTAAAGTAAAAGTACAGTAACCATGTTTTTTATTTTTTTATTTTTTTTTTATTTTGGCAAATAGATTACCATTTGTATTTATTTTTACTACAAATTATGGTTAGTGTAGCAAAAACCATGGTTCATTTGTGGTTTCCATGGTTTAACAATAGTAACCATCTTTGAATTTATAGTAAAATCATCGTTAATTTTCGTAAGGGTTGTTGTTGTCTGCCCTAGCTCCCCCTAAACCTATTATAAAATATGATTATTTGTCTGCTAAATTACTACTGTAACATTACAATAGTTAATAATGATGTCCTTTATACAGTATTTTGAGCGATGACTGATGAGCAATGGGTTGCTGCTTCTTAACTAAGTATACAAAGACAAAACTACAGTAGCATCTTTACAGATGAAACTGACCTGCACTTGAAACCCTGTGCTTCCACAGTCCACTCCATTCTCTCTCTAGCATTGATTACACATCTTTACAGTTGCATCTTACCTGATTTTGTTTCCCTGTTCTTTTACTGTGATCTAAATTATTTGGTGGTGTTTCCACAGACACACAGAACGTGCAGGATTCATATATTGTCTTTTGGCTGCTTAATTTTCACAGACACTAGTCCATATCGCGTTTTGATTCAAGTCTACTGACCTACTTTTGATTTATTCGTCCAAAATGTGGCATATTCCGTCCGCGTTAGGCTATAGGAAGTCCGTTTTTATGACTGGATTCTACGAACCAGTCTGTTTTCTGTGAAATTATAGATTCGTATGTCTTTGCAATTTGGGAAAGAAATCAATTAAATCTGTATGTGGGAGGAAAAGATATGTTTGAGATGCCAACACCCTCTCAAAGCAAGTGGTTCTGATGTAACGATAAGTCCAGATGGAAACAGCCGAGCCCAGGGCCAGACTCCTTTTCCTGTGGTTCAGTACCTGTGGAGTACAGAGGCATCCCACTGAGGCACTTCCTCCTCTAATGAGAGAAGTCCGGCCTGGACTGGTCTCATGGATCTTGCTAGTGACCTTTCTGAAGCAGACACTGAATCAAGCATCCACAAAACCAGACGAGAAGTAAGAAGAGTGTGGCTGAAACAACAAACTCTCAACCTGTAGTTAGAGGTTTATGCACTATGTAGAAAAGTTTTCTACATAGTTTATCAAGTGCCGTGTTTGAAGAGTGTAAATGTGCACTAATATACCAGCTGAATAGCTATGTATGGATGACATATGTGGGAACCCATGACTAAACCAACCATCTGGAAAGCATACAACGGAGAACAATTGCAAAGTAGTCCTCATATGCCATGATCATTATTTACTGCAGTAATCTAACATTAATTTGATCTTGAACCAATTAATTAGCAGAAGTTATTACTTCCCCATCTGTGTGGCGGTATCATTGATAACAGTTCTGTTAGAGTGCTGCAGTGATGATGTATTTTTTAGGCTGACAGAGGAGGTTCAAATCGACCTGATTTTCTTGACAAAAACGCAGTAGGATTTTTCTGTTGGCTTTTGGATTATTGCAGAGAATAAGCTCTGTGACCAACAAAGGTTTTTGATTCTTACGTGTTTTGTTCATCATGATAATCTTCAGAAATGAACACAGCTTTTAGGAAATTTTAAGCCTAAATACAGTCACCAGAAGTAAAAATCAATAAATAAATTAATAAAAATAAATGTAGGCTATAAGCAAACTAGCCTAAATACAGTCACCACAAATGACCACCATTAAGTTTTTGCGACAACTAGTTAATTCATAAAAAAAAAAAAAATAAAAATGGTAATCATTTGCCAAACTAAAAAAAATGAATAAAAGCAACTAATGAGTAGTTGTAGTTTACTTTTTTTGAAAAGTTGTTGCCAAAATAAAAAAAATAATAAAAAACATGGTTACTGTACTTTTACTTTAATAAAAGCATTTTTGTCCTCAACAATGTATTTTATGTTGTAGAATAAAATGTGCATTTAAGAAACTGTATGAGCAGAATTCTTCCACTTGAAAACATAGCACTTTATGTAGACTGAATCAGTCTTAAATTGTAAACTTAAATTATTAACTCATAAATGTGTTCAACATTATTCAACAAATATTTTTTGAAGTTTCTAGACTATTTAGAGCATGGCTTTGGCAGACTGGTTGGCTGGTCGCCGTGATTTTGCCAAGTAAGACATGTTCCTGGATCAACATTACTGTCCAAGAATAAAGACTTAACCCAATCCCTACCCCTAAACCTAACCCTACCCATAATTTATTCCTAAAATCAGAGGGAAATGATATCTGATTAACAAGGGTGTAGAAGAACCTAATCCTGATTGTAAGCCTAAAACTGACACTTCCTGAAAAGTTATCTCTCAATTCTGATCGGTTGATTGGAAAGATGCATGAAAGAACATGTTGTACTTGGTCAAACCACGCTCACCATGGGGGGCTATGTAATGATCATAATAAGAGGGGCAGAGGGTGCAACTGCCCTCCCAAGCTCAACAGCTTGTTTCCAATGTAAATCTGTGGTGAAAAATGGAAATACAGCGTGTCCTAATTGCAAGTAATATGGACAGATATGAGACTGCCCAGCTTGTTAAAATCATCAGACTGTTAAAACTGAAACATTTCTGAAAAACTCATGAGATCCCTGGGTTCAACAAAGTAGTAAATGAAAAGTTTGCTTAAATGAACATTGTGCCAAATTCATAAATATATCAACATCAAATTAGCTCTTGTGAATGTAAATGAAAATAAATAAAATATCTACATTCCAGAAAAATAGCCTATATATTGTTAATTGATTATTAGCCATGAATTGACATGGCTGTGTTTTCCTCTCCTGAACTTTTTAAAAAACAGGTACCCATCACTACAGAGCTTTGTTTTTACTAAAGGGATAGTTCAACCAAAAATTTTAATTCTGTCATCATTTACTTACTGATGTTGCTCCAAAACAGTCTTTCTCTCTTCTGTAGGACACAAAAGTAGATATTCTGAAGAATGTTTGAACTGTCCATACTATAAAAGTCATTGATTCAGTTTTGTTTTGGACCCTGTCTTGAACATTTGACACATTCTTCAAAATTTCTTTATTCAAAACAGCCACAGTATAGCTAAACAGTGGAAAATAAAATAAAAGCCCTGGTCAATGTAGCTAGGTAGAGCAATATCCTAAAGGCCCCGATATACTTCAAACGAAATCGAAGAACGAACTGATATGACGTCATTTCGAACAAAATCAGTTTGAAACAGCTGACCAAGGTGAACTTTCTGGGGGAGTTCGTTTGGCTCCTAAAAACCTTTGCGCTTCCATTGGTCCGTGGCGGTTACGCAATCGGTGGGTGTGTTCTGAAACTCCACCTTCTTTGACGTGCAATTTTTTTTCTCCGGTTCGTTTCTCATTCAACGGAGGTCAGGCAAGAGAGAACAATATGTGCGGCCTAGTCTCTAGCAACATGAATACACTGGAGTGTCGAATAGCTGAGCTGGCACAGATATATCCATACCTGTACGCTCGCTCGTGGAGAGACTTTACAGATTCAGAGAAAGCATTTAATTCCTAGAAAGAAATTGCATCGAAGCTTGGTGTCGACGACCCGGAGTTATGCAAAAAGCGGCGCAGAGAAACATTAGAGAAAAGTTTTCCAAAGCCATGAAAAGAATGAAAGGAAATAGTTAAGATAGCAAGAAGGTAGCAAGTACCAAATACATGTGTTTCAAATAAATGTTACACCATAATTGCTGCTGCTGTTGTTTTTCTTTCAATAAGCAAATTTAAGGGTATACAATAAATGAAATGCCAAACGAACATACAATAACAAACCTTTGTTTTATCAAAAGTAGCCTAAATCATGACACCACATAAAATATAAAAAGGTGTAACAATTTATCCAGTTTAATAAAATAAATGTACACTAATTAAATAAAGTAATAAACCGACTCCAATATATATTTTTTTCAACTCATCCTACTGTTTTCCAGACTATGAGACATTCACACTTCCCATTAAGGACTGATTATGGTTGCAAACATGATACTTGACTCTGAACTGCGGCTAATCATTAATCTTTTGTCTATAATATTCTGACTATTGGTGTCCATCTCACACACTTCATCATTTCATCGTTGTTGTGTTTAGGGGATACGCGCGGGCGTCGTGACACATGTTTACATGAATCCAGCAGCGCGGAGGTTTTGGAATGTTCGGAAACAGCATACCATCGCTCAGCCTTTTCGAACTTCTTTTTGCCCCCAAACGAAGAACGAAAACGAACTTCGTTTGAAGTATACCGGGTCCTTAATAATGATAATTTTACTGGGGCAATAAGTATGTTTAAGTCATGTTTACTGTAATTGTGATCGACTAGACCTTGCCTTTGTGAAATTATATTGCAAGTCTAAAGTAGTTATAATTTAAAGTATTGACCTGTAGACATTGTTTTGGGTGCATTATCAGTGTTGTGACGATTGAGTAAATTGTTCCATAAAATAATATAGGCCTGTAAAAACACCACACAGATTTCAACATGCCATTTTCCTCTCTATAAACCAGTGCGCCTCCTCAGTCCTCGACTAGGCCTCTGTGCCACATTCCCAAGTTCGATTTGTTCCGCTCATTATTTTCTCAGGAAGTTTGTTTAGTGGTCGATAGATGGACAGCACGAACAGCCATCATTCAGTCTGCTTGAAAATGCAGAGCTAATCCAGAACACCCCCCCCCCCTCCAAAACAGTAAATATTCTGGGAAATATTCTGCCAACACACATGCCTACAATAAATCACCTTTATAATGCTTGTCACATAAAATGTTACTATGATGGCTGGCTTAAGATTGTGTTTGTAGAGTTGGGCCTAACAGAGGCCGTGCCAATGCCTCACCATCAATGTTAGCCGCTCATCAATCTATGTGTCGAGGCATGTAGATATGTGTTGGGTGCATGTCTGAATGCAGGTTTGACAAACAGCCGCTGCATTCTTCTGCACCCCTCACCTGGGCCATTGGTTTCATGGAAATTTAAAGCCAGTCTTTCCAAAAAGCTCCACGTTAATCGCCTTTCAAAGCGGTTAGGGTAAATATGGCGTTCTAATATGGTCACAAAACGCTATTGTCACACAGCTAATCCATAGTAGCGGACCTGGTGAAAACTTTCTGGCAGTGCAGGCCTACAAGCCTCATTTCTTTGCCCTTATTTTGCCCTACTGGTGGCATTTAGCATTAGCACACTCTTCTAGACTTCAAACCTGGGGTATTTTTGTGTGTAATGGCACTTTTATTTCCTGATTGCAAGATAAATATCCTGTAAGTTCATGAAATGTAGGCAGTTGAAAATACCTCTGTGCCTATGTGTTCCTGTGCCCTTATGTTTGGCAACGCATGTGCCTCTGTAATTCAGGATAGTTTGAGTTTAACCCTTTAACACACAGCAGCGAGCAGGAGGATGACCGGAATTAGCGAGCAGCTTTTGTTTCACAATCTCACAGGCTTTTAAAGGAAACAATAAACCTTATAGCTAGATTAGCATCCTTATGTTACACGTTTGTTCTGTTGGTCTGTAAAGCAGGTGCTGAGAGGGTTCAGCGGAGTCAGTTGTAAATGCACAAACAGAGATATTTTCCATTGTGGATTAAGTTTTGAATGTAATAATTGAGATGAAGCTCTGCATTATAGTCACTTAAACTATTCAGTGTGTGTGGATGTCCACTAATATGCTTTTCTAGCAAGTGAACGAGAGTTTGAAAGAGTAAACAAATCTTAAATAGAGGAATTGCATGAAGTTTAAGTTCATATGTCCTATAACAACTGTACCCTGGACCTTTTTTTCCATCTCTGTGACCACACTCCCTCCTCCCAAGCCTTCTTCAGACAGAGGATTTGCTCAGTAATCCCAAACACCTGCTCCATAGAAAGGAATGCCAAGTTAAATTTACTGCAGTAAGGAGAGCCTCAGTGAGAGACGGTCTTTTAATTGAAGGGATGTCTCTCTTCCACTAAAACAAACACTTACTTTTATTCAGTTATTACTGCCTGTGCATGTTCAAAATGCTTGTTTCTGAGCTGCTGTTGTGTATACAGTATGCAAGCCTAATGGAAGGCAAATGTAGATGGATATTATAAATTTATTGCATAAAAATAACAACAATGGTAATATTAAAAGGGTAGGACTTTACAATTAGGTCACGTTTATCACAAGAGTCGCAATAGATTTGTTATAGTGTAAAATGCAACTTACGTTTATTTCATGTTGATCCATGAAATAACAGATACAACTTTAGATTTTAATAATTAATGTTGAAATTAATATTAATTAAGGTTAATACATGCTTTAGAAGTATTTTAGTTAACTAATGTAGTTAACTAATGTTAACAAATTAACCCTTATTGTAAAGTCTTACCATAAAAAGAAAGTATGGAAATTGCTGTCATTTATTGTAATAGCTGTAAACAGCGGCTCATTTATTTTGGCTACATTGATCTACTTCACTTTTGAAAATGTACATACATTTCATCTTTAATAATCAGCATCATTCTTATACATTTTAGTAGTATTAATAAAAACAAAGACCTTATTCTGCATATGAAAAAATTTTATGTAACCATGATGTTTATTATGTGCGTTCTGAAATCATCTTGATGTGGGATAATACATATGAAAGAAACGTGTGTGTCATGATTGGACTTGTTTTGTCATGTGTTTCAGTTCCTGTTTTACCTTATTTGGTCTGTTTCCTGTCCTTGTTTAGTTTGATTATTAATTGATTCCCTGCACCTGTCTGTTCCTCGTTATCCTGTCTTTGTAAGCCTTGTCCTTTCAGTTTAGTTTTGTTGGGTCTACAGGTCAGTATGTGTGTCTTCCTCCTGTGGTCCATGTTGGCTTTACCAACCCTGTGTTGGATTAATAAAAACTCTTTTGATTATTCTCTACTCTGTGTTCCTTCTGGCACAGTAGTATGACAGTGTGACCTGTAACTTCACTCCTTAAGTTTTGTTCACAAAATAAAACTAACTGGGAAATAATAAATAAAAAGCTCTCAACATATTGCAAGTTATAGTCACAACTATAAGTAATAATCAGATTTTGGAGACTAAGCAAATCATTTAACCCAGTGTAATTTGTGTAATCTGGAATATAGGATAATATAAAAAAAGTGATATGCAATTCACTGTACAATATGCCTATTGATTTTTTTTTCATGTTGTTGAAAAGTGGTAAAGTTTAGGGTAGAGATGGTGTTTTGGGCTCCAAAATAACTATACAAATATATTTATGGTATAAATATAAAGCATCATTTGTAAAAGATTTTTAGATTTCTAAAGCTGTACATTTTATGGTAGAATTGGGGTTTTTATTTATTTATTTTAGCTGTCAGTATGTCAAAAATGTGTAAACATTAAATATAAATTTGAAAGCTATGAGATCAGACTGGTTCATCACAGGCCTCGTAACAGTGTTATGTAAATATATGTGGTAGTGGTAAATGGATTCCTTTTTGTATTAAATAATAAAAATTGTAGAGTACTTTTTACAGTATGTGTTACTATTGTCACTACTTTTTACCCCGCAAATGAAGGATTAACTCCATTTGTGCACTGTTCCCTTTATTAACTGTTTAAACCACTACTAAATTAAATTTTTATGTAGAGACTGTTTGTATCCAGCTCAGTCTACGTATGTAGTGTGTAGCTGCATGCGGTCCAGATTTTCACTGCTGTGCCTCGGTCCTAATCCATTAAAGCCAATTACAAGGCTATTACAGCAATCACCCTCCCAAAAATGACAGTGGAGTTGGTGTGGTAGAGTATGACAACAATGGCAGCCCTTTGCCCTAGAGCTGGTCTGTCCAGCCTTTGCAAAACCGGCTTTGTGTTGGCGGGATGTCTCGATTCCCGCAGGTGATGATGGATACAATTAGCATTGAGCTTAGACAGGAGTATTTAGGTGTTGACTGACATCTTCTGAGGCTGGGGTGTGAGTTTAAGGCTTTTTAGCTAAGCATTTTGGGGCCATTTTCAGGTCTGGTGTCTGCCTTCAGACAGATTTTAATATTTTTACTTGATTGCTTTAGACTTGAGAAGTATATGAGATGTGCGGCTTGTGGTTTTAGTCTACCTCACCCTGTTGTACCTATATGAATGCAAATAAATCACATATTCCCCTTTTTTATTGTTCCATTATTGTTAGATTATATTTATTGCATGCTGAAAGTGTATAAAGCAGGTATTTGCTGATGTTTTAAAACCCCTGTTTTGCTCCATGAGTTGTCAAGGCTTGTCTTATAATGAAAAATGACGTACAGTCCTTATTAAAAGCTCAGGAACTGTTTTATTCTTGTATGTTTGTCACAACGTGATTGAGATAGAGAGAGAAAGATGCAGGCAGGAAGTTTGTGTGTGTGACCTTTGCGCGTGTGTTGTGGCAAGATGTGTGTGCATTTGTCATACATATGGTACACACACACACACAACACCAGGCATTCACAGCATCACACAGCACACATTTATTTAATTAGGCAGGAAGCAGCCCCTCTGACATTCTCCTACTTATTTATGATGTGTCGCGTCCAATGCATAGGCCAAAGAACTGATGAGGTGGAAGCCCCCCATTTTGGAGTTTGTTACAAATTTATTCCAAGTCATAATTCTTCTTAGAATTTATGTCCCACTTTAATTTGAAGGAAGCTGCAATTAGACCGGTCTCTAGACTTCCTCTGCATGAGAGGAAACAGAGTTTCTCTGTAAAGTCTGTCCACAGAAAAACAAAATGGCTCTGTTGGATTCTTGTTTCGTTTGATTGTATACATTGACAGTGGGTACTTTTTTATTAAATTTTTGCTTTTTCAAAGGCTGTGCTTTCTCATTTTTTTGGCTTCAACATTTGATGTGAAGTCACAAATAAGCAAGAAAATGTCAATGGGGCTCCCTTTAAATGTATTAAAATGTTTTATCTTTAATAAATTAATAAATTTTATAATTTCATACATCCACACAGCAGTTCAAAAACTTGGTCTCTAATGCTCACCAAGGCTGTATTTATTTTATCAAAAATAAAATAAATTAGTAATATTGTGAAATATTATTACAATATTATTTATACAATGTTTTCTATTTGAATATATTTTACAATGTAATTTATTTCAGTGATGGCGAAGCATTATTCCAGTCTTCAGTGTCACATGGTCCATCAGAAACCATTCTAATATGATTTGGTGCTCAAGAAACATTTCTCACTATCAATGTTGAAAACAGTTGTGGTGCTTAATAATAGGATTCTTTGATGAATATGCATTTCAAAAGAACATTGTATATTTAAAATAGAAATATTTGGAACATTGTAAATGTCTTTAGCTGATTTGAATTTTCTAGCTTTGAATGGTAGTCTATATATTGCTTTTACATTTTACTTGTTGATAATAATTCCCTTTGATATAAATAAGGTTATATATTTGGCCATGTTCTTGACAAAATATGTTTATGGTTAGTATGAAGACATATATGCAAAGGGAGATTTAATTACCATGATCTGTGCTGGATAGTTTGTGTGTGTGTTTGGCAGCAGCGGGGGACATTTGTTGAGTGGAAAATGGGCTCTTAAGCTCCTCTACTCACCTTTCGCAGTGGTAACATTTAGCACTGTATGTATACCCCCTTCCCCCAACTCTATCCCCTCTTTCCTTTTCTCAGCATCCAACCATCACCCATGTTTCCATATTAAGTTTTCACAACCTGTTTTAGAAGCAATAGGAGGATGAAGTGATTTTAAAGAAGTAATTCCCTTCAACAGATGGTCAGACACAACCAAACGAAGTGGGGGTTGGAGGTGGTGGTTGGTGGATCGGGTTGTCGTGGGGGGGGGGGGGGGCTCGAATGTGACAAAATGTAAAATGGAATTCACCAGCACCACCATTCCAGAATTGGCCCAGGCAGAGAGCATGCGAGTGGTACAATGGCATGTCCTTCGCAGGCCTTGCGAGTTTGGCTGACAGCTGCGATGTTTATAGACCAGCTTCGATGACAGTCAGGAGGGGATGGCTCGGCTCTTTTCAGACAGGAATTAGGTTTGTCATCAGATTCTAAAATCCAGCTGATTTATGACATTTCCACTCTTGGTTTCCCTTTAATCTACCCCCAGCTCTCCAACTCTCTCCATGGGTTGATGGCATTTGGGTGGGTAGTTGTTTGTTTACTTCTTACTTTCATCAGAGAGATCAGTTTTCTCTTATTTGAGTCATTTTCACTTATTTTTGTGGGAAAAAGTGTCTATTAATAAAATAAGGTAAATTAAAATGTTTAATGCCATATTTGATGGTGCCATGACATAAAGCTGGTAAATAAAAATTGGTGTTCAAATGATTTTCACTAAGAAATTATTACTGTGGTAAATTTCACAAACGATTTAAAAAACATCAAGTAAAACCCTGAATTAAACATGAAATTTTGAAGTAGAAAAACTGTAGTAGTTTTTTCTTGTAAAAAGTACTCAAGTAATGTTTTGTTTACAGCTTTGAAAAATAATTTGAGTAAAAATACTATAATTATTATATTACATTATTATATAAAGTTATTTATTATTATTATTATTATTATTATTATTGTTTTTGTTATCATTATTATTATTAATATATATAATATAATAATACATCTATAATTAATAAAATATCTTTAAATACAATTTTTGTTCATTATGTAATATAATAACAAATAATATTTACTTTTTCAGGTGTGTATAATATTTACTTGACAAATTGTCATAGTAACACGTTGCTTTAAACTCTAGTTTTATTTTTGGGGCACAAGCAGCATTTTATAAGCTATTAGAGAACATATATAATTATTTTGGCCGGCTTGTTAATTGATTTAAAATTTATGTATAAAATTTTTTACACATGTTTTTTTCACGCAAACTCCATTTCTCATCAATCTGAAACATCTCTTCATGCCAGCAGATCAAGGTCCTATATGTAACACAGGGTACATTGTGATTTCAAACACTATACCCAAGTCTCGCGACAGTTATTCAACTCCCAACCAGCAACATTCTTCTACCAGACAGCACAGAAAGACAAATATTCGACTGTGGAAGCCACGACATTAGAATATATGCATAGAGTCAGATGTTCCCACCACCACACTGAGATCATGACCTGCTGGCACAGAGCAGACATTTATGAGGCAAAAGTCTTTATGACCTTTGGCCCCCACAGTGCCCAGATCACAACCACCAGCACAAACACTCACCTCAGCCTAGTTCACAACAGGACTACGTTAAAGAAGAGTGTTTTGTCATAGCCCCTCTTTGCACTCTCTGACCCATCCAATAAATAAAAAAAATAAAAAACCCATTCACCAATTGTAAAATTATCATCTGGCTGCATGTGGTCTAAAAGAACCTGTTTGTTATTATCAATTAAGGAGATAAATAAATGCAAAGTGTGATGAACAGTATGGGAGAGTTCTGCTATGTGGAGGGTTTTATAAGCCAGTGACAGACCTCCAGGCTTTGTGCTTATGTTTCGGAGAGACCTGGGTTTTAGAGCAAAATAAACCACAGAGTGAAGAACTAAAATGGAGACAGGAGTGTCTGTGTATATTCAGTGCTTCAGACCTTCAAAAGTCTAAAAGCCACAGCTGAATCTTTGTGCACTCTCAAAAATATATATATATATATTTTTTTTTTCCTCTCAAAGCAATGCCATAGAAGAACAATTTGGGGTTCCCCAAAGAAAAATTCAGTGAACAAATCTCATAAGAACTAAGTTTTTTTTTTTTTTTAATAACCTAAAGAAGAATTTTCACTAATGAACCTTTTGTGGAATGGAAAGGTTCCATGGATGTTAAATGTTCTCCTTGGAGCCAAAAATGCCAATAGAGAAGCTTTATTTTTAAGAGTGTAACGGTAAGTGGCACTAGTAGACCCCGGTGTGCTCTTATCTATAAATGTTAGCAGCTTTCATAAAATTGCTGTATTTCAAAAAAGAAATTAAGCCGAGGGATGTTTCCTCACATCTTAAAAAAACGACAACCAGAGTTATGTGACACGTCCCCTCCTCCTTATTGACTGGATTTATACGCTCCTCCTTGAGTGAGGTGCGTCAGACATGAGGAACGCATACACCAGCTGCAAACGCTGGTGCACACACAGGTCGATCTTGCGCCTCCCGTGAAGCTGGCTCTGTTGTTCCACCTGCCCCCCAGCACTGCTCTGCACCCCGTCCCGCTCTGTGCTGTTAACGGAGACTATTTTACAAGCTGTAAATTCTGAGCAGATAAATAAATCATAAGGCCGGACGGCTGAAGGGGGGTCGTAACGGGATCTGCAGACTTTCACTCCAGGGGTCATCACTGCTATTCCAAACCTGGCTCAATCTTGGAGAATACACTCGACCATCTGCAGCAGCTGTGCTGGAGAAAACCCGGGCAGACGCAGCAGCCTTTATAATGACATTCTGAAGAGTATTAAATGCTAGATTGTAATAGGAAGCCCTACTTTGATCTGTGAAAACAACTTGCTTCACCATGCATAAACACACTGAACATGATATCATTTGTGACATTTTTTTTTAATATGCGTAGCATGATCAATTATGAATTTAGACTCAGTAATTAAATATGCTATATTTGTGTGTGTGTACTGTATATATATATACAGTACAATTGCCTTTGATGGCAATGCTGAATTTTCAGCAGTCATTAGCTTACAAGTCTTCAGTGTCACATGATACTTCAGAAATCAGTCTAATATGCTATTTTGATGCTCAAAAACATCTATTATTATTATCAATGTTGAAAATGGTTGTACTGCATAACATATTTGTGGAAAATATTTGTGCTATTCTTTTTCTGAAAGAACAGCATTTATTAGATATGGAAATCATGTTTGAAATTTTAACACACACACACATATATATATATATATATATATATATATATATATCAGGGGCAATGGAGGTAGTGTCTCCTCCTCAAAAAAATATTGTATGAGAAAAAAATTCATTGTAAAAAAAATAAACCAACACAAAATATAACAAAACATGACATAAAAAAGTAAAACTGTCCAACAGCGATGCCACCAGGTAAATTTACAGTGTGAGTCTGCGTCTGTCATGCCTCCCCTGAGCCCACTGAATTTAAGAGACCCCCTTAAGCAGGGGTCTCCAACCCTGCTCCTGGAGAGCTACTGTCCTGCATATTTCAGCTCTAACCCCAATCAAACACACCTGAACCAGCTAATCAAGGATAATTACAGACAGGTGTGTTGAAGCAGGGTTGGAACTGAAGTCTGCATACATATATTGTTAATACCTTTAGAAATTATATTTAAATAGATTAACAGGTCTAAAGAACATGTACTATATTTTGAGCAATTATTTCGTATTAACTACAGAGGGTTTCTGTCTTAATGAATTATGCAAAATTTGATAAAGGTAACTTTTACATAGGTTGCTGAGATGATTGCACTCATTTATTGATTTATGAAAACAAAGATGTCTAATGATCAGGATCTCAGTTCATCCCCTGAATGAGGCCCGTACATGCTTTGTGAGATGTTGTCCCTAAAACCCCAGTGCTGCAATAATATAACCCTTCTTCCCACTCATCCCAGGCCTCTCTCACTGATCCATCATGAGCTGACAGTGCATGTCCATGGCTGAATTTCTGCTCCATAAATAGAGCTGCGGGCCACTCTTTTTTAGGCCCCCAGTGATGGCCTGCCATCCATGTCATGTGGCCTATGTGATGGCTTGTGAACACATCTTCGCCACTGACCTGTGAGCAGTCCAAACCCATGACTGGCTTATTTTAGGCCCTTTTCTCTCTTCCACCTCCCTGTCCTGCTCACTTCCCTCTCTCTCCTGTCTCTGTTCTTTTCACAAACAGCCTCCCTCTCTCATCAATCACTAGCCTGTTGGAGGTGAAAAAAAGAAACAATACCCCCCTAGGAGGCAAGGGGCGATTTTCGAGTGGTGGCAACAACTTTGCAACTTTTCAAAAATATTCTTTCCTCAGCAGGAGTTCATCCCATGAATCTGCCAGCCGCTAAAAGTTCACACTCAGTGGAGACTGTCAGTATCCCACACCAAACTAGAGCAGAGACATTCACACCAACAATTAGTACTTAATAAATCAAGTCCTCATTTTAACACCTCCATTTCAGCACCATGGGGTGGTGGAGGAACAGGAGGCTTCTTAATGCTACAAACATTTCTTCATCCAAGACGATCAACATATCTTTCACAAAAATCAGTTCATTCTATGTTAATTGTTTGTTTTCTCTGTTCAAATATAGCTCAACTTGTTGGCTTAATAAGTTGCATAACCTGAAGCCAACTGCAACAAGAGTACAGTCAACACGAAAATGCTAAGAATGAACGTAACGTGTAAGTCAAAGATGAATTGTGGTAATTGTCCTGTTACAATGCAAGGTCTTCAAACTTGCCAGCTGATGTTGGAACAAACTGGCATGGGATGTGGGGATTATCATTGCTGGGCTTGAGTGAACCGGCCACCTGTGTTCTCTGTCACAAGAGAATGCGACTGACCCTCGCTGCATGCGGCCACATACAGCGTGTAACTGTGGTTGTGTACAGCATTGTGCTGAGAAGCAGGTGTTACTCATTACATTCAACTTGACAAACTGCTATATTCTCATCTGCTGTACTATGAGAGGTGCCCTGTGGTGAACCTATATGATCAGAGATGTATTTTCTGCATCATTAGGTCACAATGCTGGCTTGTAATTTTTTTAAATCACATTAGTAATGGATAGACTGTAGAGATAACATTACGGGTATGCAGAGCTTGGATGTTCACCGAAGCAGAGCAGAGCATAATTAAATCCAAACAACATAATTAAAACTCCACTGGCTTCTGATGAGCACTACGGTAATGAGTAAGGAGGCCACCCATGACACAACGTGACTGTCACTGTACTTGAAAGCAGGCTAATGTAATCTAATATTGGTGGATATATTTCTCTCTGTCCTGGTGACACATTTCTGATAGGTTACACCATACATGTCACCAGATCGTTACATTTATCTCAGACAGCGTCTGATGTCATTGTTTAATTAATAGGTTTTGCAGCTCTGAATACCATGTTTTAAGGTTTTTTAACTGATGAAGACTGCTAGCCAGAAACTTTTCGTTTTATCAGTCGTCCATTGAGTAAACAAAGCGATCGGTTCATATTATCAGGAACAGAGGCCTAAAGAGCTTCAACCTGAGAAATGCAACTCCTGTCCTCAGCTGTTCCAATATGACCTTTCTGCAGTCCCTGGTACAGTTCTGGCCTGCCATTTGATATGCAGATACCTATAAGATGTAACTGTGACATCTGGTTAGGGATTTAGTGCTGCATGTGGACTGTCTCTGTCTGAAGTCTGAGTGGAGATGAGTTTAGGGCCAGTAATTACTGTGCTTCAGTGTTGGTGATGAGTGATGAGGGAGATGAGTATCGGCCAGCAGAGTTGCTGAACTAAGGTCACAGTCATCAGCATGAAGTGATGGCTAGAAGTGAGCTGATAGTGTGGTCAGTCTAGGGTTTATTGCTCATATATATTAATCAGTAAGTTATTAGTATAGGGGCTTAGCAACATGACAGCATTATATGAAAAAAAAGAAAGTGACATGACATACAGCCAAGTATGGTGACCCATACTCAGAATTTGTGCTCTGCATTTAACCCATCCAAAGTGCACACACACACCGTGAACACACACCCGGAGCAGTGGGCAGCAGCGCCCGGGGAGCAGTTGGGGGTTAGGTGCCTTGCTCAAGGGCACCTCAGTCGTGGTATTGCCGGCCCGAGACTCGAACCCACAACCTAAGAGTTAGGAGTTAAACTCCCTAACCACTAGCCCACGACTTCCCCATATATATATTTATATACCTGGATCACAAAACCAGTCTTAGGTTGCTGGGGTATATTTTTAGCAATAGCCAAAAAACATTGTATGGGTCAAAATTATCGATTTTTCTTTTATGCCAAAAATCATTAGGATATTAAGTAAACATCATGTTCCATGAAGATATTTTGTAAATTTCCTAACGTAAATATATCAAAACTTAATTTTTGATTAGTAATATGCATTGTTAAGAATTCATTTGGACAACTTTTCTCAGTATTTAGAATTTTTTGCACCCTCAGATTCCAGATAGTTGTATCTCGGCCAAATATTGTCCAATCCTAATAAACCATACATCAATGGAAAGCGTATTTATTCAGCTTTCAGATGATTTATAAATCTACATTTCTAAAAATTGACACTTGAAGGTTTTGTGGTCCAGGGTAATATATATATATATAAAGTTTTTTGAAAGAAATTAATGCTTTTATTCAGCAAAGACACATAAAATTGATGAGAAGTGACAACAAAGATATTTATAATGTTTCAAAAGATTTCTATTTCAAATAAATGCTGTTCTTTTGGAATTCTTATCATCAAAGAATCCTGTAAAAAAAAAATACAAAAAAAAAAATATTCCACATGTATTTGACCTAAATTATGGTTTCTCTGATTGTACAGGAACCATAATTTCAGGAACCATAATTTATGGGCTTTTCACCCCCCCCCCCAAAAAAAAAAAAAAAAAATAAATGTACCTCAGCTTCTATTTCATTATATGAAATTATGAATACTTTTTAGAGCAGATTTGTTCTTTTCTTACCCTTTCATGATATATGAAATGAAATACAATAGAATACTTTTTAGAATCATCTGTATATAATTTGTTAGTTCTTTATTTACTGGCATCTCTTACCAAATTCTTTTCAGCATGGATTAAAAACGTTCATATGCGAGGTCATGTCTCCCAACCCCCTCAAAACTACACTTGTGTACTCAATATTTACCTATAGTTACATTCCACCATCTATTTTACTACTATGAATCTCCTCACAGTTTCAGCAGGCTACAAATTACAGCGGCGAGAGCTTTTCACATTAAAGGGTCTGGGTGTGTGGATGGTCTAAAAGCAGAGACAGAAGCTCCTCTTGGCATGTGAGAGGGCAGCCACCACATGTACGGGGTCTAGATATCATCACATCACATGAAGATTCCACATCGTGCACATCAATCACTTGCCTGCATGATTTATTGTGGAACTCTGGCTTCAGCACAAAGTGGTGGGAGCTGATGGCAGGGGTCACCATTTACTGTGTGTGTGGTGTCAGGAACAAAGGGTGGAAGCGCTCTTCACTCGTGTGGGTTGTAATGTTTGTTTACCACTGCATCGCTAGGAAGGAATACTGTATGTTCAGTTTGTTCAAACACCATGAAAACATTTCTTTCACCCTTTTAGAAATGGACATCTTTAAGGTCCGTTCAAACCAAGAATGACAGCTATAAAGATAACTACAGTAGCTATTAAAGAAAATGCATAATGTTATGATTAATTTAAGCACGCCCTTTACTTCTGTCATCTGTAACTTTAAATGCTCAAGGTTGGATTTTGATTGACTGTCAATGTTTTTATCGTTTATCAGCTGGAAAAAAAATCAGTCTGAAAGTGATTTAATCTATATCAGTCCTCTGTGCTGTTATGGTTATAGTTGTGCTCTGAGTTTTGCTATTCTTATAAATTGAGTGAGTTTTCTAGGTATGAATCTGCGTTTATACATTAATACGTTTCTCTTTGTACTACTATTGCTAGAGAAAATTTTGTTGCAAATAATAATGGCTAGTGTTTATTTTAGCGATATATTAGTGTCTACTTTCAGTTTCACCTTTATCACAACATTTGAAAACCCACTGAATAAAAAGTATCCGTAAACTAAAGTTTGCACATTCTTCTCATCAAATCGTGATGGACAAAGATGGACCTGCAGGAGGGCTATTTTTATCCTTTTGGCAGACAGGATTTTTTTTTTTATGTTTACAGCCTGAGATTAAAGCTTTTATAGTAAATAGTTGGAATTGTGTGTGTTGTACTTGGCAGTGCCCTGTTGTTTATAAAAAAACAGTGTGAGCAGTGGGTTCACACTTTAGGTGATAACTACACTGGGCCTTTATGAAGCATGAGGGCTGGCCAAGGAATGATGGTTTATTTTGGAGGCTAAAACTGAACCTAAATTCATGCGCAAAGTTGTCAGGATTTGCAACTTGTATACTGGATTTGAGCCATTTGTATCTGCATGATGTCTTCTTGTTTGAATCTGTCAACATGAGCAGCCCCCTTGAGACAGTAATGTGTTTTTTAAGGTCAGATACATTTGATCGTTTTCACTCAAAAAACAAGCTTTTTTTCAAAGATGCTTTAGGACCACATAACAAGAATGAGGTCACTGACACTTGGTCAAAAATCTTTTGTTAAAATTTGACTCTTTAATTTCTCCATGTTTCCAAACTTTATATTTTTTGAATCTCCTCCTGCCATTTCAGAACAAGTCAATTGAACTTTGACCCCTGCCGCAGCCTCCTCCACTTCTCAGCCTTTGAAGAGTGGTGCTGAAAGGCGATGAATGTTTTTAAAGAAAGTCTCTGATAAGAACTGACAGGTCAATAAAAACAGAAATATTATCAGCTCAATCATTAACCGCTACCTCAGCAGTTGCCAAAATCTCCCCCAGTGCTCTGGCTGGTTTTTGTCCAGACGCTTACGTCTTTCCGTAAAGGTGCTAGTGCTAAATGCTTTTGACGCCAGTTCTTTTTCCAGTTGGTTTTGCAGTGCCTCAGATTTATTGCAGATCCTGTTCCTAGTCAAGCATATATGTTAATGTATAGCCACAAGGGGTCTCATTGATAATCTGATTCAGAGTTGATTATAAACTGTAAAAAAATGTTGTTTCCTTTCCATTTATGGTAAAATATTGATTTTGATTTTATATTAAAAATTTTATTTTATTTTTATATATTATAAAATTTTGATTTTTTTCTTTCTCTTTTTATGCTAAAACATTGTTAAAAATATATTAAAAAAAAAAGGAAATGGGGCCTCTCAGAATTCTCAGCATGAATGTTAGTGTAGATTTTAAAGACATGTTTAATCAAGTTTTTGTTATTCTTTGCGTTAATTTTAGTAATTTAATGTTTAGGTTTTGTGACTAGCATGTTATCTGTGGTTACAGTAGGTTACAATCTTAATATGTCCTGTTTATTTAAATTTCCTTACAGCTGGCCACTTGCGATTAACTTTAAGTTAAACAAGCCACTTTAACAGTTACATGTAGTAAACATTAGTCACAAGCCAATCACATAATACCTATAACCTTCCCACTGTTTTTACTTGCAGCTTCCAGTTTTTTACTTTAAAGGAATAGTTCACCCAAAAATGAAAATTAGCCCATGATTTACTCACCAATCCTAGGTGTATATGACTTTCTTCTTTCAGTCGCATGCAGTCGGAGTTATATTAAAAAATGTCCTGGCTCTTCCAAGCTATATAATGGCAGTTAATGGTGGCCGAGATTTTTTGAAGCAATATAAAGTGCATCCATCCATCATAAAAAGTACTACCGTACACACAGCTCCAGGGGGAATTCTGAAGTGAAGCGATGCTTTTGTTTGAGAAAAATATCCATATGTCAAACTTTATAAACCTTAATCTCTAGCTTCCATTAACTGTTGTACATGCATTCACGAGAGAGTGATGTTCCGGCAGATGACCTAGGACGTAGGCGTAGCAATTATATTCGTCTTAAAGAAGAAAGTCATATACACCTGGCTTGAGGGTAAAAAAATCATGGAGAATTTAAATTTTTGGGTGAACTATCCTTTTAAATGTATTTATTTTTATTTTTTTTCTCAACGGCCAGGTCACTTCATATATAAGAATATGGCTGTAACCGATCATAACTAGTCGAAAGATCACACAAGAGTGATATATATTGCCAGATGAAAGCAGTATTCACACCTGAATAATTTGCAAAGTTGACTTTACACATGTTAAAAGTAAAACCAAAGATTACTGGTACAAATCCTCTCATCTGAGGTGTGTCTTTAACCAATAACGGCTGTCCTCAGAGCTCTTTCTCCCAAAAGAGAGGAATGATCTGCTGTTTGTGATGTGTGTTTGATGTTCTATTTCAGCATCGACTTCTGTCACATTAATCAGAGTGCTGGACTGGTCCACTTGACATATTCAGCAATTCCTAAGGCTCACAGACGATTTATTGGGGAAAAAAACCTCAGCTATATTTGCAGCTCAACCTTTGCTCTTAGCCGCCAGCTGACGTCAGTTAATTATTCATCCCCTGAATCAAATACATTATCTCTGTGCCAAGTCATCTCGCTGTGTTCTCTTACTCGTGTGGGGAGATTCAAGACATGGGACAAGACAACCCCCACCAGCCCACCCGCAAAACTAGCCAGTCACTGTGGAAAATCAGCCGTTCCATCCATCTGCTCATGTTATCCTAGCAACCAAAGTTGGTTGCCAAGGTACAGGTCCCTCCATATGAACATGTCAGTCAAAGTATCATGACCTATTTTTTGCTCTGTCACACTTGATTTATATACATTTATTTATATATATTTATTAATTACATTAAAAAAGAAAATAATATAAATATAATAGATATAATATTTAACCGATATAAATATAATTCATAAAATAATTTATAAATTATTATAAATTTAATTCAAATGTGTATTTGTATATAAGTATTTATTTTCAGTCTGTTTTGCTTCTGTGACAAGTGTAAGGGTTTCTTTGACTGTTTACAACCATTCCATGCTATATATAGACACATGAATTAAAACAGATGCTGTCTACGCAAACTCCGCAATTAAAAAGTGTGATTGGTGCCAGAAAAACAAGCCCAGTCATATCAAGTGCATTTGCGTTAGATGCATTTATTAGTAAAATAACCTTCAGTAAAGGGAACTGAACTTGAGTAAATGTGCATTTGCTGCTCTTCATGGTGGATAACTGCTCTGCCTGCATAAATATTAAGTGTAGCTGTAGAAATTGACTTTAGGCTTTAGGAGACATGGCTAAAGCACACAAAGCCTGTGAAACAGAGGAAAGACATACTAACCCTGAATAATTCCCAAACGAAGTGTGAGAAAGTGGGAAAATAAGTATGACTTAGTAATGTTATGAAAGATACGGTTTATATAGGGATAAATATCACATTTCAACAGAAATTTTACTGCATATGAAATGCTTGCTGCATTTGTCGTATCTTTCACGCTGACTTACACAACTGTATTTAAAATGGAAATTGTTATGGTAGATTTTCAGATTTTTTGATCGCCTTACTGACCTTCACTTAAGTTTATGTATGCACAGCTGAGTGTGAGACTGGTTGCATACAGTTTAACAAAAGGGAGCCCTTTTTCTCACATCTTTATTTTACTTTGCTGACAAGCACTATAATGATAAAAATATTACAATAAAACAATTAAGTTCACATTAAACCCATAATAATGCAGGGGGCATAATAGAAAGCCAAGTTATGATTCAGCGTTCAGTGGCTTATCCATAAAACATGGTCAGTGTAACGGTGCACAGGGTCATACACATAAAGACAAAACACCTTTAGGGTGAAACACAAGACACTACAATTATGCAGTAAACATTAAACAAAATGTAACAAAAAAATACATTTGTCAGTATTATACAGTAAAATGACAATTAATGCAATGTTAATTCATTTACAGTTTTTCACCAAATATTTGTCTTACAGTTAAGCAATTTTTTACTGTAGCATTAGTTTTTTTTCTGTAAAAATTAAAAAAAAAAAAAAAAAATTACAGTGTAGTTTTCATTAACGCTAAGTTTTTTTTTTTTTAAGTCACTTTATATATCAACTCTGAAGTGTTGACTTATGATCCTGTCTTCACATGCAAGTCGCATTCAATTAGAATGTTTCACTTCTTATTAAGTGTGTTAATGTTATCCAGTGCTGCCACTGTATTTCATTATGAAACTAATTTTTTGCTTGCAAAACTTCATTATCATTTAGTGTAGATGTAATTCCAGTGCATAAAGATTTTTATCAAAGTGGTGCACATGAATCTGTAACTGATCAGAGATTTGTTGTTTTGTTTGTTGCTTGGTTAGGTTGTGTTTGTTTTTATTTGGGTGTGTTTTTTTGTTGAGAAACCGAACCACGCTCAATGTACACTTGTGAACCTGTCAGCCCAGCAATGTCCAGGAGGAGGAGGGGGTTTAGTTCTATTAGTTCTGGAACAGCATAGACACATTCGCGAGGAGTCACTAGGTCTTTTCTGCTAATTATAGGCTAAAATCTGACAGAGAAAAATTAGAGGGAAAAGGGACAGCTGCACTGTACTCTTGCACAATGGTGTGCAGAGAAAAATAGGGACATGAGGGGTGATAGATAAGAAGGGGCGGTTGATTTCGGTCTAAATCCTCCAACCTCTTCTGACGGGAAAACAAAATTCAATCATCTTGGTGTCCTTCTCTCTGTTTCACCCCCTCAAAACCCTCCTCTCATCTCACAAGGAGGTCAGGAGTAAGTCCCACATGGGGTGGCCTCTGACTTCTCAGGATTCTCTGTTTTGCACTGAAGCCACACCATTCCTAAACTAGGCTTAACTTCAGGAATGGAGCAGAGCTCTGTGACGTATGGGTTCTCAGTTCAGACCGTGCTAAACCTTATTAATCCAAAGAATAATAAACATTTCTCACTGGTGTATTTTCCAGCACAGGGAAATTATAGGAAATATCAATGGAAGTTCACCTAAAAATGAAAATTCTTCAGTGAAAAGTGAAGTGAAAGTGAAAACTGTTGAACACAAAAGAAGATATTTTGAAGAATGTTCTACTGTGTCTGTCCCAATAAAAGTCAATAGGGTCCAAAACAACAACAACAGAACAGATTTTACTGTATTTCACAGAAGAAAGTCATACAGGTTTGGAATGACATGAGTGAGTAATTATTACTTAATTTTTAAGGGGAATTTTTCCTTTAAATATCTTCAGAAAGTTGTGTCAGCAGTTTACATGAGATGTTACAAAGCTGTGATCTACCAGAAGGAGGTGCACAGTTTGGTTCTCTTGTGGTATGCTGTGAATTTTATTCTTTATGATGGGCCAGTGTGCAAAATGTCAGTGTAATATTGTAAGATCATTATCTTGTTGCAACGGCAATGTGAGAATGTCACTGCATCAGCTAATGTGATGCTCATCCAGGGCCGTCCTTAGTGGGGTGCAGCTGGTGCGGTTGCACTGGGCCCCACGCCTGATGGGGCCACACGGCGAACAGACCTAGGGGGAAACCGCCCAACATACACCATCCCACCTCCCCCCTGGAACGCGATCGCGAACGGACCAAGGGGGCCCCCTCTCCCAACCTCGCACCGGACCCCGCGTCAGCTAAGGACGGCCTTGCGCTCATCAATCCTGCAGATTCAAGAGGCAGCAGAAGCCAACTTGAGATGTTTTTCCTTTCTGTGATTGACAGGTTTCATGCAATCCATGAGGATTGACACCGGAGATCCACAGAGACTATGGGAGCCCCCTCGTGATCTGAACCCACCTTTCCAAACTCTTCTGCAGAGTTCGCTGCTCTCAGCCCAGCAACAGGTGTACTTACCACTGTACCATGTGAGCTTAAATCTACCTTTATTTTATTTCACCATGTTTTGAGCCAACTATAGAAGTGTTCATAAATTATGCCAGTTTATCCTATATTTTTCCCTTCTGAATTAAAGTGAGTAATGCATATTTATACAAAGGATATACATATTTCAGAATTAAATAGTTCTCTGAAAAATTCAAAGATATACTAAGAAATGCAATGGTAAGGGAGCTTGTTTCATTCAGCCTGTGCATATTTGTACTCCATGTGAAAGATAAGAAAATATATATATATATATATATATATTATATATATATATATATATATAGTATATATTCATATATATTATATATATATATAATATATATATATATATATATTGAGTTTTGAGTTTTCCTTTCACACAGAAGACTGAATGATATATTTTCATTCAGTCTTCTGTGTGAAAGGAAAACTCAAAACTCCCTCTGCTGGCACAGTATGTAAAAGCACTGTGAAAGCCCTTTTTTAAACATCATTTATACCACAAAGAAAATGATCTATGTCCTTTCATGTTTTATTAAACTGAATTCAAAATTGTAGGTTGTACAAGAAGTTCAACAGACTCGTCTGTTTTCGCTTTCGTCATGAACTTTCACCATTTAAAGCCTGTAATAGGGTTGAGTTTGGTGTGCAGTGTCTGGCACTGCTGTCCATCTATCCATCCTTCTGAGACCTGTAAGATGGAAATGTGCTCTATAATATAACTTTGATATATGACACATCACATGGTGGGATGTAAAGTCTGGTACAACATTCATTCAGAGTATTATAATTCCAATTTAGAGTGATACTCTGTGGTTTTTGTTGTAATTCAACCTTTTATTGTGTCTTTGGGCTTTGTTCTTACCAAAGTTTTATTTCTTATTTGCGGTGAGAGGCACAGTATGGTCAATGTGAGGCCCTCTTGACTTTTACAAAAAAGGCTTCCTGCTTTTCTCATTTTTTAAAAGGAAATGATTTAATTTTTTTTTTTCTGTGGGCTGGATGATATAATAGGAACACATGCAAACTGTGGCCATCTGTAAAACAAATAATCATTTTATAAATGAAAAGCCTGTTAAATGAAAGGCCTCACTGGTGTAGACCTGTACGAGTTTGGCTCAACATTCATTAATGGTGCTCCTCTGTGCTTGTGCTTAGTTTCTTCATACTTGCTTTGTTCCAAAACCTAGTGAGCTGCCTATGTAGACAACATTTTAAGGCATCATAGATGCAGTTAGATGCTATAAATCCACAGATAATGTAATCCCAGAATGCATTTTAACAAGATCAGGATGAAGTGGGAGAAATACCATTCAGTGGTTTGGGGCATTGATTTGATCAACAGTGACAGTAAAGACATTTATAATATTAAATATAATGTTCAGATAAGTAATATATTCAATTAATATAATGATGTTCTTTTGAACTTTCTATTAAAGTATTACTGTTTACACAAAAATGTTAAGGAACACAGCTTTTTTCAACATTGATGATAAGAAATGTTTCTTGAGAACCAGATCTTAGATGTAACCATATTAAATAGAACCATAGTAGATTAAATAATATTGCTATCATAAGAGACTTTGTTTTAAACAACTTTAAAATGGTTGTGTAAATATACCATATAAAAGTATCAGTAAAAATAATTTAATATAATTAAAAACAGATTTTTTTAAATCCAACAATTATGTGTACTATCTGTCTATATATATTTTTGCTTGGAGTATCACATCATTAGCTTAGCAACATGCTAACATCTAACTATTGGAATCAATAGTGAGTCTCTCATTCACTTCACTTCAGTGCTGTTTACAGGTTGCATGTTTGTAGGAGTTGCTGATTATGTAAGGCATTCCAAATTAGTTCTCATGTGGCCTCAGAATGCAGTCAGTTTTCTATGTAGGCAGCATGGACAACAGTACATACGCATATTCAAATTATGCATTATGCATATTATAAAATGACTTATTTCAGTTTTAGAGTGTATAGGGGATGAATCCTCAAGCTGGTGAGCATTAGAGTTGCCCTGAAGGCTCAGATGAATTCCAAAAGTGAATTTCCTTTGAAGTTTCTAAGCACCTGTGGGTCATATCAGCTCCTAGCCTGAAACGCTTGGGCCTATTTTCATCTCAAAGAACACATAGTGTTTCAGTCTTCATTATCCCATCCATGTAGTGTAAGTTTTGAACAAGCGTCTTCTCTGATTTGATAGTTTTAATTAAGCAGGCACTCAGCATTATTGTCATTGGTGCATGTCTGGGCTGGGGCATGTGGAGGTCATCTCCCTACAGCAGAGGGTCTGCAGGGTCACAGAAGCTAATTCAGGGAAGATGAGTCTGTGCTCTGAGAATGCTTTAGCTCCCTATGGACAGCTGCCACTCTTTTCCTTGTCCATACCCCAAGGCGTGTGTTAATGAGAGGGATGAGCAGTAGCTCTGTTAGTGTCTGTTCTGAGTTAATGAGATCAGTCACTTAATGTTTGGGGCTTGTGCATGTATCCTGACCCATGTATCCTAATTCTCTCTGTCACTACAACCAATGACATGGTGAACTGCACGTTAAAATAGCATTTTAGAACCCCAAGTAGAGTTCAAATATATTTTTTAAAGTTTACACATACTTTTATGATTGTTATTTATTGAAAGACCAAAGGCAGCATCTTGTGGGTCTTTTTCTATTCTGCCTGTACCAGTTAAGTTATATACACATTAACCAGGTTTTCATTAGCAGATATGTCAGAGATGCAAATTCTTTGTCTTGCAGGTGCTGGCTGATATGGCTAAAGTGGCAGAAAACTGATGGGCACTGAAGACTGGATGACAACAGGTAAGTAATCAGAGATGAGTAGTGTAGCCCAATACTGGGAATCCAAGTCTTAGACCATATATACGCAAACAATCCTATTCAATGACAAGACCAGACAGACCATGTGTGTCTTGTGCTGGCTTTGGGAGGAACTGATGAGGCTGGTGGCAGACAGGTGTGGTGATTGTGGAGTGTGCACAGCTGGTAGACAGAGAGGATTATGAGAGATGCAGTGCTAAGGTGACAGGCACAGTAAATGGAGTTTGTGATCGTGACAATAATACTTTTATATAAAATAAATATTGTATTAAAATGATAGTTTGCTCTTTTCCTTGAAAAACTTTTTTTTAAATGTCTGAAAGATATTAATTAATTATAAAATTAATTATTTAATGTTTTAATGACATACCCAGTACTGCCGTTATTACCATCATGCCAAGCTTTTTAGAAGACAATAATGAAAAAAAAAAAGAAGTTTATATTTGGTCATTAGTTATATTTATGGGTATTTTACATACAAATGTGAAATATACACTAGAAGTATAATAACATTTCCATTTTTCATCATATCCATTTTTTATGACATTGTGATCTGGAAATAGGTTTATTAGGTGTCACTATTAAATTGCTATCTTTAATTAAGAAACAATCCATATGTTGATGACATTTTAAATAGTATAAGGTAACACCTCAACCTGTGGCTGTGAGAGCATGTGTGTGACTGTGGGATCTGTGAAAATGGCTGGCACAAGACTCTGTGTGACATAAGTCCGGAGCAACAAGTACAATTTGAATTGAGGAACACTTAGAATAAGACTCTGAATTAAAATCATGTGTAAAGTGATGATCTTTCTTTAACTGTAATGTACATTCGAGATCCTTGTGAATTGGGCCAGTGGTGTTATTGCTGCAGATGTACAGTAAGTGACGTCAATGCTTTTCATGGTTACATCGCTGTTCTCATGTTGATTGTTAACACTGCTATTCCAGACCAGGCTGAAGGCCACTGGTTCTGTTCTCGGCTGCTCAGACCTCCCTGGCATCCCATGTCCATCACATGACCAGCCGTATTAACTCTGGCACCTGTGGGAACAGACAAAATTACTCTGATCACACAGACCGGTGATAAGTCTTGAGACTTTGTTTGTGCTGATGATCAGTGGCATTCTTGTAAGCACATGGGCCTGAACTAAGCATGTTAAGATGAACACACAGTAGAAGGGACATGAGTGGATGGACAGTTGTCATCTAATGGATTTGTTAATGATGCTGCTGTTTGAGGAATGCCTCAGCAGGGAAGTGTAATGAGTCACATAAAAAAAAAAAAAAAAAAAAAAAAAAAAAAAAAACTTGTAATTAACCTGTAAAATCATGAGTTTAATTACAGTTCAATAAATGTAATTTTTAGATTGGATTATTTATTTATTTACTTATTTATTTATTAAGCATAGTATTAATAACAGCAATATCATGTTATATATATATATATATATATATATATATATATATATATATATATATATATATATATATATATATATATATATATATATATATATATAATTCAATAGGTTTCCATTTCAATTATTTTTTTTGCTTTGGACAGAAATTTCAGCCAAAATGTATGTGTGTAATATAAAATTGTAATGGCAAATGTTTTTCTTTCTTTTATAATGTTCCCCAAGGACTGTAAACATGTTGTCACTAATATGTATTTCAGTCTGGTTTGCAGTCATGATGCGCCTGACCACAAAAACAGTCACACTCTTGTTGCCCCATCGCCTGAGGTGTGAGGTGCGAGTGTTGGCGCTGGGTTTGGAGATGTCTCCAGCTCATTAAGCATATCTCTACTGGGAAAAGTAATGGCTAATGTAACCTTATTGTGTTATATTGCCCGTGCAAAAGGCCAGGCTCCAAAAACACACACTGTTGCCCAGCCTGGCCCAAGGATCTGCTGACAAATCACTACACAGCATTTTATTAAGAAAAGCTCTTGAATATGATGAATGATGCTTCTAGCAGTTATATATCTTGTACTTGTAATGTATGTATTTTTCTTTCGATCATCTGCCCTTATGTTAATGTTTTTGTTTTGTTTTGGTTTTATTAATTAGACATTTGTGGTCAGTATTACAGCAAGTAATTTCTGTAAGTATAGAGGATATAATAATACATTTTAGCAAAAACCACAGTAAGGCACTTTATTTACATTTATTTGCATTATGTTACAAATGCTATCAGAACATTTAGTCTTGAAATTTTTTTTTTTGAATAATTTGCCTAAAATTTTAATCATTCCAAGTTCTGTCTCTTTTTCTGTCTCTCTTTTTTTAATGTATGCATATGTGGGTCTCTTTGTGTGTGTGTCTTTCTGTATGACTCAAAAAAGAGAATCATTCCATACGTGCAAAGTATAATTTCTGACTGCCAAGTCACTGTGAGACTGATCCAAAGTCCATCTGCTGTTTTCTTCTCTTCTTACTTCCCGAACTCTTTCAGTCCCCCCTGCTAAAATCACCCTGTCCACCCACATGCCCTTTACATGTGGATAAAGCAATTTAAATTGAAAATTCACACTCTCCACTGTACTTTTGCAACCTAAACCATCCTCTCTGAAGCAGGACGAATTTGAATGAATGTGTAAGTGTGTGTGTGTGTGTGTGTGTGTGTGTGTGTACATATCACACACATAAACACACATATTTTATCAGATACTAAATAAAATTGTCTGTATGTTTTCCAATTATATTTAGTTTTATTACCTTCATTATATTTTACACACACATTTAATATGTATTGTAATATTTAATTTGTATTATAATCTTTGAATATCAACAATTATGTATCAGCTGATACTGATATAAATTTATTTTATTTTAATGCCATCTACAGTTACAGCAATCCACACACACGTGCTTCCAGACGAACCTGAGAAGTCAGTGAAGAGCCAGATGATGTCGGAGGGAGATTTGAGAAGGCTTATCTTCGGATAGATCGGGGAGCGGGCTGCAGCTGCGCTGAAATGATTTATATGGTCAGAAACACACACATCCTCTCTCTCTTTCTCTCTCAAACACACATTACTGCTGTTTCCCCTTCTTTCACACACTCACTCATTCTTATTCTTTCACATGTTTACTAGCAAAGTTATTTCGAATGTATGCTTTTCATGTTCTTTAAACATACACTCAACACCTTGGATATGGCCAGACTTATACATGCTCTCAAATTCTGATGCACCTGGCTCAGGCTGGTTGTGAAAAGCAGTTGTGGTCACTGATGTATCTTTTAAAATACCTCCAGCACACTGGCTGTGCATCAGCGACCCAACAACTCCTTCACACTAAAGTCCTCTAATAATATAGTGCTGCATGCTAGCTGCTCCAATAAAACATTAAAGTTTCTGTTTTAGTAGTTTCAAGCAAAACTATTATTATTGCTCATACTTTTGGTAAAGGATATAAATGAAGCCTTTATCCTTAAATGTGGGTGTGTAACTCATTCCTTGCTTTTTGTGCTACAGACATGAATGATGCCTCAAATCATGTGGCTGGTAAAAATAATAAATATTAAATAGTAAAATTTGTGAATATTTTCTATAGTTTTACATCATTGGTTCTCAACCAGAGGCTTATCCATCAAACTTCCAAGGGGGCTGCAGAAAGACTTAAATAATTTAAGTGAATTGATGAATTTTTTAAATTATTAATTATTATGAATATATTGAGAGAGAAAAATCAAGCTGTAGACTCAAATCATATTTCTTTTTATTTTTCCTCGATAACTTGAAAACCACTGGTTTACATTAAAGGAGAGATAATCCTTAAAAGATCATAAAAGAGAAGTAAGAAACCACCCAGAACACATTAGCAACAACATACTGTAACAACATCCTGGCATCGTTCCACAACACCTTGGCATTGTAATGGCAAGTTTTGTACTGGCAAGGACTGTTTTTTAGAAAATGTACAAATTGTACAAATAGTTCAATCATTTTGACACTTTTATTTTTGTTTTCAGATGGTGAACCTGCTGGGAAGCAGACACAGTTTAGAAGACAAAGGTGGACAAATACACAGTAAGTACATTTCATTTGTGTTCAGTCTGTTCTGTCAAAACTCACACATTTTGCCTGGTCAAAACATGGTGTTACTCTACTACTTCTGTAGCAATGCATGAACTTGAGCACTGCACAATAATTTGAAGCTGATATCAAACTTCATTTGACTTCTTAAAGGTGAATGTGAGTTAAAATTGTCCTGAGCCAGGGGCCTGTTGGATTGCCAGAGAATGTGTAAATGAATAGAAAGTGTGTGGCGGGTGATCAGTAGGGGCTGATACTATACACTTTCCTATTAGCTCGCCTTAATGTCAGAGGAAAGAAGAGGGAGCAAATGAAAAAGAGAGAAGGCAGGTCTGATGTGGTTAGCAGATGCATGTGCATTATTGCAGAGCGGGGATTTGGACATTCTCCATATACTACACTATAAATATCCTCCTGACGTTTATTGCTCTCACAAGACTTCAGGTGCTAAAACAGTTGGATACTAGTCAAATTTTCTAATTTTAAACAAAAGAACAGGTCAATTACACTGTTAAATTAAGTAGGCAATAAGTAATCACATGTAGTGGGCCAGAGGAAGTGACCTTTGCTTTAGTGCTTACAAAGTGCTTTTTAGTAAGACAGAGGATGTTTTTCGAAGTAGAATGTTGTTTTAAAATAATACAGCATCCCAAAATGTGAGACAGATGCAAGAACATGCTCTCTGACTTACCCTTAAATTTTTTATATAAATATTTGGGGGGTTTTTTATATTGAAAGGATTACATATCACTTTAAATATCAACTTAATTTATTACAGAAAAGAAGTCGTCTATTTCTGAAGATCACATTTATCGTTGCTCAGCAAAACTTCACAGGTGAAAGAAAGAGAGACCAGATGTGACTAAATACCTTGAGTGAAATAATGATGATAAAAAATGAACACCCAAAGCTATTCTGCTGGCTAGCAATACACAGACGTCACAGGCAAACCAAAAGGCTTGTTATTGGTTGGTGTTTGTGAATTTGTGTGTCAAAGGCCATCAGACTTGAACCAGACACAGCTTTCGCATAGGCAAGTTTCTCTGCAAGTGGAAGTCCATCAGTCTATCATTTTTCAATGTGGCAATTCCTATTAAAATGACTGCATTTTGTTCGCAGAATTTTGCAGAGCAGCAGTAAATGTGACCGTACCATGATCTCTCTAATCATTTGCAACTGTTAATGAAATACAACAGAATTCCATACATCTGTTAGTTTGCACAGAGGCCTTTTTTGCTGCTCTGATCAGAAGCAAAAGCTGTATTTTCAGGTGGGCCAACATCTGTATCCAGGTGGTCTGCATGTGCTCTGACTTTCTTAGAAACACATTCTTTTATACAGGCTTCATGCGTGACACCTCTGTCATCGGATGACTTGTATAAATTGTTTCATTTGTAGGCAAAGGGTGATGGTGGGAGACGCGGTTGAGGGAGGAAGTGCCAAAAATGAGTACATGATTACATGCTGTGCATTTTTCCTTCACCCTTGTTTTACTTCTTCTCCATTATCCTAAAGCTGCATGAAAAACAAAGTTCATGTGGTCAAATACTGGGAATGTAAGCAGTTTGTTAGGTTAGTGGAGTTTGTGGCCTGTCTGGGTGGGGACACAGTTGATTAGAGGTTTGAATTGTATCGCAGCTGAAAATGGATTGAGACCACACGGAACCGACACGTAATTCTTGCTCGTACATGTCCCGGGGGAACCCTTACTAATACCTCCAGGTAATTCGGAGCAGCTGTCCACAGCTGGGTCAGCAAAAGAGAAAAGAGAAAACGAGAGAGATAGAACAGGCAGATCTGGTGGATTTGGTTTTCTATGCCACACATATCAGATTAGGAGATTATTGGGAATGGACTTTAATTATAGGCTATATATCATACATTAAGTTATTTCACTCTGTGTACAGATAGAAGAGAATATAAGTATCACTGACGTAGAGTACAATGATTTGGTCATCTCAGTGTTATTATAATTCACCATAGAAATTCTAGTGTATGACGCATGATTACAGTAACTCAAATATGTGGGAAAGCACTAGTGCAGATGGCAGAGACTTTACATAAAACTATTCATATCTGAGATTCTGAGATTGGCCAATGACATTAAAATACTTCTGGCATGAATGAAACCGCATAAGATGTGAGGTGGATCAAGATTTCTGACAGAAACAAGTGATTCTATCAGCATTACCAACAGTGCAATACCAGACTTCATTACTTAAAGCACTACTTGATGGTGGAAAGTCTAATTTATCTGACTCAGTTATATATTTATGTATATAAATTAAAAGTAAATGAAGAAAAAAAATAAGAGTTTAATTTTTTTTTTTTAAATAATTTGCTGTTCTTTCATTCTTCGTTCAAAAGTTTTGGGTCAGTAAGGTTTCTTTTAAGAATTTTTTTTTTTTTTTTCACAGCTTAAATTGATCAAAAGTGACAGTAAAGACATTTATAAAGTTAAAATATATTTCTATTTAAAATCAATGCTGTTCTTTTGAACTTTTAATCCATTAAAGAATCATGAAAAATTATGGTTTACACAAAAATATTAAGCAGCACAACTGTTTTCAACACTGATAATAATAAGAAATGTTTCTTGAACACCAAATCAGCATTTTTGATTTCTGAAGGTTCATGTTACACTAAAGACTGGAGTAATGGCTGCTAAAAATACAGCTTTTAAAATACATTTTAAAATATATTAAAATAGATAGCAGTTATTTTATATAGTAAACATATTTCACAATATCTGTTTTACTGTATTTTTTTTAAATGCAGTCTTGGTGAGCATTAAAGACTTATTTAAAAAACAGTGTAAAAATCTTACCAACCCAGCTATTAAACAATAATGTGTATTAGTCTGTTTTCTAGCAGTATTTAGTGTTAATTACTGTCACCCTAATTGACATTGTTAATTTATTCAAAAACCCTTGCTGTTTTGTGCCAGAAAAATATGGCTATGGTAAAATTATGAGTGATATTATTAAATAGTTGGATATTTTAAAAAAACTGGCCCCTTAAGTGGTTCCTTTTGTTAAGAGCTGCTTGTGCTAACTATTTAAAAGAGTAAATTCTGAGAAACTTATGAGTATCTTACTAAGCTGCAGTTATTAAGTAGCACAACACACAATATATCTTCTTTGAATGTCTTTAAAAAAAAATCAATAACGATGAGAGAACTCTGTTTTCTCTCTTCTGTGCCCTTTAATGGTCAACAGAAATCAAAATATTCCCTTAATTACATTAATGTCGCTCTCTTACTTAAATGTGCAGTTTTCTGAGCTTCAGCCAGGCGACAGGGCTGCATGTGTATGTGTAGTATTGTGACGAGGGTGGGATTTAGGGTGGATGCCAGGGCCTGATAGGGTCCAAAATGTAACGGAGACCACAGGGTTATGAGACTTGACGCACATCTCCAGTTGGATTTGGCCCCCGAGGTGCATGGCTGAAATTAAACTACTGTTCTGAGAAGTGTCTTTCTTAGTCCTCTTACTCTAGAATAAACACAGCGTAGGGATTATAAATAGACCTAGTTCATCTATTTATTACATAGTGCTATTCAGCCCCTGAAAAGGGGTCAGTCTTATGGTCAGGTTTCAGATGGTTGAGAGGCGGCATATGGAACAGATACTTAACTGCAAATGCGTGTGTGTGTGTGTGTGTGTGTGTGTGTGTGTGTGTGTGTGTGTGTGTGTGTGTGTGTGTGTGTGTGTGTGTGTGTGTGTGTGCGTGCACATCAGAAACTCAAGGTCATAGTTAATGGTTTTTTCCCTCTGATGATCTCCCAGTGGATCAGATACAGATGATCCCAGTCATATTTCATGTGTCACACACTTAAAAGGGGGAAAGTAGTTGTTCATTAGCATGCATGGCAACTGCTGCCAGTCTACAAAACAACTTGTGTAAGCAGTCGCAAACAACAGCATCAAAGATCCTGCTATCATAACAGGCATCAATGACAGTTTCCTTTGGGACAGTTCACCATAAATGAACATTCTATTATCATTCACTCACCCTAATGTCATTCCAAACTTTAATGACTTTCTTTCTTCTGTACAACTTACAAAGATACTTAAAATGTTATTTATATACCATTATAGAATTTAGTAATATTTTGACATGCCTTTTATTTTTAGATTTTCTGTTTTCATTTTAATGTTAGTAATTTTATGTGCCTCTGACATTTTTTTTATTTAATTTTTAATATTTCTATTTACAGTAGCTTTATTTTATTTTAATTTCAACTTTAGAATTTCAACTTAAACATTACATCAGTTAGTTGGCAAGGCAACATTTCTAATTTTTGAAGTTAATTGTAATTTATTACAGCTTTTTACCTCTAATACTATTTTTTACAGGAAAAATTACTTTACATTTAGTTAACAAAACCAAATTGTTGTAAACAAAATGGATGTCAATGGTGTCCAAAACAACAACAGTGGAAACTATAAATTGTATGGACAAATAGAAACATTATTGAAAATATTATTGAGAATATCATCTTTTGTCTTTCACAGAAGAAAGAAAGTCATACATGGAATGCATGATTGTGGGTAAATGATGATTTTGCACTGTCCCTTTAACTTTGGAAGAGTGATCACATTTCAGCTCTGTTAAATTGTAGAAATATCTTGAATACTGGAGGATTTTTGTGGCTCTTCTGATCATTCAGAGTTCCAGAGTTCACTACAGGGTTGAGAGAAGTTAACACTGAGACAACACAGGACAAGATGAAGAGGGAGATGGGCAGACTGGAGAAACAGAACAGAAGAAAGCGGAAGCAACATTTAAAGCGCAAAAGGAATAGGTAATAATTTTAAATTCTTATCAAGGGAATAGGATGCAATGATCTGAGCAGATCCACCATTCCCTGCAGGAACTCTCCTCTCTTCACGTTAACATGCCTTCCCACCCTCTCAAAGAGCACACTTGCCTCCCTCCGTGAGGGGCGATGACGAAAGGCCCAGTATTTCACGGCCAGACATGGGCGATGACACAGGCAATTTGGCCTGTGAGTTCTCTCCAGCCTCGGACATGGTGTTACGATTACACGCTTCACTGCGGCTCCAACATGCCAAGGAAGGGGTGGGGGTGCTTTTAAACTAACTTTTATAGAGTACAGCTCTATCGATCTCTCTCCTCATAAAAAAACAGGGTGGCTGATAGATGAGGCGAAACCCGGTCAGGTCAGCTGGAATGCCAGAGTAATGCCCACAATACCTTCCAAAGACAATTCAACATCACTTCCTGTTTACAAAACCATAAAGTATGCTGGTTCTGTGTAGGTCTTTGAGTTTGATCATGTATGGTGGATGACAATAATTGAAACAGACTATTTTTTATTGCCAGTTTAAGTTTCATGGGCTCAGTGGGTGAAAAAGCATGGCGGTTTGTTATCAGAGAACAATTCTGTGCTCTACCCACCATTCTGAGAGGACAGAGAACGGATGACTCATAGTCTAGATTGATGAAAATAGGTGTAAACATTCCTAGTCAGTGTTTTACCCCATTTCAAAGTCTTTCATGTTTTCTCCCACTCAATCATTGATTATTTGTTACACATAAATTGTCGCTGAAGTAAATTTAACACAATTTAATATTTAATGTTAACAGTTCTTTCAAATACAGACATAACAAAGGGTTCACATGTCTAAGAACACTAATGGAAATGTTTCTGTTTTGTTTTGTTCTAAATTTCATTACAACTTATATCACCAAAAAATAATTTTGAAATATCTGAAAATCTTGGTATTTTTGTTTGTCCCCCATTTGCTTTAATGACAGCAGCATGAATTAGGACTCATCCTCTTGGTGTTGTGCCTTTTTTCTGCTTGCATATGGATCTTTTAGCACTGGTCAGATGGAGATGGAAGAGGTACTAGTATTAGACGCGTCTAATTTTCCTCACTTCTGTTGCTATTCTCTCTCTCTCTTGCTCCTACTCATCACTCTGGGATAGAGGATTAATGTGTTGATGTACATTAGCTCCTGAGCCAGATGGTTTCTTTCATCACCTTTTCCTTTGCTTGCTCTCTCTTGCTCTCTGGTTCTTTCTCCCTCCAATCTGCTTGTGGTGAGAAAGGAAAACAAACTCAAGGTGCATTAACACCTGACCATGAATCTTTATCTTGTGAAAGACAGCGTGGGTATCTGTTGTTAGAGTTACTCTCACTTCCTCTTAGATCCTTGAGGAGGTATCATTAAATGTCAGCTCTTTTGCACCCAATTAAAAAGGAATAAGATAACTGCCCTGACTAATAAGTTTATAGCCTGAAATAAATACAAAGCCTTTTTATAACAAAAATAAATACTTTGGTGAGATAATAGCCCTCTTGATCATGGTTTTAGAGTACTTGTGTGAGACTGTGAATCAGAGTGTTTGAAACTGGACTTGCTTCATGAACCAAGCAAACTTGTGAGTTCTTGATCTGGACTTGCTTCATGAACCAAGCAAACTTGTGAGTGCTGCAAGTTGGTTATGGTTGAAGATTTTCCCTCACTCTCTGAAAAGCTCTGTGTAATTGTAAATCAGGGATATCCAAAATGGGCTTTGTCAGGGAACTGCAGGGGTTTCTTGAGTTAATGAAAAGCTAATAATTAATTATATCATTAAAATGTCAGATTAAAATAAATAATTTTCAAATATTCATATAATTCTCTACTGTTTGAGCTACAGGAAAGTTCTATTCAGGAAGGATGCATTAAATTGATCAAAAGTGACAGTAAAGGCATTTATATTACTACAAAAAATTATTTTAAATAAATGTTGTTCTTTTGAATTTTCTGTTCATTGAAGAATCATGAAAAAAAAAAAGTTTCCACAAAAATATTAAGCAGAACAATTATTTTCCATATTGATAATAATAATAAAAAAAAAATTCAGTGGCAAATCATCATATTAGAATGATTTCTGAAGGATCATGTAACACTGAAGACTGACTTCTGAAAATTCATGCTTTGCCATTTCAGGAAATATATAAAATACAAAAATATAAAATACAAATATATATATATATATATATATATAGATATATATATATCTATATATATATATATATATATATATATATGGGTTTGAAATGGGTTTGTGGGTTTGCAAATGGGGTTGTTTTTGAAAGAGGGGGTATATTTTTTTGAGTGTTTGTTTTTTTTTTTGTTATTTGTGTTTTGGTTGGTGGTTTGAGTAATAGATGAGTAGGTTCAAGAGCTGTGACGTGTTCTGCTCTGGTGAACACGTGCTTCTATCTTTCCAAAAAAGACCAAGAGAGAAATATATTTCCAAACCTGCATTGGAGGAAGCATCTTTTGCTGATGTGATATATGAGGGACTTTCTCCCAGTCCATTCCAGCCCTGTAGGAGGCAGTTTCATCCCTCTCTGCTGGGGAGCTCAGATTTATGGAGCTGAAACTGTACGCTTGTATATATGCTATTCAGCCTGTGCTCCCTCTCTATCAACATCAATGTAGTTTATATAAGGAAGCGAATCATATTTATATCTTGAAGCAGTTTATTCAGCATGGACACATTGGGCGGTTGTCCAAGTACAGACGGGCTGCTGTTTACAGGCTTTATCTGTATTTCTCAATGGTTAACTGCAGGATTTCTGTATTTGTGTAACATTACCGACTGGGTGCCTCATTTGAACTCCGGATGTCTCACTGGCAGTATGGGATGGAAAAGCTGGCCAGGGAATATGATCATTACAAGCAGCTCTGATCACCCAAACATCTCTCTCTCTCTCTCTCTCTCTCTCTCTCTCTCTCTCCCTCTCTCCTGCAGTGCATCTCTTTCTGACTGCATGCTTCTCTTGCTGAGCTCACCCTCCTGTTGTTTAGTCATAAAAGAATATAATATCTTTACTACCTCTCAAGGCTGCCGGTCAAGGACAAGGCTGCCACAGGGTGTGTCCAACTGCATCTGTAAACAGACGCCCGGCTGAGCGCACGTTCTTGGTCCGTCAGTATAGACACACCGGCACTGAACGCACTCGCAGATTAATGAGGAGTACATAATCCTACACACATGAGAGCAATCAAAAAATGTGTTTCTAATTAGCCGCCCCCAACCTTTTCCCGCCTGTTTTCTTGTTCTGTCTGTCGCTGCTGCCCAAAGCTTATATGAAATCCATCACTCCATGTCCATACTGTAACGCTTTGTGTACAGTGGTGCTCAATTCTGAACATTAAACCCATGGATAACAGGGCTATCTGTAACATTTTTAGTGTGTTTGTGTGTGTGTGTGTGGGGGGGGGGTGATTGTGAGCGCAATGTAAAGACAGGGTTACAATGCATTGCAGCATCTAGAAGAATTTTTTGATGTTCTGGTGCAATGTTGGTGTATGTGTATGAGCAAGTATGTGAGATTTCTGCCTACCAGTGTGTCTTTTTGACCTGTTCACCACCCCTGCTGTGTGCGCATGGTATCCTCCCTCCATTTATCACCATGCGGTCCCTTGAGGAAATGAGAGGCAGGGAGCAGCTCCCTCGGTGCAGGAGAGATATACGGCAGGCTCTGCCCAGGCAGACAGCTTCCTCTTCTGACATATGGACCAGAGGCAGGGGCCCCAGAGCCAGAATGGACAACCATATCCTGCGTGGACCAAGCATCCAATTCTCAATGAATTAGAAAAATGAATTATTTTGGAAAACAAAGAAAACTTGTGTAAACTTGAGTCAGGTACGCAGTTAATTAATTTTAAATTATGGTGCAAGCAATATTTGCAAACTTAAGTACATATTTGTCATTTTTATTTTATCTAAGACAAAGTTTCATCTAAAATGTATATTTTATCAAAACATTTTTAATAGTTTTAGTTTTAGTGAACAATAACAACACTGATATTTGCATACTCCAAATAGGCTACTAACTATCTAACTAAAAAATAAATCAATAGAATACTACTGTAAAATGCATATATTTGTTTATTACGGAGCTATTAACAGACAAACAAATATATGCATATTACAATAGTATAATTTTTTGGTAAATTTGGAGTATTTATTTATTAATTTATTTTTTAATAAAAATACATTATATGGCTCCTAAGGCATATTAATGGCTAATATTTATTTATTTATTTGCTTATTTTCCATTTTACTCTGTTAGCAGTTGTCACAAAAAAATTATTTTCTCTTTCTCTGTTATGAGTTTTTGTATAAGAATTTATTTTCTATTTATCAATTGTGTATTTTTTTTTAAGTTATGTTCCCTTGTTTCTCTTCCTCTATATCAACATTCAGTTTAATCCTGCCTCATCTTTGCTGTCATACTATGCTACACATCTTCAGACCTCCCCTGCATCTGCACCTGAGTGATCTGTCAATGTCAATGACAGTAACCTCCATGTTTCCCCCAGCTTTAGATAATGGGGAGAATCATATACAGGTGTGAAGTGAAGCCCAGTCTCTCTCACTCATCCCCCTTACTCTTTTAAAAAAGACATCAAGCAGGTCCATCTGAAGATTACTGGGAGCAGATGCCACAATACATGATCTCTAATACTTGAACGTTGACCTCTTGGACCAGCCTCACTAAGTAGGCTTCCCCATTATTTTTTATTTCTGAGTATCTGTCTAACCAATGGAAGATATTTGGGAAGCCTACAGTACTAAAGTCACACTGTAGTGGCCAAAATTACACACCTTACCTTTAAAAGTCCCATAAAAAAATAATAATAATAATGACTGAATGAGAAGGTTTTAGAGAGAAACTCCCCCTTGGAATAGTAAGACGCCGTGTTCTGACATATCTGGCTGCATATTTTCTACACTGCAGGCTGCTAATGATCTCTACAGTAGATGTGAGCTCTAAGACTCTGGGGTGGTCACTGATGGTCACAGACCTGTCCGAGAGCCTGGGGAACACATATTACTGATGATAGTCCCCTTGCACGAGAAAGGCTCCAGACCACTTTTGGGAGTCTGGAGAATCCAGCATTCAGATTGTTCTCAATGAGTATGACAGAAATCATGAAGTCCAGTTCTGACACCGACTGTCAGAAAGTGAAATTAGGTTCACACACAGTCATTTTTTTCACATGTTCTGAGATCTGTAAGTTCTCTTTTTTGTAAGTACTCACAAATACACAACTTTTGAAAGCTAATTAAACTCCTAGCTGTTTCATTCATTACACTACTGTTTCCTTTTCTCCTCAGATTTCAGTATAATTTTAGCACTTAGCCACACTTCAGCAGATTTACTCAAATTCTGATTTATGCAGCTGATGGTCGATTGTAGTGTAATTGTTTTAGAAAGGAAATTAAATGTCAAACATGAAATGTGTTGGTGCAGTTTTAGTAGCCTGCACTTTTAATAGATGAATCTAATGGGCAAAAATCCCATTTTGCATACCATATCCAGGCGGTGTTCCTGTTGAGAGGGGGAAAATGTTGGCAAAGTGAAATGTACAAGACCTTGTGATTGTTTTCTTTTGTGACACACTGATCTCCTCCATTTAGTCTCATGTGATACTGTTTATAATCATCATTCAAAGTGAAAAAGGGAATCTGATGCTCACCACAAGCATATTTTGTCACAGATACGGTTTTGGCAGGCCTGGGTTAACTTAAGCACTGTATGTGCACTGATTTATGGGAAACAGAAAGCGATGATGCCTTTCTCATATTCATGCACACATAATGCCCTGCAGTGGCCTGCTTTTATGTGGCACAGTGGGCAACTGTTGACCAGCTGTTTGAGGAAGCTGCAGTTGTGTCTAGCACTCATCAGCATCCCTCTACCACAGAGACACCTGTAGATGCATCATGCATCAAATATTTGCACACAGTAGAGGACGGGAAGTGTGTTGAGGAGTGTAGTATAAAGATGGCAGCTCTGTAGTTCATGTGTGCCGGTCCTTATTGATCATTAGTGCTTTGGAACTTCAGTTGATTTGTGAATGGCCTTGTGCTCATGGGAACTTCATATAACAAGGATCTCACAGAAGGGGACTCCAACAAGAGAAAGGAGATTTATGTCTCCTGTCTGCCAGCTGGAGAACATGATTAACCAAAATCCCTTCAACCTTTGCCAGTCTCTCAGTCCCTCTCTTTACCAGTGTTTAAATTTTCAGTGTTTTATAGGCATGACATACAATGCTACATAGCATATTCAAAGCATAGTATTGAGTGTAATAATAGTTACAAAGAAAAAAGCAGACAAATAATGCTAAGGACCGTATAAATAATATACAGTGTCAATAATATAAAATGTTATAATAATTATAAATATTTATAATGTAAATAGTGAGTAATATATTCTAAAATAAGTACTCTATATGTATTGGCAAAGTATTTTGAGTGTGATAATACATATAAATAGTATGACAGTGAAATAATATTAATTTTAACAATAGTAAATTATAGCTAATGTAAAAAGGGAGTAATCGAGTAATCGTTAATTGCTATTTAAAAATAAACATTATTCCATAATTTTTATAATTATATAAAATATAAATAAAGTAAATAATGTACAATAATGTAAACAAAATAAGTGTATTTATATTTAAAGAACAGTTCAGTGTTTAATATATATTAACAGTGTCCCATCAGTGTCATAATACTGTACACATTTTTTTTAATCTGAAAATTAAAACAAAATAATGAGAAATTACTTTATTAATAACAAATAATAATAATAATAATAATAATAATAATAATAATAAAAGTTAAATAATGACAGGATTTACATTTTTACAGCATATTTACAGCACCAAAATATGATTTGGGCCATGAACGTACATTGGTTTAATTTATATATCTTATCTTATTTTCTAATTTATATCTTGCCTCAGAGTTATCATTGTAACTATAAAGTTTTGAATGGCATGCTCTTTGAAATGATTTTCCTGCTGATTTATTATCTCCACAAACTTCATCCATTGCAGTTGTAGATGTTGTTGTCTGCCGGTCTGATGTAGTCCTGCCACCATCACCTGCTGAATCCTGCTCTCTTCCTCAGCCCCCACCGACTGCACCACAGGTTGAGTCACACCAGATGTGGAGCCTTGCAGTTAGGAAGACTAATTGTTTTTCAATTGTTGATAAATGTATTTAACATTAGGTTTTAGTCTTCTTTTTCAGACATCCATTCAAGGCCAAAGCCGAGTCTAGTGAGGAGAGTAGCTGAGAGTGGAATGACTTGCTCACTGATGTACATGGAACATTTTCCACTGCCAGCATCAACCATTAGAGTGGAGCAAAGCCATAACCCTGATAGATAGTCCCTGTGTGTGCATGTGTTGGGTTTGTAAAGGTTTGTACCTGTTTGTTTGTGAATATAGTGTCCATGAACAAATACAAACACACTCTGGGCCTGGTTGAATGTGCATCTGTGACCATTTCAGATAATTTGTGCAGTAGGGTGTGTAGCTCCGCGCTTTGTGTGTATGTGTGCACCGGCCTCTCGGGCCAGGCCATAACGGTGATGGATGGTCCGTGTGTGTGGAGGCCATTATTATTTGTTATGTGAGCGGGTTTGTGTGACAGCCGTTGTGGGCCGTACACCTGCTGTGCGAGCTGAGAGGCCGAGCGGGAAGAACAGCTGTACGCATTGATTTAGCAGCTCACTCTACAGTCTGCAGGAACAAATCAAGCAACAGCTAATAAAACCTGCCTTTATGATCACGGCCCAACTGCCCCCAAAACAACTGGCTACATCATGTGTTTCTCTAACACCCGCTATTGCTCAAAATTAAACCCTGGACTAAGGTGTCACTTCTGGCCTCAGCAGGTTTTAACAACCTGAGCTTACGAGTATTTGAAGTTAATGTTAAGCCAAAGGCAGAATTTTTTTTTTTTTTTTTTTTTTTTTTTGCTAAGCTGTCTTTTTCTTCACTTCTTGGGAAAAAGTGTAACTGTGTGTTGTGAATACAGGGTATTAATGTATATACTTTACCTACAGTATAGGGCTGTCAAATGATTAATAAAAATTACAGTTACATGACATGCTGATTATTGACATTAACGGTATATCTCTCTATTTGCTGATAAGAGTTTCCAAATGAAGATTCAGTTCAGTTCAAATATGGCATTGTTACATTATTGTTGCATATGCTGGATTTTTAAACTGGAATCCAGAGAAAAATGTAACGTGTAAAATGTAAAATGTAAAGATTATACACAATTAATTGTAGTGCTGTCAAAGTTAACACAATAACTTAATACATTAATGAAATATGTTAAATAATTTTGTTGTTGTTGTTATTTTCTCAATATCCACAAAATATTATATATTGTTTCTATCTGCTTTCCGATCAGAAACCATGGTATTAATAATAATTATGATTTATTTTAATCTATTGATATATTATTTAAATATATAAAAATAATATAAAGTACTACTAATATTTTAATTTCCTTCACTAAAATGACAATAAAAAACTCAAATATACACACACACACACACACACACACACACACACACACACACATATATATATTTACATTTCTTTATAATGTCATATTTATTTATTTTTTCACATATAGTACTACAAATTGGTTTATATATAAAAATATAGACTTTTTAGGAAGGAGTTAATAATTTGTGGGCCTCTGGCATTAAAAGATTTGAGAACCCTTGAAATACTGCAGGCATTACAAAAATATACTGTATTGATAAGCCTTTCACTGGCCAGTCAACAGCCGTATATTTTACAGTTGAGTTTGTCATTGTCCCTAACACGTTCTCGCACAAAATTTCTTGGTAGTTTGTAAATGTTTGGTCTTTGTAGTCATAGACATCTTTGGCTATTCCATTGTGTCTCACACTATGAGTGCAGCTTTTGATGCAGTGTCAAATTAAACACAGTTCTCACAGAAACACAAGTGTCTCAAGACCTCTTCATTATGTTTTCTTTCAGTCAAAAGACGTCCAGCTGTTTAGTGTGTGAACGGCTCTGTACTTTCTGCTGCCAGCTTTCAGTGACTGTGGTTTGGCAAGGCAAGTGTCATCTAGGTCAACAAAATTAATCTGTTAGTGTGGTTTGGGTCAACAAAATTAAAAAAAAATTTATTATTATTATTTATAATTGTACTGAATTAAAGCGTTAGATTCCTTATTTCATTGTTTTGCTGTTACTGTTCAGACGGTTCATTTGTTGGTGTCAACTCAAGAGTGTTAGCATTCCTGAAGGAGATTAGCTTTTTGATGCTGGACTGTGTGTCTTTACACAGCTGTATGTTTGCTGTCTGGCCTGTGTAAGGCAGTGTCCCATAACAGTGGCCCCATTGTTAGTACCAGGAGCTATGGTGTGTAGACAGACAAAGAAAAGCGGACCAGCCGAATACCAGGAGATTGGACATGGCTCCTGTTTCAGTGAAATCGACATCTGACACACACACACACACACACACAAACACAAACTAGAATGACACATACACAATATATGGTTAACAGCATGTGGACCCCCAAAAACACTGCAGCCATAGCCTCAAAATGATGGCTGTTAATGAACTAAAATATATGATTTAATATCTTTCCGAATATTTTGAGGCCAATTCACCAAAGCCATCCGCACACATAAACACAACCACACATGTACAAACACTTCGGCAGCCATTTGCTCCTCTGTCCACACAGTATCTACAGCCTGGTGACAACTGGCTCATGGAGTGCTGGTGTACTGTTGTCATAGCAGGAGAAACGGGCACCTGTTAAATGGTCGGGGTGCTACACTGTCAGAAGAACTGGAATTTTTGACGCATGGGGTGCTACACTGTAATAAGAACCGCAATATTAGGCAGGCTGGGCGAGATGTTGTGATTGCCACTGGAACATTGTTAAAGAAATCACATGTTAAGCCAGGATGGGCCCCTGGTGCTGTGGTGTGAACGTGTGGACTGGCCGTTGCTTATTGTGCTCAATTAGTGGCTTGTTAGTAATTCAAAAGTTGGTTGTTGGATGTCGGGGTGATATTAAGGATATACAAAATTATATATTGAAGTATACTCTTAGGTGATCAGATTAAATGAAAACCAGGCACATTTCTAGTTCAGGGGTAAATATATTATAGAATATTTAATATTGTCATGTGAGATAAAAAGTGGAATAGTTTTTGTGTATTTTGACTGTAAATAATGAACACAAACATATGAACTATAAAATTGTTGTTACAGTGCTTATTGATGATGTTTTAAAAAATGTGTGAATTGAGATGTTATAATATAATTATTATATGTAATATTATATTATTATAATATATTATAATATCATTTTAATATAAATTGTATCTACCACATTATTTATCTTTTATATGCATTAAAAAAAACAGTTTTGGTTTCTGACCTATGTTCACCCTTTAGAACTCTTCACATCTGTGCTCTGTTTTTGTTACATATTGTTACATAAATTTTAATCAGACTTTATTTCTATGTGTTTCAAATATATTTAAATAAATGAACTATATTTTAAATTGAAAATGAGTTTTAAAGACAATAAAAAGCCAAATATTACATACTTAGGGGGAATACTGCATTACTGACTGTGATGTAATGTCACAAGCCTTTTAAACCCCCTCCAACATGTGAGGTGGCAGTTATAATAAAAATATTACATACTTAGGTACTGGCCTCTATTTTTAATAAATGTAATTGATTTTTTCTTATAATATAAATGGATTCAACTACTGATTTTAATAATGCAATAATATTTACTGATTGAATATTGATGTTAATTTGATAATTTTTGTAATAAGTGTTGTATTATAAATTTATTGGTATTGTTTATTTTTTATGTGAATATTTTAAGTTAATAGTTTGGTTTAACATAGTCTATAGTAAATAATATCAGATGTTTCCAGGGCAGCTGATAAATTATCAATAACCAAAGTTTCATATGCATGAATCCTGAAACATACTTTTTAAAGCTGAATTTATGTCCATAATATCTAGGTTTAAGCATCATCATCATCATTAATATCAGTTGTTTTAATAATAATAATAATAATTATTATTATATATATATATATATATAGTTTTATTTGTTTTTATTATATATATATATATATATAATTTTTAATTTTTATCTTTAGTTCAGGACAGGGGTGCCCAAACTCGGTCCTGGAGGGCCGGTGTCCTGCAGAGTTTAGCTCCAACCCCAATTATTAAACACACATGAACCAGCTAATCAAGCTCTTATCTAGCCATACTAAAAACTTCCTACCAGGGTGTCTTGAGGCAAGTTGGAACTAAACTCTGCAGGACACCGGCCTTCTCTAGGACCGAGTTTGGGCACCCCTGGTTTTGAATGACAAACATGACTGGCTTGAGAAAATCATGGTGGGCTTGGGACCATCACTATTCATTGGAGAAGAAGTTGATTAAAATTCAATATTATATTTGGAATAACCAAATAGAGATTATATTCTTGTTTTAATTTTAAAAAAATATTTTGCATTAACAATCTCTGGTTAGAAGTACAACTTTTTTTTAAACTGGATACGGCATCTACTGGATTGCAGAGAGAACAAGGATGACTGTGAACAGAAGTTGCAAGGATGACACTTTTGTAGATGCAGCACTGAATATGAAGTATGTCCTCTCCGTCACATTTTGTTGAAAGTTTGTCACGTTTGCTGAGGATAATCATAAAGAAAACAACATTTACTTTATAACCGAAAGATAGTGTTTTTATGCTGTGTTTGTAACTCATTACTTGCTCTACATAGTCCACTGCATGTGTCATGCTAAATAATATGATTATGAGTTCTGCTTAGTAATTTATTTCATCTTTACATTTTTTTTTTCTGTCAACATCACTATTTTACCTGATACAGTTGCCTCTGAGATAGCTTTCACAAGGCTGTTCTGGATAAGACAGGTGTAGGTGTCATCTTCGGGTTTTTTCCTTTACTGGGTCTTCGAGGGACCACTAGCAACTCGCATGATTCCTGCAGTGTTTTTGATTAAACTGGGTGCTGCTGTTTTTAAAAGCTGCCCACTCTGACTCAACCAGCTAACCTCTGGTGGGGGAAACCATTTGTTAGCCTGAGCAAAAGAGAGCCATCTGACCGTTGAGTAAATGTGGGAGCTGAGAAAGCTGCAAATAACACACAGATCTGAGTGAAAAGCAAAAAATTCACATACGACCAGATAATTCTGAATGAATCAGAGTTTTAAACAAATCTTTGAATCAATGATTCAGTGACTCACTCATAAACATTAGTTCCAGAATGAATCAGGGATTTGAATCAATTGTTTGAGTCAATAATTCAATGATCACCCATAAACACAATGAAATGTTTAGTTCCTGAATAAACCAGAGATTTGAATCAATTGTTTGAGTGAATGATTCAGTGAATCATTTGAACAGACAGTGGCTCTGTCTCAAATCACATACTCCCTGTGTACATACTTCTTTTGAATAGGTAATAAATTAACGACCATTAAAAAATATGTTCTGTATAGTATGGATGCAATCTGAATGTACTACTTTTGTCATTGTAACATGGCAGGCGTGACAGAAACGGGGGTTGAGAATCCAAGTGCAGGCTTTATTTACAAGAGTGGTCGAACAGGCAGAGTCAATCAACAGCAAACAGGTATAATCCAGGATGAGACAAGAGTAATCCAAAAACAGGCGAAGGTCAGGACAGGTAGCAAACAAACAGATAAAAAGAAACAGTCCAAGCTCGGCTCGGGGCGGGGCAAGGCAGAACTCAGAAAGACAGGAAATACGAAGATATTATAGGCTAACAATACTGAGCAATATGGGTGTATAATCAGGCTTTAAATAGAGTGAGGCTGATGAGGTAATGAGATACAGGTGAAGGCGATCAGTGATGATGAATCCGGCAAAGGATTATGGGAAATGTAGTCTGGGGTAGATTGGCAAAAGTCAGAGGTTGAGTGCCCTCTGGTGGAGTTCATAGGCACTCCAGCAGGAGATTCATAATTATTCTCTTGTGGCCTCATGGGATAGTAAAGTGTCCACTGTTTGCACACTATTGAATCTAGCAAGAATAGTACGTCATTCAGGGACTTTTTGTCTACTGTTTTATGAATATTGTGAATTCAGACATACTATTCTGTTCACATGCTGTTTTTCACCTACTATATATAGAAGGGAAGTATGCGATTTCAGATGTAGCCAGTCATTTGTGTAGTTCCTGAATTAATTAAAGTTAAAGAGTCAGTGACTCACTTATAAAAAAAAGTAATTTGTCAAAACTCCCACTACTGGGTGTATCTGAGGTATAAAGCAGAAATATATTCTCTGATTTGAAACATTAGTTCACTTTGAAATAAATGAATAAAAAATGTATTTACCAGCCACTCTAAGGTTAACACTGGTAGTCCCTGAGACTTTTGGTGCATTGACAGAGCAGCGATACACACCCTCATCCTCCAGCTTCACATTTCTCAGCAGTAGGGAAGCGTTGCCCATTGATATAGCATCTGAGATGCAGTTGAGCCCTGTTTTGGGAACTGTGTGTTCTGCCCCTGAAGCTGGGCTGCTTTGTTCTTGTATTCATAGACCACCCCACTGAGAGCATCTTTCAGCCAAGTAATTGACACATCACTGAACTGCTCATTGCCACTGTTGCTAAGGAACCTGCAATCCAGGACCACATCCTCCGCAAGGTTCCCCACAGTAGAGGGACTTCTGCTCTCAACTATACCTTGGGAAACTAGGAAACAAACATGCACACAGGTGTTTAGTTAATACATCAAAAGTCCAAATGCACTTTTAGAACAGAATCCTTTACTAACCTGAAAATGCAATAGCCAATATGAAAATGATGAGTCCAGAAATTACTACTATAAGAAAAATCATACTGCAAAAGACAATTTATGAACAATATTCAATATTGACTCCTTATACATACTGTAATTTTCAGCCTGAAATTGTTTGAAAAAGTTTTTTTTTACCTTCCAAAGATTATTTGTCCAATAGAAGCCATTCTGGTGACCTGTCCCTACTTTTAAGCAGTATCTTTGATGAATCGATGTATCACTCTGCCGAGCATCTCTGTAGATGTCATAATAAATCAACAGACTAAGATGGATGAGTGCTTTCTAATCCTCAGACTAGTTTCAAACTTTACTTCCAGGGAAAGAGATCAGCACCTCCTCCCTGTGTCAATATTACCTCTGAGAGGTGTGTTCTGGCACTCTTGATAACACACAGCTTTACAGAATTTACCTTTTCACCCTAAATAATAGATAGGGAAACACCAAACTCCAAAAGAAGATATTTTGAAGAATGTTGGTAACCCAAAAGTTGATGGCCACCGACTTCTATAGTAGGAAAAAAAAGAAAGAAAAAAAAACCTATGGAAGTCAATAATCCCCTGTTGGTTACCAACATTTCTACAAAATATCTTCTGTGTTCAACATAAAAAAAAAAACAATTCATACAGGTTTTACAACTTGAGGGTAGGTAAATTATGACAAAAATCTGAATTTTTGGGTGAACTGTCTGTTTAAGAGAAAAAGATTTACAGAAACCTGTAATTTTAGGTACAGCTTAATATCTATAACGTGAAATGGAATGGATAAGAATGAAGGGTCTGATATGTGATTTCAAAAACGTTTTTTAATTTGCATCTTTAAAGGTACCGCTCAGGCTGAATAAGCAGCTATATAAAAATAAACAACTTTATTTGCCTTGAACCCACACTCTCCTTATTAAAGGGGAATTTGCCTAACATGCATGTGTATGTTTATCAGTGATATGTGATATGTATATAATTCTGTGTGGGAAGTGTGTGGGATCTACCCCTACAGTACAATGGTTTTATTGGTTAATTATTCTTTTGTTTTTGTTTTTTATTGTTTAAATAAATATGCTGCATGCTGCACGTCAATATGCAAAGGATAATCACTGGCACGCGAGCATTAGGAAAACTGCCATACCGACCTTACAGTTTGAGGTAACTGTAGTGTATTGGGATAATATGTATTTGTAAATACTTGATTTATGTCCTGCATTCATTGGTTCCCGACCTTGGGAGCCAGTATTTAAATCATGTGATGTGTTTGTTGTGTGTGAGGGTGCGTAGGAGTAAGTAGTTGATTAACCTCTTAACCTCTTTGGGATTTTGAGACATTTCTAGGGATGCACACCAATCCACCAAATGTACTCCACTATAACCAGTCACATTTTGCTTTACAATAAGGGTGGGAGCAAATTCATTTTATACCCCTGTAAGGAACTGCATTCTATGGACACTCTCATTCAAACTGAGCTGAAGTGCTGTTTGAGTGGTTAACACTAAAAGGGCAAACTCATAAAGAGACATCAGAAAATGAATTTAATGCTATTTTCCATCTTTTTGGGACTCAAATAATACAATTTCTTGTTTTTTTTTTCAAAAACTTGACTCACAGTATATATGATTTTTTTTTATTTTATTTTTATCCCTCAGGATACAGTACGTCGCCACATTGGGAGTATAAATTTATTGGAAAACAGAAAAATTGTTTATCAATGCTTGTTACAGCATGGTTGTAATTCCTGAACGCTTCGGAGTACAGACCTACACTGTAAAAAAATTGACTGCAAATTCACAGTAAATTACTGGCTACTAGTTGCATTACTTTCACAGTAAGTTACTGTATGTAAATTCACAGTAAATTACTGTAAACTGGTTACATTACTTTAACAGTAAGTTACTGTATCAATTTTACAGTAAATAATTGTGAAATGACAGCTGTATATTGTGACCTCAAAGTAGTTATTCCATACTGTGATTTAGCAGTATGCTCCTGTAGAAGTACTTTATTTAGCTGTGAAGTTACAGTTAATGCCATCAGATTAATGCAATTTAGTTATTCTGCTGTAGAATTAAGGCTGATTTATACTTCTGCATAAAAACTACTTGTGCAGAGTACATGCAGGCTGCAGCGTAGCCTGACGTGCACCTCTCCAAAAATGTCACAGCGTGTTGATTGGTCTTCTAGTACCCCTCCCTCCGTATGTATTTGAGTTTTGTGTGTGTGTTTTGCACTTTAAAATATTTTAATGTAACAAAATAAAACAAAGCAAAGAACAAGTGTCTTATCATCTATTATAAAACGTAGCATTACATCACATTGTTGTCCACAACAAACAGTTGTCCTTGTGGAGATTGAAAGAATGCCATCTTTTGCTGTTCCGGTGTCGTCTCTTTTTTGTAGTTTTAAATAAATTATCGGTTCTTTGATATTTATTTGCCGGCATCACAGCTGATGCTTCTCCGAAAAACCTCTTCTTCTTCTGCTTCTTCTTCAGTTTTTGCCGTAGTCTGTGGGTTACGACAGGCAACATGTCCATGGATACTGTAGACTTAACACAAGCTTAACACAAAGCCAGAGTTTGGTTTGTCCATTCTGGTGTTGGAACATTGCTTACACACTAGATTGACATCCATTCAAAGTCAATGAGTTTCCTGATCATTGTACAGACTTGCTGGTTGATATGTCTTCTCTGACTCTTTGAGTTTGTGCCTGTCTCTAGACTGATGCCCAAGAAGTACCTACAATATAAACAAAAAGGCAGAGAGGAAAGCTGTTAGTTTCCTTTAAGAGGGATGAAAAAGTTGTCATTTCCCAGTGACCACCTTCAGTGTGTCACTGCTGTTGCAGTACAGACCAAAAAGGTGACAGAACAAGGTGATATTAACCTTAACCATTTAAATAACAGCAGCTTAAAAACATTTCCATCACAAACACACAGTCAAGAACAGCTCCTGCAACAAAGTAGAGGTGTGTGCTGTGTCTGCTGTGGTCCTGTGCGGCTCGCAAAATCACAACACATCCAAAAATTTGTTTTTTAAAAACATTTTTTCAAGACCAAATGATTCAATTCTGAAGTGATAGCAGGTCTGAATCGTTTATGTTGAGTTCAGGCAGTGATGCAACCTTTTTGTTAACATTTAGATCCTTTAAATGAAATGAATACATCATTAGTATCATAGTCAGAACAATTCACTCACTATATAGCAATGTCTTTTTCCAGAAATCATGACTCAGTTACTCAAGATAATCCACAGACCTTATTGTGAGCAGTTTCATGTAGAAAACTATCTATAGAAAGAAAATAGTTCCTACATGAAATTGCTTACAACAAATTTGTGGACAACTTGACACTTGAAAATACAATAAAAATGAGATGGACAACATTACCTTGAACAATCAAACTAGCTAGGGGTGCTTGGTAGCTTCACAGTCAGTGACTGTAGCTGTAGCACAAGGATGCAAAAATTGTAGCACAATACAACAGCAGTACAATAAGACTCTGTTAATAATCTGTACCTACAGTAGCACAGAGTCAAAATTTGCTTACAAATAATCTCTTGCCCCTATCGATTTATCTTCAATGCACCTCATTTTTCAGTTTATGAAGCAGACAAAGGCTGCTCGTATCACACACAGCAGGCAGGAGAAAATTATGAAGAAGCCCAGATAACATTACTAATTTGAGATGAATTTACTCGACGTTTGCCATAATCCACAACACTATAATTTTCTCTGGTTGATAATAATGATAATAAGGCCATCTTACCTTACAACTTTATTCCCAAGCGATCACCTTTTTGTAGAGAACCTAATATATACAGGGAAAGAGATCACTGTTAGCACTAAGAAAATCTAAAGTTGAGATAATTAAAAAAAAAAATTGAAGGATCCAAAAATTAGCTAATGTCTCACAATTAGTTACTAACTTAATACGGTACAATTAAAGTTACTACAACCAATGTCTATTTATGGTTTAAAAAATTGGCACACTCAAACCTACACAAGTAAGCTAACCGCTAACAACATGACAACAGAACCTACCACTAACTCTGCTTGGTTAATACTTTTAAATTACATGCACTATCATATAAAAAAGGCATTTAATTTGACATTTCAGCACTTACCGCTGAATCCGTTGGACTCTGATGAGAACATGGTCTCGAGAGAGCTCAGTCAGACGACACAGCGCATGAAGGTGGGACAGAGCTCAGTCAGACGACACAGCGTGCAGAGGCTGGATGGATTTAACTGTTGTGTCTTGTTTCTTTTCAAAGTAAATTTTTTGAATGTGGTATTATATTTGTAACTGTAATAATGTAATTTACTGTGAAATATTACAGTTGCATGCTGAGAAATCCCAGAATTTCTTCTGTGTAGGTTGGTCTCTTTTGAAGAAGACACATAGCAGATTATTGCTGACGTAGTATTTTTCTTACAAAAATGGACTGATTTGCTACAGGAGGCCTTTATTCGCCCACCGGAGCCGTGTGGGACACTTTCCTTAATGGATGGTTGCGCTTTATTGGACTTCTTTTGGACTATTGACGAAAAAAAAAAAAAAAAAACGTATACGTAGTGTGTCTGCGTATTTGACAAGTTCTTAATGAATAGAGACACTTGTGTGTTTAAGATTTTAAGAAAGTGATATTTGATAATGGGATATGTTATAATATAAAGGTTACTTTTGGGAAATTAGTATGATTCTGTGAAATCATATACCAGCTGAAAAAAACTCGTGCTGGCACAGTAATGTATGTGGGGGAAAAAAAAAAACATATTTTGCAATTGTGGTCTTGGTCACATCTGGTGACTTTATATACTGTGTTACTTCACTTTTCACAAAATACACAGAAGAGGCTAAACCTAGTGTTTGCCTGGCACATGCAACTGGTTTATTAAGAGTTTCAGGTTATGATTAAATCATCCTCATGTGAATCAATAATTAAGATTTACAATAACAGAATACTTTTTTAAAAATGGATGGAGATTTTGTCTGTGGATTCATTTAGCACAGTGAAGAAAATATCATTGTATACATGAAAATAAAAATGTAGTAGGATTTATAAAGCAATGAACACAAAGGACCATGAGGTGATTTGTTTAAGAGAAACAGCATGAGATCCAGATTTTACACAGCATCCTGAAATGCCAATGACAGTGTTTTGGATTTGGGCAATTAAATGACTAAGGCTTTGTAAAACTGTACATGTAAAAGAGATACATTTGAGATTGTACACTGTAAAAATGATTTTATTTTTATGTAAATAACACAATGATTATTGGAGTAGGTTTTATAAAAATATACAATGTCAGTTTTTCTCAAAAAAAGTTGAGATTTAAATCAGTGTATTATTCTCTTTTTCTTTGTAAACTGTTTGTCAAATGTGCTAACTATTTCTGAGTGAAAATTAATTGAAAGTATATCTTGAACCTTTTTTTTTTTTTTCAGTGTATCACAATAGTTATTTTACAAATATCTGTCAATTTACAGCAAACGTATCTGCAAAAGTTACTTGAAAAGGAAGTTCAAATAAATGCAGTAGGTGATATCCCTTTTGATGCACATAATAAATCTAATTATGTGAATGTATATGACAGGACATTTATTTTGTGTGAAACTGTATAAATTTGAGTGGAAAAAAGAGGAAGACTGACCTGGACACATAATGGAAGTTTTAAAGCAGTATTTCTTTTAAAACAGTCTGGCATTAATATATATTTATAGTTATTTCATTTTTTTCATTATGTTATTGATTTATTCATTCTTGTAAGAGAGAGCATACACTGTTGTTGGAGCTGCATGATCAGCATATCATGAGGTGTCCATGGAATCCCTCAATCACTCATAATGAAACCATAACACGCTGCAAATTCTCACATCTAAAACTCGCTTCTAAATTTCACTTTCAAACTTCCAAAGAGGAACTCTTTTCTAGACCATCTTGACCGATATACAGTTTGCCTCAAGGACTCAGGAGAGAGGAAACTATTTGTCTTGAACCTCTCTGCATCTGAATCAACAATGCCGCATCTTTTTTCTGATATTCCAGACAAAATGCGTGTGATACTGTCACAGGCTGCGAATGTATTTCTAGTTTTTATTATGATTTACATTTTTCAGTACATCTTTAATTCTCAGTTTTCGTGCTCCTGCACACCCGAGTTTCATTATATTGTGGTAATTTACCTTGGGCTCATTCCTCTGATATTGTTCTTTTATTTTAAAAAATAATGAAACAAATCAAAACAAAAATTTGTGCAGTCTGTTGCCACGGACTTTGTCCTCAAATATTCCAGCTTCTTGGAATCGCTCTATTCTGGGGGGGATTTGTTCTTTTAGATGGAGACTTGTTTCTCTGTTTGATAACCAAACATAATGACACACTGCGTGAAATTCCATGCAAGAAGGAGTCAGATCTCACTCTTCAAGAAAAGAGCTTAATTACAATCTATAAAAAACTGGTCACAGGTAAGTACTCTAACAGCACAGTACATTGTGTCCTATTTTTACAGACCTTTCTTAGAGTGTTTTCTATTACTGGTGGCTGTTATATATATATATATATATATATATATATATATATAAAATCATGTTTTGGACTGTTGCAGTTTTAACTTCTGATTGTCATAAAGCTAATTGTCTTTTTACTCCAGTTGATTTTTCCTCAGTGTGGGTTCATTGCTGATACACACAAAGTATGACAATCAAAAGCTAATAAACGTTCCCACCATTATTGAACAGGAAAACACACGGTTGAATCTCTTTGTGGAACAAGTTGTCAAAGGAGAACATGCAATTCAATTTATGATTTAAGCAAAATTATTAATCAAACAACTGATTAAACATCAAATGTAAAATAATAATAATTATTATTTAATAACATTTAAGAATACCGTTGTTCTGACTCTGAGAACACAGTTTAACAATTTAGTTCAAATCAGTCTTCATTAAATGATTGACTTAATGAGGGTCAGTGTGGTGTTTATTGTTCTTAAATTTCTTTTGCAGCTTTTCGGTTACAGCTGCATAGCTGTTGGCTGTTGGTTTTTCTTTGGATGGTGGCTGATATCAAATACCAAGGTTGGGATGTATTGTGAAAAAAAAAGTTGTCTTCAGAGTTTGAAGGACTGCTGTTCTGATATCTGTGAAACCCCCCGAATGTCTGAAGCCCTGCTGTTACAAGTTCTTTAAAGGAAAACCATACTATGAGACACACTATGAGGAGCTCCTGTCTGAGGAAACAGATAAACATTTGGATGAAAAATTGCGAATATTAGCCAAAAAGAAAGCAGAAAGAATATGCTCAAATTACATTTGTGATATTGAAAATAGTCAGTTTACCACACAAATATCTGAAGATGCTATGAAAGCTTGGTCTTATATATCTCGCTCAATTTTTGTGAAGATGAGCTTTCTGAAGATGTGAATGTGAGGACTGTAAGGACTGATAAAATTTGTTGCATTTCTTGAATGCCCTTCTGAAATCAATTCTCATCAAGATCATCCTCTACAATATAGAATCTACCTAAAGAATTTGTATTTTGTGAGTTTTTGTACTACTATATTTCTAACAATTTGCTGGGATCAGTTTCTCAATATTTTCAAAACTCTTCACACAGTGAGCACAACAGCAGCAGTCTATGTTGGATTAATAGTGGATCATTTTCCATTGCTTTGACACAAAATGCAACATCTTTCAAATTAAGTGAATTCTAATGAAAATGTACATATCATGGGAAAAATGACTTGATTTAACACATGTAATAAATGTTTCGGTAGTTTAGTGCATTTAAAATATGAATGAACTGATGTGCCCAGTTTAAAATTGGTTAGGAGAACTGTTTGAAGAGTTCTGAAAAAGTGCCCCAAGTAGGCTATTGAAAAATGAGTTCTTGACTCAAAATAAGAGACATTCTGTGACTGTCAAAATGTACAGTAGTACAGTACGTGTCTATGCCATTTGTTGTTGTATTTTGTATTTTCTGTTCAATAAAATGAATCAAGTTCATTGATCAGTTTATTCCACAATCCAAATCCATGTTCATGTATTACCACCGGTTTATTAAATAAATATAACTAAAACCATAATTTTTTTTTACTTCAAATAAAAGTTAAATGAAATGAATTTATTTTTTCCAGATATATTTTTTCCAAAGCAACATTTCTAATTTTCATGTAGTTTAACATACTATATACTAAAATAACTAAAAGTGATAATTCACATCATATAGCCATATTTGCTTTTCAAGCAGTTAATTGATATTTTGAAAAATTCAGTGCCACAAAAAGCATTTGGACTAAGAAGTACTGAAGCCAAATTTAATGTCTGAATGTCTCTCATTGTATGCATGTGTGTGTGTGTGTGTGTGTGTGTGTGTGTGTGTGTGTGTGTGTGTGTGTGTGTGTGTGTGTGTGTGTGTGTGTGTGTGTGTGTGTGTGTGTGGTGTATGTATGTATGTATGTATGTATGTATGTATGTATATATATATATATATATATATATATATATATATATATATATATATATAACAACAGTGTCCTTTTAAAGAAAGACAGTACAAGCATGTACTTCTCAAGACAAACATATAACACAATTTATCTTTTAAATAAACAAAGTGTTGTAAGAATTACAGAACCTCAGACACTTTGATATTCTGAGACACACATAGACACACAGTGCATTAACATACAGACATGTTTCCACATCCCACTGAGAGAGAATGCAGGAAAACAGCTCTCACATATACATTAGTTCCTCCTCATCCCCTTCCTTCCCCTCACCCATCCTTCCCTTCAACCAGCTCACTCAGAATGGTCAGTAGTACAATATAATGTTCTACATGAACGCAAGTGATATTTACAGTCATGTTTTGTGTCATTTGAATTGTCTCAGGGTGACTGGTACAATGGTCTCAATTTTACAAAAAGTTGCCTTCCTGTAGTAGGGCTTACAAAGCACATATCATCCAGCTTAGCGGTGATACATATGAATCTCTGAGGTACCCAGCCTCCAGGGTGGATATATTTCATCATCAGAGATGGCAAGAGTGGGGCTTGCCAAGGGAAAGACACATGCTGACGAGAGAGACTTACTGTGAAAATACACATGTGGGATTGCCCAAGAGGGGAATCACAACACATGGAGGCACCTATTCCAACACAGGGGCTGACCGACAGGGCATGCACGCAAGTACTGAACACCAACAATGCTGGAGGAACCCAGGGTTCTGAACTGTGGAACTCACCTGAGGAGAATAGCTCACGCATCATGTCCATAGAGTGGAAATGGCGCAGCAAGTGAATTGGACATCTAGCAGGTCCTCTTACTGGCTCGAAGGGGCAAGTACCCAGGAGGACACAGGCTATACACAGAGATTTTAGAATAGTGTCCGTGCCAAGGGTGCCCTCGGTCAGGGAGTAAAACAAACTGGCAGTGGGAATTGTCTGGAGAGGCAAAACAGGTCTACCTGAGCATCTCCAAAGCGTTTCCAAATCAGCTGAAACCAACCCAGTCAAAACTGCTGTCATGAGAACTTGTAGGCTGCATGATTGAGTCTGCCTGGGATTTGAATGGCACGAGGCAACCTCAGATGCATCTGACTCCAAAAGAGGAGATGGTGAGAAAGTTGCGACATGTGACGGGAGCGTAGACCTCCATGACGGTTGATGTCGAAGTGTTTTTCCGTATGGACCAGAACGTGCTTGTCCTTCAGCAGGGCCTTGAAGCGTGCAGAGCAAGCTGTACTGCTAGCAACTCGAGGCAATTGACATGCCACTGATGTCGGGGTCCTATTCAGGAGCCCTGACGCTGCATGTCCATTGCACATGGCACTCCAGCCCATGGCAGAGGGGGGGCGGCAGTGTGGAGCAGGCTGAGGCAGCTGAGCCGGCGGCAGTGTGGTGGAGGTAGCAGCGGGCCGCCGGGGTCTTATGGCCTCAGACTGCTTCCGGGCAGTAGAGAATTGCTGGGCAAAACTCTCAACTGCTTCGCCAAAGAGGCCAGCCTGAGAGACTGGGGAGTTTGAGGAGCTGAGTCCGATCAGACTCCCTTATGTCTGCCAGGTTTAGCCATAGGTGCCCCACTCCTAGGACCACCAACGTGGACATCACCTGACCCAGGGAGCGTGCAGTGATCTTTCATTGGTAGCAGTGCGTGCCTCCTGCAAGACCTCTGAGTCAACACTGCCCTCATGCAGCTCCTTGAGCACCTTGGCCTGGTAGACCTGAAGGTTGACCATGGCGTGCAAAGCAGAAGTGGCCTGACCCACAGCTCTGTAAGCCTTGGCCACAAGCATGGATGAGAACTTACAGGCCTTGGATAGGAGCTTGGGACCACCACACCAGGCGGAGGCACTCTGAGGACACAGTTGCATCGCAACAGAGCACTCCACTGGAGGTATCCCCGCATACCCTTTGGCTGCCCCGCCATCGAGGGCAGTGAAGGCGGAGGTAGCACCAGAACAGTTCGGGCAGTTAAAGGAGCCTTCCACAAACTAGTAACTTCCTGATGTACCTCGGGGGAAGAAAGGAAACCGGAGGGGGGGGGCACTGGCGATCAGTGCGTGCAGCCCCCATGAATCAATCGTCCCAGCCTCGAGCGTTTGGGACTGGGGTGGAGCGATCCACTGGAGCCCTATGCTCTCAGCTGCCCGGAAAAAGCATGGCCGTCAGCTCGGGATCAGACTCTGGCAATGCTGTCATCCCAGAGGGGAGGCAACGCTGTCGTATCCTCCTCTCACAATTCAAGTCCAGCTTGTGATGCGGCAATCGACATCTGGTCATCCTCTTGAGCCACGAATGAGACGCTGGAACCCTCAGCTGTAAATTACACAGGCTGCAGTGTTTGAGAGGAGGGTGTGGCCCGAGGAGGCTGTCTCGTCGGGGAAGCAAACACTGTAACCCTCAGATCACCCTGGCCACCAGCCGAAGTAGCCCTCTTACGGGAAGAGGAACTAGATCGGGGTGCGGCAGAGGGGACTCTATACCATTTGAGGTAATCAAGTCTCGATCTCAACGCAGAGATGGTCACGTCCCCACAATGAAAACATGAACCATCCATGAACGCTGCCTCAGCGTGCTGAAAGCCCAGACACATGACACAGTGATTGTGGCCATCCCGAGGAGCCAAATATCGACCGCACCCAGAAAGGCACGGGGACGGGTGTGACATCTTTAGAAAGACACAAAACACAACCTGTAAATTCTTTAGGAAATAAGCTCTTTCAGAGGTGCTGAAGCACTCAGGGGGAATAGAGGAGAGCTGAAGAGAAAAGCAGGGGAAGCTCTTCACAACCGCTGAACCACGCTGTCACACCAACACCCACTGAAGACTCGTTCTGAAAGCACTCCGGTGATCCTAGCAGAAGATGTGCTCGGCTCTGAAGTGAAAGCTTGAATGCGAGTTGCTCGCGCTGTGCTCCTTATATACCCACAAAAGCAGAGTGGAGCTTGCAATGCAAATTCCACAGACCAAGGTACTCAGCGTACCATTGGCTCATTTTGTTACCACTCAAAGATGATTGGGCTCTCAAGCAAGACTCCATTCATCAGTCTATTCTGACGTAACGTCGAACGTGACCAACTGAAAGGGAAACATGACTTTTAAGGGACAGTACAACGGCAGTGCAGACCAGGAGATCATGGAAATTCACGGTGTGCATATAAAAAACATCCTTCTTTAAGCAGTACAGGATTAAACCTTAAATGGAAAAACAACAAAATCATATCCTGGTTTTTGGCAGACAGAAAAAATTAGCATCTAAAATAAAAAAACAACAGCTGTCATTGTATACCTACTTCGGAAAAAACGACCCTAGAAAACATTAGTAGAAAATGAGCGCATAATAGCGAGGATATAGAGAGAAACTCGTAACTGAGCTCCCATTCAGAGACATGAAGAACCAAATCAGTGAAGTCCGATCAAAACAAGAGGCAAAACAGCGAAAAACCATCCAAAATCAATCACAGTTGCTGTACTAAGACCATGACAAACACTAATAGTGAAATAAGCATGATTAGCCACCCATTAACATGCGAAGAGTAAAACACAAACAGATAGTGGGAATGATGCCCAAAAGAGGGGTCATTCCAACCCTGCTGGGAAACCACAGATGTTACAGGCTACATTGTATAAATTAGAAACTAGAGATGTGTGGCAAGTAGCACTCCTTAAGATCCCTGAAGAGCTAAGATCGAAACTATACTATAACTAAACTATAAATAGACTAAATGAAATACAGTAAATAGGCCTTTGATACATAAAACATTGATTGTGCATTGCATCAGCCCTGAGCCTGCCCAGCCCCCCAACAATCTTTTCATATTCAAATGAATTAACACATGAATGCAATTTGTGACAACTTAGACCTTGTGGCAGATTGATATGCTACCCAGTGCCAAAAGGAGGAGGAGGTGTTTTCATTTCAATAGTGTGGCACAAGCTATAGCAAACCAATTCATTCTTTGCTGGGTAGCACCAACCAAAAATGTAATCTGATCAGAAGGACTGGTTAGCATTAATATTCCATAGTTAAATGTAGCCACATACAACACCATCTGATCTTCTAAATTTCCTAGAAAAATAATGAAAAGGAGGTGAAAAATACTCAAAATTAAACTGATTCTCTGCAATTTGACCACTGCAATTTCTGAAAGAGAGATACCAGGAAGACACCTGGTTCCAGCTACATCAATCCAGGACAGTGGAATTGTTAAAATATAACCTGAAATGGCCGGAGATGGCTGTGAAGACACTTGAAGTGGCCATTCACACCTCAGAATAGTACATTACTACACAAACATTTACATGGCCTCCTGGATTAGCACCGGAACTAAATTTTGCAACACAGATTGTTATAGATTAGATTCCACTCATCTTCGAGACATGAGCACAGAACACACACCTCCACTATAGCATCATCACCTGATCTAGACTGTCCAGTCTGAACAAATACCACATCACACAGAAGACAATGATGGCTTAGGTTCCAAACATGGTACTCCACTAAAGATATATTGTCCATCTTTTCACTGACAGAACCATATAGCTTCACACACATAGGACACAGTTAATCCCATGATGGTAGTCTCAGAAAGAAACGCATAACATTTGTTATTTACAACCGTCTGCCAACTCATGGAAAACATAATACAGTTGCATGGCCACTGTCACAAATCGATGATGTATAATTCTGAATGCAGAGGCAAATCTGCCATTAAAATTCAAAAGATTGAAACTTTCTAATTGTTATTGGGATGGTTGGCAAACCAGAGGGCCCACTGGTTTCCCAACATATCACTAATAACAGAAACATTGTCGATATGATTAAATATGAAGTGCGGGTACTTCTGTTGATCAAATACAAAGTTTGAGTGTACCATCGAATGTGACCTAGCCAGTATGTCACACATGCACACACACACACACACACACTGTTGAAAATGATCCAGGATCTCCATCTTGTAGGAAACCCAAAGCATACTTTAGATCATTACCTTGAAATCTTGAAAACTTCCATTGGAGAATTATTTATATATATATATATATATATATATATATATATAATATATATATATATATATATATATATATATATATATATATATACTGTATATACAGGTTGGGTACGGAAAGTATTCAGACCCCCTTAAATTTTCCACTCTGTTTATATTGCAGCCATTTGCTAAAATCATTTAAGTTCATTTTTTTCCTCAGTGTACACACAGCGCACCCCATATTGACAGAAAAAAACACAGAATTGTTGACATTTTTGCACATTTATTAAAAAAAGAAAAACTGAAATATCACATGGTCCTAAGTATTCAGACCCTTTGCTCAGTATTTAGTAAAAAAGCACCCTTTTGATCTAATACAGCCATGAGTCTTTTTGGGAAAGATGCAACAAGTTTTTCACACCTGGATTTGGGGATCCTCTGCCATTCCTCCTTGCAGATCCTCTCCAGTTCTGTCAGGTTTGGATGTTAAACGTTGGTGGACAGCCATTTTCATGTCTCTCCAGAGATGCTAAATTGGGTTTAAGTCAGGGCTCTGGCTGGGACATTCAAGAACAGTCACGGTTGTGAAGCCACTCCTGCTATTTTCAGGTCTATGTGGTTATGGTAATTTTGTTGTTGGAAGGTGAACCTTCGGCCAAGTCTGAGGTCCTGAGCACTCTGGAGAAGGTTTTCGTCCAGGATATCTTTCCCTCGATTGCAACCTGTCATCCTGTCCCTGCAGCTGAAAAACACCCCCACAGCATGATGCTGCCACCACCATGCTTCACTGCTGGGACTGTATTGGACAGGTGATGAGCATGGCTGTTTTTTTTCTCCACACATACCGCTTAGAATTAAGGCCAAAAAGTTCTATCTTGGTCTCATCACACCAGAGAATCTTATTTCTCTATTTTTTTGCAAACTCCATGTGTGCTTTCATGGTGTCTTGCACTGAAGAGAGGCTTTCGTCGGGCCACTCAGCCTTAAAGCCCCGATTGGTGGAAGGGCTGAAGTGATGGTTGACTTTCTACAACTTTCTCCCATCTCCCGACTGCATCTCTGGAGCTCATCCACAGTGATCTTTGTGTTCTTCTTTACCTCTCTCACCAAGGCTCTTCTCCCCCGATATCTCAGTCAGGCCGGACGGCCAGCTCTAGGAAGGGTTCTGGTCGTCCCAAACGTTTTTCCATTTAAGGATTATGGAGACCACTGTGCTCTTAGGAACCTTAAGTGCAGCAGAATTTTTTTTTTGTAACCTTGGCCAGATCTGTGCTTTGCCACAATTCTGTCTCTGAGCTCTTGAGGCAGTTCCTTTGACCTCATGATTCTCATTTGCTCTGACATGCACTGTGAGCTGTAAGGTCTTATATAGACAGGTGTGTGGCTTTCCTAATCAAGTCCAATCAGTATAATCAAACACAGCTGGACTCAAATGAAGGTGTAGAACCATCTCAAGGATGATCAGAAAGAAATGGACAGCACCTGAGTTTAAATATAGATGAGCAAAAGGATCTGAATACTTAGGACCATGTGATATTTAATTTTTTCTTTTTTTAATAAATCTGCAAAAATGTCAACAATTCTGTGTTTTTCTGTCGATATGGGGTGCTGTGTGTACATTAATGAGGAAAAAAAAATACTTAAATGATTTTAGCAAAGGGCTGCAATATAACAAAGAGTGAAAAATTTAAGGGGGTCTGAATACTTTCCGTACCCACTGTATATACAATGAGGAACCTACTTTTAAATGACATCAAGTTCATCATTGTTCAATCAGTGAGCCATTAAGATGCTGTTTAGGTGTCTCACACAAAGCAGTGTGTAACCAGTGAGAACCCTTCACCTGTTGGAGCCAAGAATTTGAGAATTTGAATTTGAGGTGACAAGATTCATCAAAAGAGGCAAGAAAGTCCTAGGGAAGGTGTCACTAGAGACAGAAGTTTTTCCATGATGGAAAGACACATCAAGGGAAAAAGGCCTGGATTTGATTCAATGAACTATGCACACAGGTTGTTCTCAACCAGACAGGTGAAACCCTGAACCTGTTCATCCACCTGCTAAATTCAAGCTACATGCACCTATTGAGAATGGTGGTACACAAAGGCCTTTCTAAAGGCCTCTACAACTGAAAATACTACATCACAAGGACCACAAGTGTCTGACAAGTGACCCCTTTGGGAATCATCTGGAATTGATCCATGTGGTCAAAGGGAGGAAAACTGTAAGAATTACAGAACATCAGACACTTTGATCTTCTGAGACGCATAACAGACACACAGTGCATTACCCATACAGACATCTGTTTCCACCAAAATGCGGGAAAATGGGAGAACATATGCATTGGTTCCTCCTCATCCCCTTCCTTCCCCTCACCCATCCTTTTCTTCACCCAGCTCACTCAGAATGGTCAATAGTAGAATATAATGTTCTACATGAATGCAAGTGATATTTACAGTCATGTTTGGTGTCCATTTGAATTGTCTCAGGGCAACTGGTACAATGGTCTCAATTTTACAAGAAGTCGATTTAAATGTAATACAGATCCTAAGAGTTAAGAGATATTTTGCTCACTGTAGAGGGTGGGCCATTTCCCAGTTTCTTCTTTCATGCAAAATGCCTTTTGTCTCAAGAGCTGATAACTCTACATGATCAATGCAAATTCCAATTGTTAGTTCTGTCTCCATCTCGGGGGATGTTTGTCTTGGTCTGAACTACTTAAGGAAAATGTTGCAAGAGGATCAGGGCGATTATGTAGCCAGAAAGCCCGTAGTGTGGTTTGTTTCTCTTCACTTCATACTACAGTATGTATTTTTTAAGGTCAGGTAGGCTATGCATATTTTACTTTTAGATTAATCTTTGAGAATTTTATGTTTTGTATTGATATGATTTGATATTTTCGAGTTGGATATGTAATTGGCATAATACATATTTACCTGACTGATAATAAATTGTTACAACTTGATTTTATTCTGTTTTACTCTGTAATTATTGACTCTAGTAGATTACGTTTGTATCCTTGTTAGCGACATGAGTACCTGAATGAACGAGTAAATATAAAACAAAAGGTTAACTAGAATAATCAAATGTTAGAAAAAATATTAATTTGAAACAGACATACAACCAATTTCAACCTAAATTCGGGGTTATAATAAATGGGATTCAGATTAAATAATAAAATGGGAGTCAGATTTGAGTTTAACCTAAATTTTAACAATTTTGCATGCTGAAACGTCCGAACACAAAGGAAACCTTCATCCACAACTGGATACCTTCCTTGGCCCAAGTGCGTGGAACTTACAGTGTATTATGTTCCACAAAGTGTATCATAATGTGATGAACTACAGCTGTTTGTTGATCTGCTAGGACATCTGTGTGATTTTGAGGAGAAATTATTTTCATACATCTACTAAAAATCACTTTCGGACCAGCTTTTTTTCAACCCCACCCCACTTAAGACACTTTAAGGCTATAAAGCTATTTTTTTTAGCAATATTAAGCAAACAACAAGGTAAAGCAGCTACTCGACTTCCGGTTATGGCGCACAGCTGTTAGGTCGTGCTGATTTGAGCTGACGCTAACTTTATTAAAAATAATCCTACAAAGCGACCAAAACGTACACGCGGAAACAAGCGGTGTGAAAACTAAAATAAATAACTCTGCAAGTGACCATGCCACCAAAAAACATAAAGCCGGGGCAACAACTGAAATCTCAGCCACAAACTGGCTCTGACAACGTGGAACAAGGGAGCAAGCCGACAGCTAGCGAGCAGAGCGACGCTAACGGGAACGACTCCACAAACTCAGTTCTCTCGCCCATCCAGTCATTAAGGGATGCTATGACTAAGCAATCCTCCGATATGCTTGAAGCTATCAATGGTTTTAAAATATGGTGACCAAACGTGCCATTTTTCACAGGACACATCCTGGCCAGGATTTCTATATTGCCTAAAATATCCAGGTTTTGGCTTTGGTTTCCTGTTTTTCATACTTAATACGGATAATGATCGTTTTGACCAATAACATGCAGACATTGTACGTAATCAACCAATTGTGGTGCGTGAGAAGGTGGGATCTACAGAGAATGGTCCAATGCGATGCAAATACGTGTACATATTAGTGCTGGACTTGAAGCAGCACTGAGCATACCGATCGGTGTATTAAATTAAAGTACCGTGAGAGAGATTCAAAAGCACAATAAGCTGTCTGCTCTCTAGAGCTCTCACGGTACTTTGCGCAGCGCAAACAAAGCCAAAACCCGGATATTTTAGGCAATATAGAAATCCTGGCCAGGACGTGTCCTGTGAAAATGGCACGTTTGGTCACCCTATTTTAAAACAGAGCTGATGTCACATTCCAAAAGAATCGGTGAGGGCCGAGGACAGGATATCGCAAACGGAGGAGGATGTTACTACACTCCGGCAGAAGGCAAAGAAACTGGAACAAACGGTCAAGACACTAACCAACAAGATTCAAGACCTGGAAGATTGCGGGCGCCGTTCAAATTTAAGGATGGTCGGCCTACTGGAAAAAAGCGGGAGGCTTGGAGGGCATGCGCTTTTCTGGAGGATTGGCTCCCCAAAGTTTTGACAGATTGCTTTATCACAACTCCTACAATCGAACGGGCACATCGGGTGGGCCAAACCAATGCGAATCATCCCAGGCCAATAGTGATGAAGTTCCTGAACTATAAAGATCGCAGAAAAACATTGAGAGCGGCCAGGAAATTAAAAGAGCTACGCTACGGAGATCAGATATTACACCGCCTTCACACTGGCAATTGAAAACGACCGGAAAGTCATTCATTTCCTATGGAGATTCGCAGACCGTATGCGAATGGCTCCAAACCGGGGTCCGAACGAGTGCGGTGCGAAAAAAAAAATCATGTCCGTGGTCCCTCCGGATGCGTTCAAAAAAAAAAATTTCGGTTGTCAGTTCCTATCCGACAATTCCAGCGGAAGTTGGCATTGCTATGGTACTGATAAACAAACCTGAATTCTTAACTTAAAAATAATAATGATTTTACTGTATAATAAGTTGTCATGTCATTTTTTTATTTCCATGATTTTCTAACATTATTAGGGCAGTTAATACAATTAAAATGAATAATTAAATATTGTTGCCCCCCGCTCATTCACAAAATTCCATGATGGCAAATCGTCGGCTGGTCAATGCTTTACCGTCACCTTTAGCTGACCTGACATGTCAACGTCCTGGGCAACTTTCCTCCACGCAGCAGCCTTCCGATTGATGTCTCTATAACCCTCATCAGAGAGATCATAGAGAATTGCAGATTCAGATAGACTGACAAGATCAATCGGTCTAATCTCTCCGCCATTTTTGTTTCTACGTCGCTTTCCGAAGCTTTCCGACGCTTTTTCAGCGGTGTAGTACGACGTCCACTGGGAGCGTATTGCGTTTTACAAAGCTGATTTCAACTGCCAGTGTGAAGGCGGAGACCCGTCAACGCTAGCGCTCCTTCGATGGAGTAACAACCCAGCTGAGATCCATGTACATCAGGTACGGAATGCTCTATCCTGCTCACTTGATAGTGACCCATGCAGACAAAGGCATATCTTCAAGACTGTCTCAGAAGCGGGAGGACTTAATTCAAGGGCTGAAAATAATCACGTAAATGAAAACTAATTTGATAAATGTTTCGAACTAATGTGCTAGTTCCCTTTTTGCTTCTTTTTCAAAAGGACAACTTCTGACATTAGGCCTACTAGTTTTGACCCCCCTTAATTGAAGACTAAACCTGGCTGTTATAATTTTTTCGGATACTGTACAGGTACAGATTTGGAAATTTTTAGATTTCTTTATGTCGTTTTTCCTTAATAATAAGGGTAAAGCTTTTGGTTAATTCGTATTTATTTGTAGCGTTTTAGCTACAATTTGATTACAAATTTACCACTCTAAAAAACACTGGGTTAAAAACAACCCAATTTGGGTTGTTATTAACCCAAGGGCTGGGTAAAATAGGACAGAACCCATCTTGGGTTAATTTTACCCAGCAAATTGGGTTGTTTATTTAACCCAGCATAATGGAGTTGATTTAACCCAGCTATGGTTTATTCATTTTTACTATATTACTAGCTTATTTTTTAACATCATACATTAAATAATGTTTACAGATTAACTTAAATCCTCTAAACTTTTTCTAACATACTCCACACAACCACTGGTTTGCATGATAACTTCCTTTATTCTCCTTAATTATCATTTACAGCATTGCTTATATCGTTTTTTAATAGGCTATACATATTGCCCAAATTTAACCTTGTTTAACAAACATTTAAAGTAAAAATTAAACATTAAACGAAGTAATTTACGTGTTATCAACCAGTCTATGTTATTCTGTTTTCACCATAACTGCGCCGCGCAGCGCTGGTTCTCGTGCCCGAGCTAGAGTCGTGTTCGGCGGGGAACTGCTCACGCTTGAGGCCCGCCAGCCCTGCGTTTCAGTCACAGCCGAAATATACTATGACTGCCTTAATAACCTGCCCAAAAACAAACAGTAAACTGCTTTGAGGAAATATTTTAACATACAAAGTATTTGTATTCTGTATCTTTACGAATAAAATCGTTTATTTTATGCAAAGCATCACGCTTTTCCATAACGCGAAAAGACTGCGATACTTAAAGGTGATTCATACCGCGCGCCGTGTTGCTCTGCATAAAATTTAACGATATTCAGCACAGTAATGATTTTATAGATAAAATAAAATGTATACAAACCTGTATTTTAACGACGAATACATCAATTCGATGGCGCTAAGAACTGCTCTCTCGTCCAAAGAGAAGCAAAATCCCCGCGAAAAATAACTCAACCGCTGGGTTAAGTCTGACCCAAGATCTGAGTAATAGTACAAAAACTACCCAAACATTGGGTTGTTACATTTGATCCAGGAGCTGCAAAACAACCCAAACACTGGGTTGTTTACATTTGACCCAGGAGCTGAGTAACACAAAAACTACCCAAACACAGAAAAAATAACCCAAAAAAATGCCGAAAAAAGGCTCAACCCAGCATTTGGGTTAAAAAAATAACCCAAGATTTTTTTGAGTGTATAGTGTTGCTCCACATATTGTGGATCTGTTGTTTTCCATAACCAAAGTTTGAAATGGATGTTCCATTTGTGCAGTTTGTTCAGGGAAATGCACAGTTTAAATGGTGTTTTTTTTTCTTCTTTTTTTTTCCTTATTCTACTCAATTTAAGCTTAAACATTTATGTTAGAGTTAAAAGTTAGTAGTTGGAATGTAAGGGGATTGAATAAACTAGTCAAATTGAAACAGTTATTAGATAGGATTAAGCAACTGAAGGTTAATATATTATTTCTACAAGAAACTCATAAGAAGACACAAGTCGAGTTTCAAAAAGGTGGCCTGGGCAGGTTTTCTCTGCCCCATATACCTCTCATACTCGAGGAGTTATGATACTTATCCATAAATCAGTTCCCTTTCAGATGCACAAACTATATATTGATCCACAGAGTAGATTCATAATTCTTAATGGATTAATTGTGAACACACAAGTAACCCTAATAAGTATATATGCTTCCAAAGAAGATGATCCCTCTTTCTATCTAAACCTTTTTTTTATACAATATCAACATATTCAGGACAATTTGTAATTTGAGGAGATTTTAATTGTGTATTGGATATACAACTTAATCGTTCTACATGCGTAGACAGCATTCCTTTTTTTTATACAATATCAACATATTCAGGACAATTAGATTTAAATTTAACAGAGGTCTGGAGACATTTGAATTCTAATAAAAGAGAATACTCATGTTTTTCAAATACCCATAAAACTTACTCAAGGATTGATTACTTCTTGTCTCTAGCTCTCTGCTGTCTAAAATAGAATATGGTATGATAGTATTTTACTGTCTGACCATGCTTCAGTTTCACTCACGATACAGTTTAGTAGCTTAAAACCTACTCCATTTAGATTTAGATTCCAGACAAGCTGGCTCCAAAGTTCTAAATTAGTAGACTCCATGGATAAAGAATAGAGGAATATTTTAGTGTTAATACAGATCATCAACAATTGCTTCAACAAAGTGGGAAGCCTTTAAGGCTTATATAAGAGGTGAAATAATGAGCTACACAAGAGGCAAATCCAAGAATATTATAAAAAAAATTGGGAGATCTTGATAAACAAATTAAAGAATTGGAAATACAACTTTTTGAGAATAATGACCCCGAAAACAAAAAAAAAAAAAAAAAAGCTTCTTTCATTAAAAGCACTATACAACGAGCTGACTAGTAATAAAATAGCCACAAACTTGATGTGGTTTAACAGTCCTACTATGATGAAGGTGAGCAACCTGGAAAGCTATTGGCTTGGAGAATAAAAAAGATGCAAACAAGTAGGGCTATAAATTCTATTTTACTAGATGATGGACAAACATTGATGGATCCATTGGAATTCAACAATGCTTTTAAATCATGTTACGGAAAATTATATAATTCTGAATGTTCAGATACATTAGTTGAACAAATATTTTTTTTTGATGAACTTGAATTTCCCCAATTGGCAGAAGATGCAAAATTAGATCTGGAAACAGTTAAAGTTTCGAAGAACTGTTGGATTGCAGTACAAAGTATGAGTAGTGGAAAGGCACCAGGGCCTGATGGCTTGCCAGTTGAGATCTATAAAACTTTTTCTAAAAGTTTGATGCCCCACCTTCTCACTAAGGTCAGCACTAATTCCTCTTGTGTTAAAACCGGGCAAATCCCCAACAGACGAGCATTTATCGGCCTATCTCTCTCATGTCCTGCGATACAAAAATATTATGTAAAGCCTTAGGTAAAAGGATAGAAATTCATATACCAAAAATAATAATGGACGATCAAAATGGATTTGTTCTTGGTAGGCAGGCCTTTAATAATACTCATAGAGTCCTAAACGTACTATATAAAAACCAAAATGCTAAAGACCATGCAATTCTGTCTTTAGATGCTGAAAAAGCATTTGACAGAATTGAGTGGAATTATCTGTTTAATATGCTTAGACGCTTTGGATTAGGAATAAAATATTTAAAATGGCTTAAACTTTTTATACAATGAACCAAGAGCTCAAGTCATAACAAATAATACTATTACAAAGCTATTTAACTTGGCTAAAGGTACGAGGCAAGGATGCCCGTATGACCTTTATTGTTTTTATTTTCAATTGAACCCCTGGCCATGACTATTAGAAAAAAGTCCAGACATAAAGGGTATGGCGATAGGAGAGAGGGATCCATCGTATATATCTGTTCGCAGATGACATTGTTCTATTTTCTAAAAAATTTGAAGAACTCCATTCCTGCACTTATAAATATTATGGGGGAAATTTGGAAGAATCTCTACCTATAAAATCAATAACAGTAAAAGTATTCTGTTATTACTAAATGAACAAGAGAGAAAATGCCCCTTGAGTCATACACAATTTACCAGTGAATCTGTTGGTTTTTCTTATTTAGGGATTTAAAATTACACCTAATATAAATAATATAGTTCCCTCTAATTATGATCCTTTGCTGAAGGGAGTTATGGAATCTTTGGACAAGTGGAGCACAATGCCTATTTCCTTAGCGGGACGTATAAGCATAATTAAAATGTCGACTCTTACCTAAATTTCTATACCTTTTTCAATCTATTCCTCTTCCACTACCTGGGTTGATATTGAGAAAGAAGAATTGTCATTGTCACTCCCCTTACAATCATATATATACTCTGCAGAAGTTAAAGTACTTAAAAAATCAGTTTTTGGCATGAGCCCATTCATTTTTGGAGGAGACAATATCCATCTGTCCCTTCTCACCAATGGTATAGGGCAATAACTATTTTATCCCTGGAAGAAATTATATGGGGTTTAATGGCTGGTGGATGGATTGATTATGGTTGGTACAAAACTTATATGAAGGAGGTACACTCATGACCTTTCAGAGGTTACAAAACATAATCTTACACAAAAACACATTTTTAAATACCTTCAAATTAGAAGTTATATATATATTCAAGAATTAAAAACCTATTCAGAACCCCAACACTCTAGTTTTTAGAACAAATTACTTTAAATCACATGAAAGATAGAGGAATGGTATCCTTGTTTTATAAGGCATTACTATCTGGACTAAAGGAAGTCTCCCAATCATATCTTTCAGCATGGAAAGGGGACTTTCAGGTGGATATCACTGTGGAGGAATGAGAGTATTGCCTGTCTTTCAGCTCAAACCCAATCTATTAATAGGTGTATTTAATACGGTGTATGAATACTACAATACAAATGGATGATGAGGACAATGGACAGACATTACCCCCTGTCTGCCAAATTACATAGGAATTAATTCTAACATTCCGGATAGCTGTACAAAAGTGTTAAAGATGAAATTGGTACATTGTTTCATTGTATGTAAGAGTGTAGGGAGCTGCAAATGTTCTGGAAGGAGGTTCTTGGTGTGGTCTGTGAAATGACTGGAGAAAATATTCTTTTGGAATCAAAGCTTTGTTTATTACATAATTATACCCTGAAAGTATGTCAGTAAATGCAAGTAAAAAGAAGTTTAATAGGTTTCAGTTTAATATAAGCTAAATGTGTTTATTGCTTCAGTATGGGAAAAACATCCAAAGACCTGTTCTTTCACAATGGCTTAAAGAAATGTCTGATAACCTTTTGCTCTTGAAAAATTAACATGCAGAGTAAGAGGTAAAGCAGATCCCCCTTTTTTTTTTTTTAAAAAGGTGTGGTCCCCTTTTAGGCAATTTTGTAAATAGATAGATTAAAGCGGAATGTTATATAATGATGACTGAGAAAAAAATAGGTAATTTTGAAACTAATAAATTTATTTTTAGATATATTTTTATTTTAAAAAAAAAAAATTTATATTATATTTTTTTTTTACATTGGGTGAATGATATTTTATTATCTTTATATATGATTTTTTCTGTTTGATAAATGTAAGGGGTGGGAAAGTATACTCTGTAATGTTATATAACTGATATTCTGCAGTGTTCATGGTGATAAATATAGGGGTGGGAAAGTATATTCTGTGTTCATGGGGTTTTGTAATAAAATTAATTATGATAAATATAGGGGTGGGAAAGTATATTCTGTGCAGAACAGGTTTGAGTGGGGAATATGGGTGTGGAGAAATCACAGCCCAGTAGTTTGACGTGTAGATTTGATTCCAATCCCAGCCGATCTCCAGCCTGGCTGCACACACACGGATACTGTCTGTCTGTCCGGTCAGGCCCAGTCCACGGCCCTCTTCACTGCTTCCCAGTACATCGGTCTGAATGGAGAAGAGTAGAAAGCCATGGATCCCCAAATATACAAGAGTAACAAATCACGGCGCTGCATGCGGACGTGTGCTGGTACCTGGGCTCCTGGGACTCTTTTCAGCCGGGAGGAGAGACTCGAGCAGCTGTCCCGACTGCCAGCTTCTTTCACCCGGATTCAGCTGCAGCACCAGCAGAGTCGCCACCAGCCTCAGAATGTCAGCATGAGGCTTCACACCTGACAGACCAAAACATGTGACTGATTAACTGATTCTCACTGACAAACTTTGTCTGAGAAACAGATTAGGATAATTTTAAACTATATTCAGATTCAGCCTGATTGCATATTGCACTTTTAAACTGGAAAGCACTTTCTCAGTCTAGGGTAAGCGCTACTATGATTGGATTGTGTTACACAATAAAGGCAACAGGTGTTTTTCCTCATCAGTCTGTCTGGAAACAGGTGTGTTCACAAGGTACATATGGCAGCTAAAATGGCAAATATGAACAAACTGTGGATTGATTGGCTTCAACAGTGTCAATCAGATGTCTCTCTGCTGTCTAAGTGGGTGGTTTTTGTTGAGAATAAGCTGCAATACGTACCAGACCAGCAACAGGCATGAAAAAATCTTACAAAAGAACGGATGCCTTTCTCTCTTTAGGAAGACATTAGCAAAAAAGTCTACGTCCAGGTTGAGAAGCTGCTCAGCCTGTCAGTGCCTCCCAGTATCCATCCTGTATCCAAACACACGCATATGTTTCATATTCCCTTCACACATTTACATACTGTAAATAATCTAGTGTTTTAAATCAATCTATGTAAAAACCTCATGCTGAAGTTTTCAAACAGCTCATCCAGGCCCACTGTGTCAGATTTTCTCTCAGTTTTTGGCAGGTGTCATGAGGTTGGGTTGCGAAATGTCGTGCCAAGCTTGGGTTTTCTTTCCTCTTTTCGATTTTCCTTCTATATTGATAGCATCAGACTCAAAAGTGAACTGTCTGCAGCTTCATGAGAAATGTACACAAAGGATAGAAAAGATGTTTTAATCCATCTGAACAATGATCACAGAGGGAACCTCCATCAATCAGAGTCCAACTTACCATGGGTGCCGAACTAATAGACCTCAGACATTGTCTGTTGTAGTTGTATTTGCAAACCTCGCAGCACTTCTTTGTTGCTGGTGTGTGCTTTTGTTGTGTTGAGGAGATGCTTTCAAAGAAATCTCCAGATGATGAGGAACACAAACTCACAGACTCACTCAAAGTCTAGGGGTACTACTGCAGTAACTAAATGGTAGGGGGAAAGAGCGACTGAGAAGAGAATGCAGGGACAGCAGCCATCAGGCTTGGAGGAGGAGGAGGAGGTGGCAGGGGGGTCGTGAACATGGGCTGTGTGAACGCAACATTAGTAGAATCAGGAGAGTCCACTCATGGAGGAAGAAATAGACTTGAGGGCTCCTAACAGTCAGAGGGGCAGCCCCGGCGACGGGGAAGCCTTGGAGACAGATGTACCAGAGAGGTCAATTGCGGTGGCATAACAATGAGGCTTTGGAACGGTAATATCAAACACATCCAAATGTGCAAAATCCCTGTGTGAGCCTATGAAAACGTCATTGCTACTCTTAGAATGAGAAGGACTCTGGATGGTACTGTAGCAAGAAGCATGAGATCTGGATATTAGCTGAGGGTCAGGGGGAGCTGGGGGGGGGGACCTTTCTATCAAAATAATTACTAGATCCCTCATGATCCTCCATTTCGCAATGATCATTTCATTAGATATTTCATTCCAAATGCATTCTTTCTTCCATGCAATCCATATCCAAATCACGATACGAGGAGCTGTACTACTGGACAATTCTTCTGATTTCCATCTGAAAAAACTAAATATTAAATGCATTGTTATGATACATTACATGGTGCTGACATTTATATGACAACAGTTGTAATAGACCATTTTGTTGTTACCCATTACATCCTCTTCAGGCACCAATAATATCTGCAGCCACCAGTCCTCTCCTTCAGTCCAGTCCATATAGGCAAAATATCCACATCCTCCTCTGATATGATTTTTATGGACTGATTCTGTGAATCCACTGTCCAAGCTCATTCTGTTCCTGCAAAGAGCAACTGAGGTTACAGAAGTCATTCAGTTTAATTTTTATATATCACACTTTAGTAGAAGTTTGAGTGACATCGTCAAAGGCTAATACATCAGACAATATTGCTATTGTTTTCATAATCAGCATTGATAGATAACATTTCCCTTGTTCCTTCCCTTTTGACCATTTAGTGTCACAAGTCAGAAAATTCCAATTCTCAATGTGCACAGATGGTCACTTTTATTCTGTTTTAAGTTTTATTATATTTAATTTATTAATATATATGTTCATTAAGATTTTGGTTGAAATAATATATTTTTATTATCAATATTTTAATAAACTGACATTTTAGGCATAAGGCTTTTTGCTGTGGATTTGTAAATAAATAGTATTGTAAAAATAAAATATTTTTGTCATTAATTTATTTTTAGTAAATATCTGTTTCAAGAAATGTTCTGACACATAATCTTTGAATTAGCAGTAATCATCACCCTCTCTTCAATGGCGACAAAACTTGTGAACTGGGACCAGAGAGGAGAACTCTTTTACTGAGCTCAATGATGTAGGACTTCAGCTCTGCTTTCTTCCCTGATAGAAGAGCGATTAAAAGACAGCAAGTCAAGTTCTTCTGAGCAGCAAATCTGCCAGATAGTATAAAAAGTTATCATCCATGGAGCCCAAATATTGGTACCTCATGTGTCTGCTCACTGTTGCTTAGAATGCCATCTTCATAGTCGCCTGATGACGCTCTTGCTGTTACCTTGTGAGAAAACTACACATCCCCCACACACACACACACACACACACAACACCACATTACACACACACACACACTTCTTTTCAAACTCCTGATGAATAACTGATGAGGTTTTCATATTATATGAAGGTGTTTACTGCTCACTCCAGTTCCCTTTGTCTTTTTGTAGTTCTGTGGTGGAAACCATTGTTTCTTACTTCTTGTCCACGCCTGCAATCACCAACAGGTTTTTGGCCTAACATGTATTGTTACATTGTATTGGTTAGTCAGCTATTAAATATCTGGTCTTTTGTTATCACCAATACTTTACAATAAGGTCCCATTAGTCTACGTTAATTAGCCTAATGCTGTAACTAACACCAACAAATTTGTTATAATATTTATTCATCTTTACGTTAATCATTACGTTAGATTAATTGTTAACTCAGGTCCATTTTATAATATAAATGGATTCAACTACTGATTTTAATAATGCAATAATATTTACTGATTGAATATTGAAATTAACATGATAATTTGTGTAAAAAGTGTCATGGAAATTCAAAACTTGTTGACATAAGAACAGAATATTTATTGGTACTGCAAATATTTTACATGAACAGTTTCAGATAATAGCAGGTTAAACATAGTCTATAGTAAATAATATCAGATGTTTCCAGGGCAGCTGATAAATTATCAATAACCAAAGTTTCATATGCACTGAATATTTTGAACGCATATATTTTTTAAAGCTGAATTTATGTCCATAATATCTAGGTTTAAGCATCATCATCATCATAATAATAATAATAATAATAATAATTATATATATATATATATATTCTTTATGATGGACAACGTCATTATTGTTTAGGACAGGGGTGCCCAAACTCCGTCCTGGAGGGCCGGTGTCCTCCAGAGTTTAGCTCCAACCCCAATAAGACACACATGAACCAGCTAATCAAGCTCTTACTAGCCATACTAAAAACTTCCTACCAGGTGTCTTGAGGCAAGTTGGAACTAAACTCTGCAGGACACCGGCCTTCTAGGACCGAGTTTGGGCACCCCTGGTTTTGAATGACAAACATGACTGGCTTAAGAAAATCATGGTGGGCTTGACCATCACCATTCATTGGAGAAAGTTGATTAAATTCAATATTATATTTGGAATAACCAAATAGAGATTATATTCTTGTTTTAATTTTAAAAAAAATATTTTGCATTAACAATCTCTGGTTAGAAGTACAACTTTTTTTTAAACTGGATACGGCATCTACTGGATTGCAGAGAGAACAAGGATGACTGTGAACAGAAGTTGCAAGGATGACACTTTTGTAGATGCAGCACTGAATATGAAGTACTTGTCCTCAACGTCCGTCACCATTTTGTTGAAAGTTTGTCACGTTTGCTGAGGATAATCATAAAGAAAACAACATTTACTTATAACCGAAAGATAGTGTTTTTATGCTGTGTTTGTAACTCATTACTTGCTCTACATAGTCCACTGCATGTGTCATGCTAAATAATATGATTATGAGTTCTGCTTAGTAATTTATTTCATCTTTACATTTTTTTTTCTGTCAACATCACTATTTTACCTGATACAGTTGCCTCTGAGATAGCTTTCACAAGGCTGTTCTGGATAAGACAGGTGTAGGTGTCATTTTCCTTTACTGTGTCTTCGAGGACACTAGCAACTCGCATGATTCCTGCAGTGTTTTTGATAAACTGGGTGCTGCTGTTTAAAAGCTGCCCACTCTGACTCAACCAGCTAACCTCTGGTTGGGGAAACCATTTGTTAGCCTGAGCAAATAGAGACCCATCTGACCGTTGAGTAAATGTGGGAGCTGAGAAAGCTGCAAATAACACAGAGATTTGAGTGAAAAGCACATATGACCAGATAATTCTGAATGAATCAGAGTTTTAAACAAATTGTTTAAGTCAATGATTCAGGGACTCACTCAAGAACTTTAGTTCCAGAATGAATCAGGGTTTTGAACAAACTGTTTGAGTCAATAATTCAACACAATGAAATGTTTAGTTCCTGAATAAACCAGAGATTTGAATCAATTGTTTGAGTGAATGATTCAGTGAATCATTTGAACAGACAGTGGCTCTGTCTCAAATCACATACTCCCTGTGTACATACTTCTTTTGAATAGGTAATAAATTAACGACCATTAAAAAATATGTTCTGTATAGTATGGATGCAATCTGAATGTACTACTTTTGTCATTGTAACATGGCAGGCGTGACAACGGGGTTGAGAATCCAAGTGCAGGCTTTATTTACAAGAGTGGTCGAACAGGCAGAGTCAATCAACAGCAAACAGGTATAATCCAGGATGAGACAAGAGTAATCCAAAAACAGGCGAAGGTCAGGACAGGTAGCAAACAAACAGATAAAAAGAAACAGTCCAAGCTCGGCTCGGGGCGGGGCAAGGCAGAACCCAGAGAGAAGGGAGGTAATAAGATGTTATTGTATGATAATACTGAGCAATATGGGTGTATAATCAGGCTTTAAATAGAGTGAGGCTGATGAGGTAATGAGATACAGGTGAAGGCGATGTGTGATGATGAGTCCGGCAAAGGATTATGGGAAATGTAGTCTGGGATAGCGTGCCAAGAGAGCCCTCTGGTGGAGTTCATAGGCACTGCAGCAGGAGATTCATAATTATTCTCTTGTGGCCTCATGGGATAGTGAAAGTGTCCACTGTTTTGCACACTATTGAATCTAGCAAGAATAGTACGTCATTCAGGGACTTTTTGTCTACTGTTTTATGAATATTGTGAATTCAGACATACTATTCTGTTCACATGCCTGTTTTTCACCTACTATATATAGAAGGGAAGTATGCGATTTCAGATGTAGCCAGTCATTTGTGTAGTTCCTGAATTAATTAAAGTTAAAGAGTCAGTGACTCACTTATAAAAAAAGTAATTTGTCTCCACCTACTGGTGTATCTGAGGTATAAAGCAGAAATATATTCTCTGATTTGAAACATTAGTTCACTTTGAAATAAATGAATAAAAAATGTATTTACCAGCCACTCTAAGGTTAACACTGGTAGTCCCTGAGACTTTTGGTGCATTGACAGAGCAGCGATACACACCCTCATCCTCCAGCTTCACATTTCTCAGCAGTAGGGAAGCGTTGCCCATTGATATAGCATCTGAGAACAGTTGAGCCCTGTTTTGGAACTGTGTGTTCTGCCCCTGAAGCTGGGCTGCTTTGTTCTTGTATTCATAGACCACCCCACTGAGAGCATCTTTCAGCCAAGTAATTCAAGTAATTGACACATCACTGTGCTGCTGTTTGTAAGTGACCTGCAATCCAGGACCACATCCTCCGCAAGGTTCCCCACAGTAGAGGGACTTCTGCTCTCAACTATACCTTGGGAAACTAGGAAACAAACATGCACACAGGTGTTTAGTTAATACATCAAAAGTCCAAATGCACTTTTAGAACAGAATCCTTTACTAACCTGAAAATGCAATAGCCAATATGAAAATGATGAGTCCAGAAATTACTACTATAAGAAAAATCATACTGCAAAAGACAATTTATGAACAATATTCAATATTGACTCCTTATACATACTGTAATTTTCAGCCTGAAGATGAAATTGTTTGAAAAAGTTTTTTTTTTACCCTTCCCAAGATTATTTTGTCCAATAGAAGCCATTCTGGTGACCTTGTCCCTACTTTTAAGCAAGTATCTTTGATGAATCATCGAATGGGGGGCGTTTTGTATCACTCTGATCAGTAAACCGAGCATCTCTCTGTAGATGTCATAATAAATCCAACAGACTAAGATGGATGAGTGCTTTCTAATCCTCAGACTAGTTTCAAACTTTACTTCCAGGGAAAGAGATCAGCACCTCCTCCCTGTGTCAATATTACCTCTGAGAGGTGTGTTCTGGCACTCTTGATAACACACAGCTTGACAGAATTTACCTTTTCACCTAAATAATAAATAGGGAACACTAAACACAAACAAGTTTCTTTCTTCTGCTGAACACAAAGGAAGATATTTTGAAGAATGTTGGTAACCAAACAGTTGATGGCCATTAACTTCCATAGTAGGAAAAAAAATGGAAGTCAATCATCAACTGTTTGGATACCAATGTTTCTTCAAAATATCTTATTTTGTGTTCAACAGAAGAAACAAATTCATACAGGTTTTACAACTTGAGGGTGAGTAAAATATGGCAAAATTTTCATTTTTGGGTGAAATATCTGTTTATGGGAAAAAGATTTACAGAAGCCTAGAGGGTCTTGATATGTGATTTTAAAACTTTTTTAATTTCCATCTTAAAAACATGCTGCTAATGCATTAGATGTTGAAAAAACTGCTTTATAAAATTAAACTTCATTTGCCTTGAACCCATGCTCTCCTTATTAAAAGGGAATGTGCCTAACATGCATGTGTATGTATGTGTTAATCAGTGATATGTGAATTATGTCTATAAACCAGTTATGTGTGTGGATCTACCCCTACAGCATTATGGTTTTATTGTTTATTTATTCTGTTTTTGTTGTTGTTTTTAATTTACATATAAAACAATTAAAAAGCAGTGTAGTGGAATGCAAAAATGCATCAGTGTCAACTGAACAAACATCTATTTTTACATTAAAATCTTTGATCTAGTCAGGCCTATGTACTTGATAATGAAATATAATGTTAAAATGTATGCACACATCTGCATATTTTACTTTGGGGGGGCGGGGGGGTAATACAATACACATTTCTTTCTAAATGTTGTCTTATTAGAGCTATGTGTCAAGTTAGTGAATAGTGTGACACTTGTGTGTTTAACCCTTTAAACTAAGCAACCAGTGAATGGAATAACCCAGGTATCATTTTAAAGCTTATAAACTCAGCTTTTTAATGTAATAAAATGTAAATATTTTGATCACCTCTTAATGAGTGCTGTGTAGTCTCACTAAAATGGAGTGTGCCCCCCCCATGAAAAAATTACAAATCATATTTTTTCAAACCACTGCCTTGATCAACAATAAAATAAATATCATTTGAAAGCTTAGAGTCTGAACTGTACAATGAATATACAATGCCACTTTGATTAACTCCTAAGTAATGCTGAGTTATTTACTGATAAATAGAAAAAAATATTTTCAGAATTTATGAAATTTTTTTGTGCCATGTACTCTAATATGTCAAAAACATCATACAGCTCAGATAGTCATGTGTCATATGTCATTTGAAAGGTCTCACTGAGTAGAATAAAACAAGTATAATTGTTTGGGGCTTTGACTAAACTTGAGCGAGGCATTACTTCTATGTCACTCAGAAAACAATAATTTCAAAATGTCAAGGGCTAAGAAATAGGCTACCTTGGTTCTAAATGCTGTAACTTTTGATTACCACCACAAAATTTAATTCAGATACAGCACACATGTTGGTTAACATCACCAAAAAAAGAAACGTTCTTCTGCTTTATTTCTTTCTTGATTTATTTATTTTTTGTTATGTTTAATGTGATTTTTGATTTTATTTTGATTTTTGTTTTTGTTCTTACATTTTGAACCTATTTTTCAGCATAAGAATGGCTAAAAATATACTTTTTGATTCTCCTCGCTATGATTTTGGAGTCATGTGTCATTATTTTTGTGTATGTCTCTCAGAAAACATCCATTTTTAAAATGCCTTCAGGGAGTCAAGGGCTAAACAAAAAGGTATCTTTTGTTCCAAAATGCTGTAACTTTTGGATACTTTATGCTATTACCACAAACAATAAAACAAATACAGCTAACATGTTGGGGAATATCCACAAAAATAATTTTCCTCCTATCTTGTCCTGAGATATTAAAGGGGTCATATGACATTGCTTAAAATAACATTATTTTGTGTATTTGGTGTAATGAAATGTGTTTATGTAGTTTAAGGTTTTAAAAAAAAATTGAAAAATTGTGATTGGCTGAATACCTCAAGCGTGTGACGGAAATGTTACGCCTCTAACCATACTGTGATGACGTCTCCTGGCACAATGAGACAAAAGCAATAAAACCCATTACAACTCTCTTGGGTTTGGGAAACAGTCCTCCGTAAAATGCTGCAAACATCTGAATATTTGGTTTGAACTGTTCTGGAACAATGTTGTAAATACAACTTAACCACTGATTTCTATTGGTGTCCTCTTTTGGAAGGCCAAACAAAGAAGTTTCGCTTTCACAATGAAACACAGCATCTCCACTACATGGCGGCGGCGGCGAGAATTAAAGTTAAGCCATCTTTCTTTGCGTGAACATTTGGGCGGTGTTATGCAAATCTTCACACATAGTGACATTTTAGGGGGCGTGGTCCCTAAAAGTTAGTCTTAACTTTTATAAAAATATCTCTTTGGGTTTAAGACTTCAGTCTTTGCAACTTTACAGATCTTATCTATGCACGCACAGCTTTTAACACTCCAAAGAGAAAGGAAAACTTGAAATTGCATCATTTGACCTCTTTAAATGCAAATAAGACAGATATGTAAAATTTCTCTTGAGCACGCAAATTTTTCTTACCCCTTTTTATCAGCTATTTATCAGCATGAGAATGTCCAAATGAAATTGTTTTTTCCCCCTAAAAATTCAGAAAGTTTTCTTTTTCTATATAACGGTATTTTGATTTTGATTGCTACTTTCTTTTGTCTTTTAGTTGTTTTTTTTGTGTATGTCACTCAGAAAAAAACAACATCTTCAGGGAGGCAAAAATGCCTTATAATTTTGAGAAATTTTTATTTGATAATGGTATTTGTGATAATGGGATTTGTCTTCATTTTTATGAATTTTTTATCAAAAGTTTTTTACAGATGGATTTTTTTTTGCATTTTTTTTACCAGTATGTGCACTCCCTGGGAACTGAACCCACAACCTTTTGCGCTGCTAGCGCAATGCTCTACCACTGAGCCACAGAAACACATTATTAGGTTTCTATTGGGAAATTGATATGATTCTGTGAAATCATATACCAGCTGGAAAACACATGCTGGCACAGTAATGTATGTGGGGGGAAAAAACATATTTTGCAATTGTGGTCTTGAACTTAGACATCAGGTGACTTACTCAGACTGTCTTCACTTTTCACAAAAATATACAGCGGAGCCTGAACATAGTGTATGTAGGTACATGTAACTGGTTTATCAAGAGTTCAGGTTATGATTAAATCAGTCTGATCAAAAGCAGATAGTAATTTTTAGAATGGATGAAGATTGTGTCAGTGAATTTATTTAGCACAGTGATATTCTGTGGGGAAAAAATATCATTGTATACATGGTTTATAATGTAGTATGATTTTTTAAGTGATGATAAAAATGTAGTATGGGGTTTTTTGTTTAATGGAAACAGAGGATGATGTGGTGATTTTTTTAAGAGTAATGGAATGCCAATGACAGTGTTTTGGATTTGGGCAATTAAATGACTAAGGCTTTATAAGATGTACAATGAAAAAGGTAAGATTTTGAGTGTTTAAGAGTGTAAATTTTATGTTTTAAGTTGTTAATATTGTGTTGGTTGTTGTTTTTAAAGCAACGATTAATAGATTTAACAAGAATATACTATTTCATTTTTTCTACTTCATTTGAACCAATATGTAATTTTAATTTCTTTATTATTTTCAAATGTACTAACAATTTCTGAGCTTGAAAATAAGTCTTTATTTAAGTAACCATTTTTTCAGGGTAGTATCAAAATCGTTATTGTACAAGTATCTGTTAATTTACAGCAAATGTATCTGCAAAAGTTAGTTGAAAGAGGAAGTTCAAATAAGGCAATATCCCTTTTGATGCACATAATACATCTAATTGTATATGACTGAATAACTGGACAAATTTATGAAATACTCCAGGACATTTATTTTGTGAAATTGTATAATATTAAGGAAAAGTGGGAGATTGACCTGGATACATAATGGAAATTTTAAATAAGCATATATTTCAAAACAGTCTGGAATTAATATGTATTTATAGTTATTTCATCTCCTTTTTATTTTTGATTCTGTTAATAATTTATTCATTTATTCGTTGTTGTAAAGAAAGAAAGAAAAAGAGAAAGAAAAAAAGGAAAGAATACACTGTTGTTGGAGTTGCATAATCAACATATCATGAGCTGTCCATGAAATCTTTCAAAAGCTCATATTGAAACCATTTTTGGAACAAATTCTCACATCTGTATGTTACTTTCAAACTTCCAAAGAGGAACCTATTGTTGTGGTAAAACTAGACCATTTAAAACCATCCTGAGAAATGACATCTTGACCGGTATACAGTTGCCTCAAGGACTCAGGAGAGAGGAAACAGCCTTTTGTCTTGAACCTCTGCATCTGAGCTTCAGCTGATCAACAATGCCGCATCTTTTTTCTGATATTCCAGACAAAATGCGTGTGATACTGTCACAGGCTGCGAATGTATTTCTAGTTTTTATTATGATTTACATTTTTCAGTACATCTTTAATTCTCAGTTTTCGTGCTCCTGCACACCCGAGTTTCATTATATTGTGGTAATTTACCTTGGGCTCATTCCTCTGATATTGTTCTTTATTTTAAAAATAATGAAACAAACCAAAACAAAAGATTGTGCAGCCTGTTGCCATGGTCTTTGTCCTCAAATCTTCCAGCTTTTTGGAATTGCTCTATTCTGGGGGGGATTTGTTCTTTTAGATGGAGACTTTTTTCTCTGTTTGGTAACTAAACATAATGACACACTGCTTGAAATTCCATGCAAGAAGGACTCAGATCTCACTCTTCAAGAAAAGAGCATGATTACAATCTACAAAAACAAGTCACAGGTAAGTAGCCTACTTTGTTGAAGAGAGCTTAGGCGGTTTTCTATTAGTAGTGGCTGATATAAAAAATTATCATGTTTGGACTTTTGCAGTTTGTTTTAACTGCTGATTGCCATATTTAACTTATTTTTACTCCAGTTGATTTCCTGAGATTGATACTGCAGAGCAAAAGTGGCTGTTTCTAACTTTGTGGGTGTTTTCAAACTGATGGGTGTTTCAAAATGATGCAATGAAACCTACCCGTCACCGATCTGGTAACTTCCATTACTTTCCTGCAGAGTCGAACCCTGCGTTTCAATGTTCATACTATCCATCCTAAATAGAATGTGAGATTAGAATAAGTGTGTCCCAAAGCATATTATGTTGAAATGAGTATGATAAAAAGTCGAAGATGGTCTACTATTTCAGATTGATTTTTGAAGTGTGGATCTGTGCACACTCTAATGCAGGGTTCCTCAAATCTTGCCCTGGAGGTCCATTGCGCTGCAGAGTTTAGCTCCAATCCTGATCAAAGTTACCTGCCTGTGATTTTCTAATGATCCCAAAGACATTGATTGGCATTTATTAGCATATGCTCAGGTGTATTTGATTAGGGTTAGAGCTAAACTCTGCAGGAAAGTGGATCTCGAGGTCCAGATTTGAGAATTCCTGCTCTAATGGCTAAAATTGCCCACAATCCATTGCGCTTTGGCGAAGGATTCGACCCAGAACTACAAACACGAATAAAAAACGCGTTAGAAAAACTACAAACGTGGCGGATGCGCGCAATCGACGGTTAGGTAGAGGTTTGAGTTACTAATAATCAACACTTAACCTGGTAAAAAAAAAAAAAAAAGAATAAAAAAAATAAATAAATAAATAAAATATATATATATATATATATATATATTCTATATATATATATAATATATTATAAATATATTATTATATATATATATATATTAATTGTTATCCGTGTTATATTTCACCTACAACAGCAATGTGAACTTTTATAAACATACCTAGGCGCCACGCTCTGAACTGCATAAGTAGAAAAAAATAAATGAAAATAAATCAATTTTTTTCCATTGTCCAATCGAGTGAATGGAGAGGCGGGGCTTCGTTCCTTAGGTGGTTCAGGTGTGTTTAATTAGGGTTGGAGCGAAACTCTGCAGGACAGTGGCTCTGCAGGACCGAGTTTGGAGACCCAGCACGAATGACAATCAGAAGTTCCCACCACTGCACAGGAAAACCGATTTAATCTCCTTTGTGAGACAAGCGCTCACAGTTGAATCTGCCATTCAGTTCAAGATTTAAGCATAATTATTAAACAACTGATTAAACATCACTCATCTTTTGCAGATTTACGGTTACGTCTGCATAGCTGTTGGTTTCTGTGGATGGTGGCTGACATCAAACACCAAGATTGGGATATGTTGTGACAGTTTTTCTTTTCGGTGTTTAAATGCCAAATGCTGTGGTGAGATCTGTAATCACCCCAGCTATGAATGTCTGAAGAAGTGCTGTTCCAAGATCTGCAAAGGAAAACCATACTTCAAGACGCGCTATGAGGAGCTCCTGTCTGAGGAAACAGATAAACATTTGGATGAAAAATTGCGACAAATAGCCAAACAGAGAGCAGAAAGAATATGCTCAAGTCACATTTGTGATATTGAAACTAGTGAGTTTAGATCTAATATAACCAAACAAATAACTGAAAAGGCTACGGAAGCTTGGTCTAATATATCTCATATCTCATATTTTTATTTTTTATGAGGTTAATATTGATATGGATATTGAGTACATGTCCAATGATTTGTTGTATTTCATTTGAATGCCAGTCTGAATTCAGTTCTCATAAAGAGCATCCTCTAAATCAAGAATAAATTAATATTCTGAGTTTTGTGCTATAATAAATACAAATTACAGTTTTCTACATACACTAGGACCAGTTTTTCAAGACGAAGCCTACGTGCTTTGGCACTAAATGCTTTCAATGACTACACATTTCAAATTACATAAATTCTAATGGAAATTTACATATAATGGAAATAGCACATACATCTGCAAGATGTCTGTCAAAGATCGCTTCATCTGGAAGGAATCTGATGTGTACAAACATCTGATGAACGTCTCAAAGATGTCAGTTTTACACGCATTCTAAATCAAAAACATCTTATAAAGACATTTTATAAACGTCTATTTGACACCTGACCGGAAAAGTCCTATACGTATTGCAGATGAGCAAACTCTCCAAGATGTAGGTGTGCTATCAGGCACTTTATTTAACACATGTAATTTTTTTTAAGGGCATTTTGAATCTGAATTTAAGTGCTGTGCCAGCTAAAATTTGGTAAGGAGAACTGTGTAGAGTTTTAATTAAGTGACCCAAGCAATGAGAAATGGGTCCTGTCTGACCATATAATGATATTTTCTGTTTCCAAAGTGGTGAATAAGATGCTGAATAAGTGCTAATAATTACAAGTGGCTTCCCACTGTATAATTGTAAAGATATACTGTAGGATTCTTAATGATAATATATTATATGATTAATAACTGTCTGTGTATGTCCTTAAGTCACTGTATATTTACTGTAAAAATCTACAGTACTTGTGTATGTCATTTTTTGTACTTTCTGTTCAATAAAAAGAAAGTTCATAAAATCAATATCATATACCACAATCCAAATCCAAATGCATGTTCATTTATTACAATCAGGGTTATTATATAGATAACTAAAACCAAAACTGAAACTAAAATTAAAATCATAAAAAATTACTTCAAATAAACTGAAATGAAGTAAAACATAAAAGAATTTGTATTCCAGCTATTTTCCAAAGCAACATTTCTCCTTTTCATTTAGTTTAACTTTGTATACTGAAATAACTAAAACACTGAAATAAAGCGATTACATGGTTTGTGGTTATACAATTATACTGTTACATAACAATTATGTAAACTTCAGAAAAATTGCTTTATTAAACTCTACAAAGACCGCTAAAATACAGTTAACCAAGCATAATTCAGATCATATAGACATAAATGCATTTCAAGCAGTTAACCAGCTGGTCTGAAAGTGATTTTTACTGGATGTATTTAGTAACTTCTCCTCAAGTTCACACAGAAGAATACAGTACTACAAAAAGTATTTGGACTGAGAATACTGAAGCCAAACTTAATGACTGAATGTCTATACATACACTTAAAAAAAACATATAAAAGAATTTATCTTTCAACTAAACATATTGCATTATATTCATAGTGTGTAATAATGTGATGAACTGCAGCTGTTAATTGCTCTGCTAGAATATCTGTGTGAACCTTCCAGAAAAGTTAAGTTAGTTTTGCATTATTTATTTGTAAATGACACTTGGATTGACATTTTGCAATGAAATTCAGACATTTTAAGTGTGACTGAAATGTCCAAATATATCTTTGAGACAATTTAAGGCTATAAAGATTTTTGCAATATTAAGCAAATAGCAAAAGCAGCAACTGTCAATGAAGAGGGAAGTGTCTGTCCAGTTTCTACATGACTGATACACCCGTACGTCTCTCCAGAACAGGTTTGAGTGGGGAATATGGGTGTGGAGAATCACAGCCCAGTAGTTGACGTGTAGATGATTCCCAATCCCAGCCGATCTCCAGCCTGCTGCACACACACGGATACTGTCTGTCTGTCCGGCAGGCCCAGTCCACGGCCCTCTTCACTGCTTCCCAGTACATCGGTCTGAATGGAGAAGAGTAGAAAGCCATGGATCCAAAAATACAAGAGTAAATCACGGCGCTGCATGAGGACGTGTGCTGGTACCTGGGCTCCTGGGACTCTTTCAGCCGGAGGAGAGACTCGAGCAGCTGTCCCACTGCCAGCTTCTTCACCCGGATCAACTGCAGCACCAGCAGAGTCGCCACCAGCCTCAGAATGTCAGCATGAGCCTTCACACCTGACAGACAAAACATGTGACTGATTAACTGATTCTCACTGACAAACTGTGCCTGAAAAAACAGATTAGATAATTTTAAACTATATTCAGATTCAGCCTGATGCATATTGCACTTTAAACTGGAAAGCACTTTCTCAGTCTAGTAAGCTCTACTATGATTGGATGGTGTTACACAATAAAGGCACAGATGTTTTTCTCAGGCTGTCTGGAAACAGTTGTGTTCACAAGGTACATATGGCACATATGAAAAAACTGTGATTGGTTGCTTTACTTGTCAATCAGATGTCTCTTGCTGTCTAAGTGGGTGGTTTTTGTCGAAATTAAGCTGCAAAATGGACCAGACCAGCAACAGGCATGAAGAAAATCTTACCAAAAGAACGGATGCCTTTCTCTTTTAGGAAGACATTGGCAAAAAAGTCTACGTCCAGGTTGAGGAAGCTGCTCAGCCTGTCAGTGCACTCCCAGTATCCATCCTGTATCCAAACACAACGCATATGTTCATATTCCCTCACACATTTACATACTGTAAATAATCTAGTGTTTTAAATCATACGTAAAAACCTCATGTTGAAGTTCAAACAGCTCATTCCAGGCCACTGTGTCAGATTTTCTTCTCAGTTTTGGCAAGGTGTCATGAGGTGGTGTGAAATATCGTGCCAAGCGTGGTTTTCTTCTTTTCGATTTTCTTCTATATTGAGAAGCATCAGACTCAAAAGTGAAACTGTCTTCAGCTTCATGAGAAATGACACAAAGGATAGAAGAGATGTTTTAATCCATCTGAACAATGATCACAGAGGGAACCTCATCAATATGAGTCAACTTACCAGGTGCAGAACTAATAGACCTCAGACATTGTTGTTGTAGTTGTATTTGCAAACCTCGCAGCACTTCTTGTTGCTGTTGTGCTTGTTGTTGAGGAGATGCTTCAAAGAAATCTCCAGATGATGAGGAACACAAACTCACAGACTCACTCAAAAGTCTAGGGGTACTACTGCAGTAACTAAATGTAGGGGGAAAGAGCGACTGAGAAGAGAATGCAGGGACAGCAGCCATCAGGCTTGGAGGAGGAGGAGGAGGTGGCAGGGGGGTCGTGAACATGGGCTGTGTGAACGCAACATGAGTAGAATCAGGAGAGTCACTCATGGAGGAAGAAATAGACTTGAGGGCTCTAACAGTCAGAGGGGCAGCCCGGCGACGGGGAGCCTTTGGAGCAGATGTACCAGAGAGGTCAATTGCGGTGGCATAACAATGAGGCTTTGGAACGGTAATATCAAACACATCCAAATGTGCAAAATCCCTGTGTGAGCCTATGAAAACGTCATTGCTACTCTTAGAATGAGAAGGACTCTGGATGGTACTGTAGCAAGAAGCATGAGATCTGGATATTAGCTGAGGTTCAGGGGGAGCTGGGGACCTTTCTATAAAATAATTACTAGATCCCTCAGGTTTCTCCATTTCGCAATGATCAATTTCATTAGATATTTCATTCCAAATGCATTCTTCCATGCAATCCATATCCAAATCACGATACGAGGAGCTGCTACTGGACAATTCTTCTGATTCCATCTGAAAAAACTAAATATTAAATGCATTGTTGTGAATACATTACATGGTGCTCCATTTATATGACAACAGTTGTAATAGACCATTTTGTTGTTACCCATACATCCTCTTCAGCACCAATAATATCTGCAGCCATGAGCCTCTCTTCAGTCCAGTCCATATATGGCAAAATATCCACATCCTCCTCTGATATGATTTTAGGAATATCTGTGAATCCACTGTCAAGCTCATTCTGTTCCTGCAAAGAGCAACTGAGGTTACAGAAGTCATTCAGTTTAATTTTTATATATCACACTTTAGTAGAAGTTGAGTGACATCGTCAAAGGCTAATACATCAGACAATATTGCTATTTTTTTAATTATCAGCATTGATAATACATTTTCCCTTTTGACCATTTAGTGTCACAAGTCAGAAAATGCAATTCTCAATGTGCACAGATGTTCACTTTTTATTCTGTTTTAATTTTTTATTAATTATTTATTAATAATATTTTCATTAATATTTTGTTGAAATAATATATTTTTATTATAAATATTTTAATAAACTGAATTTAGGCATAAGGCTTTTTTCTGTGAATTTGTAAATAAATATTATGTAAAAAGAAAAATATTTTTGTCATTAATTTATTTTTAGTAATATATGTTCAAGGAATGATCTGAACACATAATCCTTGAATTAGCAGTAATCATACCCTCTCCTCAATGGCGACAAAACTTGTGAACTGGGACAAGATGGAGAACTCTTTACTGAGCTCAATGATGTAGGACTTCAGCTCTGCTTTCTTCCCCTGATAGAAGAGAGATAAAAGACAGCAAGTCAAGTTCTTCTGACAGCAAATCTGCCAGATATATAAAAATTATCATCATGCAGCCAAATATTGTACCTCGTGTTCTGCCTCACTGTTGCTTAGAATGCCATCTTCATAGTCTCTGATGATCGCTCTTGCTGTTAACTTGTGAAGGAACTACACACACACACACACACACACACACACACACACAACTCTTCAAACTCCTGATGAATAACTGATGAGGTTTCAGATTATATGAAGTATTTAATGCTCACTCACAGTTCCCTTTGTCTTTTGTAGTTCTGTGGTGGAAACCATTGTTTTGATCTCTTGTCCACTCAAATCACCAAACAGTGTGGCCTAACGAGTAAATATTACACAATTCAAAACAAATACACAAATAGCTGTTTAATTCAGTGTACACATCTTTATGGTCTTTATAGTCTTCTGATTAATATTACATACAGTTTATTGATAAATGACAACTGAGATTTAGAATCATGTCATTTTCCATACTGCTTGTCAATAAATTAACACAAGGAAGAATATTTATCATCATTTATAAATCATCTTTACTTATATGCACCAATATAAGGATAACAATATGACAACATTAAAGTCTGTCTACCTGAGTGCAGTGTGGCACAAAGCCGTACACCAGAGAGTGACAGTCACTGAAGAGAGCGTGAAGCTGTGAAGGGGCTTGAACAGGAGGGGGCGCTGTGGGACTAAACTGCTGCCACTTCACTGCCACTGATCTGCAGCCTGGAGACTCCATACGCTGAACCTGAGCGCGCACCTGAAATTACCCATAAATCTATTCAACTCAAGCATCAGACTGGCCCATATTGCAAAGATTATGTTTCCTTTTAAGTTATTAAAAAAAACATATAATAAAGAGTGTTATTTACCTTCTCTGTCCAAGTGTGTTTCATCTTTGTGTCAAAAAATTCATATGTTCCTCCACCTGCCTGAGCCAAAGCTCTGAGCATATGACGATTAGCTGTCAAGCTAGACAAACACAATCAAACTGTAGGTTCAGAAATTCATTGTAAGTGCAGGAGAAAAATAAAGAGATTTGTTTAAAGGCAGACCTGAGTCCGCAGGTGAAGAGGCGCGTGTGGCAGGAGTTTTCTCGGACCAGCTGTAGGGTCAGAGGCTGGTTCTGAACATGTCCATCAGAGAGCAGCAGGATGTTCCTCACGCCCCGGCAGGGAGGCAGCAGACTCAGGATCCGGAGAGGCCGCCACAGATCAGTGCTGCCACCAGAGCCGCTACACGACTGAAGAGAGAGAAAATGCAATGAGACGTAAAGGAACTGAAATTAAGAACCATCTTTAAACATTCCTCACCATAATAAATTTTCTGGCTGCTTCAGATGCCTCATCTAAAGGCACTGGTGCAGGAAAAGCTTCCTTGTAATCTGTAAAAACACACAATTACCCACAATGCTTCACTCTGAATCACAAGAATAATAGTGAAATGAAAATGTCCACGTGATGTTCGATAAAACAATATCAGATAGTTTCAGTGAGAACTAACCAGTGCTGAAAGAGATGATGTTGATCTTCAGTGAGCGGTCCAGAGATTTGAGGACTTGAAGGGCAATCCTGCGGGCGTTTAGCATGGAGTCTCCCCGCATGGACTTGGAGGAGTCCAGTAGAATGACCACATCGCTCACACTGGACGGACCTCCAGAGCTGGACACCCCGCTTGACTTAAAGTCTGGATAAAACACCAGCATGCAGGCCTGCAGGGATCAGATCCGAATCAGTGTTCATTATTGTCAGGGTGCGTAAGATGGAGAGTGACAATTTTTGTGTGCAATATGCTGATAAATATCCATGACACAGAAAAACAGATTAAAGTGATAATTTCTTTACCTGACTATCTTTATCCGGATGGTTCTCGACCCACATCCTGGGCATGTGGATATTAGAGAGACTGAAGGACACCTGTAACCCTTCAGATCCCAGAGTCTGTCCCGGTAACGTGCTGATCACTGCCTTACAGTCTGTCCTCTGAATGGAGAAAACACTAGAGCTGTTAATATGGTTCATAACTGAATATGTTTCTTTTTCTTCAGAAAATACAGTATTTAGTAAGATAATGCACAAAAGTGAATTAATAACCTTGGTTTTGATGCGGTGTGAAGAGCTCAAGTCGATGATCTCATAAGGCATTTCAATGGACATAGATAGAGAGAACTCTCTGAAGAAAGAGAGAGGGAACAAATCAAAGAGAGTTACAACAACCCTGTGCCTTATTTAGTAACCATCCACAGTTCAACCAGACCAGGTGCTACTGTATATAAAGCATGATGTTATAAAGGTGAAATGTTAAATGATGTTAAAACATGGATTGCTACATTAAATAATTGGCTTTTATATTGTTACTCATCAGCAGGTGCATATTTAGTGAATCTTTAGTGAATTTCTCTGTGAATTCTCCAGCGTTTGAGATTCTCACCCCTCTGACTGAAGCTCCGTCACACCAATCTTTTCAACAGTTGCCTGAAATGCAACACAACTGTCAGTCAAAACACTGCAACAATCAGCAGGCCAAACAGGATTTTAAATAGAATGACAAAAGCCCATCGTACCTGAGTTGTCTGATTAAGGGCGGCGCTCTGTTGCCATGGTGCCACGCTGCCAGACAGTGAGAAGATTATAGAGCCTGATCTGACCAGCAGCTCAGTGATGAACGTCACTTTGATCAAAACTGTGGCTCCAGGAGGAAGATTCCCCACACTGATAGTAAATACATCCTGCCTCACATAAACACATGACCTTAAAGAAACCTTCTAATACATTATCACACAAACGTCAGCTCCAGATCAGTTACAGTAACTCACAGGTGCATCCTGGTCCATCAGGTAGGCTCCATGGCCTTTCTCTATGGCTTGCTTGTACTCCTTACGAGCCTGCTCTTTTTCCTTTACCTACAGGACAAAAAGAGACACTGAAAATTGATGAGAAAGAGGTGGAAAAAGCAGAGACTTTATTTGATAAATTCTGAATGATTTGCACCTTTCCAATGACATGTTTTCCATTGATAAAGGCTTCAAATCCACACACTGCTGCCGTCTCCTCCAGTGGAAAGACATACTTTGCTTCAATGGGAACAGCACTCTGGTTTGTGTAGGTCTGAAAAATGATGACCTGGTAAAAGTGGAGGGGAGACAAAGTTATGGATGGGGTTAGAGTTTGGAATTGTACTGCAATGCTCTGGCTCTATGGCTGTGGCATTACAGGGTCTTTTGCTTTGATTTTTGTCTTTTAATTTGTTAATTCTTTTGGCTTTAATTTTGAAGTTCTTGTCATGTATGTACTCCTGTGGTCCACTGGTCGTGTACATCACTGTTTTGTTCTCATTCTAATTCATTCGCTGTTTTGTTTATCATTTTGTTCTTTTAGATTGAATGCATATCTTTAAATTGTACTTCATTATATGAAAGGAATCCTTCATCATGCTTTTCTCAATCTCCCTTTAAGAATATAATTTTGGGTCAGATATAAGAGAAAAAGTGATGCTCTGAAAACTCAACTTCTCTCTTTTACTAGCAGTCCACCGCTGCAGCATCATACCTGACACAGCAGGTCCATCAGCTTGCACTTCACATTGACAGCCTGTAGAGGAAGTTTCTGACCACTGCTGTCCAGCAAACCTGCGTTCATCTCCTCTAGAGGATTCTTAGTGGACTCCAAACCCTCACTGTCATCACTGGACACTAAAAAAAACACACAATCACACAAAAACTACTGACGAACATAACAACAAAAATCAAAGTATTACAGAACATTCTCCTCAATTTACATCAGATGTCTAGCATTTTGTCTTCTCCACATGTCCAGGTACACCGTGATCATGAGTTGCTCATTACACAAAACAGCATTTACATTTTTTTTTTTAAATATTGTATTACACCATGAGTAAATAATATAATAATATTAATAAGAAATTTGAGCCAGAAATTGGTTGCTTTGGAGCATGGCTCACAATGTTATGAGCTCCGACATCATGTATTGTGATTAATTAATTTGACTGAAAAAATGTAATCAATTTGACAGTCCTAGTTCCTCCACGTGTTAAAACTGGGAATGCTCTCTCTCAGCATGTCCTGTTCACTAAACTTTACTCACAGACATCAGTCGTTGTGTCCGTGAGATGTGAGAGCTCCACAAAGGTTTTGATTTGAGGCTGGAACTCTTTTAACTCGTCCCCCTCCAGACTGTACTGAACCACATACTTCATTCTGATCTGCTCTGTGTTATAGACGACAAACTCATCATCCTGTCAAATATAAACACACACACCAACGCAAGGATCACATCAGATCCCAAAAAACACAAGCATAATATTTAATTACACAGAAAATGAGTAAGAAAAGCACCTCAAATTCAGAGAGTCTGTTGGGAGAGCGGCGGACTCCATGTACACTGTGGTAGCCGTCAGGAGCGCAAGTCAAAGTGGTGTCTTTCTTCAGCAGGTCCTTACACCGACCCAACGCCACTTCACACACCAACAGCAGCCGAGAGCCGTCAGTTACACTGGGCTTGGAGTATTTCACACTAGTCCTTTAACACAGAGCACAAACATACTGACTGGCTAAAATCTCCAGCTGTCATGAAAGTGGATTCATATTAATTATAAATCTGTTTTATTAAGAGATGACTGAGTAATGCTCAAGATAACTGACTTCAGAGAGTCACTGAAGTAGATTCCTCCTCCAAGATTCCCGATATCTGTTCTCTCAATCCCATGCTGTTCAACTCCAACCCTGGGCAGCAGCAGACCTCTATAACGAATGTTTGAAAATTTATATTCAATTAATTACATGATAAGCTTACAAATAACAGTTAATCATACAGGTGCTGGTCACATAATTAGAATATCATCAAAAAGTTGATTTTTAATTCCATTCAAAAAGTGCAACTTGTATATTATATTCATTCATTACACACGGACTGATATATTTCAAATGTTTATTTCTTTTAATTTTGATGATTATAACTGACATCTAAGGAAAATCCCAAATTCAGTATCTCAGAAAATTAGAATATTGTGAAAAGGTTCAATATTGAAGACACCTGGTGCCACACTCTAATCAGCTAATGAACTCAAAACACCTGCAAAGCCTTTAAATGGTCTCTCATTCTAGTTCTGTAGGCTACACAATCATGGGGAAGACTGCTGACTTGACAGTTGTCCAAAAGACGACAATTGGCACCTTGCACAAGGAGGGCAAGACACAAAAGGTCATTGCAAAAGAGGCTGGCTGTTCACAGAGCTCTGTGTCCAAGCACATTAATAGAGAGGCGAAGGGAAGGAAAAGATGTGATAGAAAAAAGTGTACAAGCAATAGGGATAACAGTACCCTGGAGAGGATTGTGAAACAAAACCCATTAAAAAATGTGGGGGAGATTCACAAAGAGTGGACTGCAGCTGGAGTCAGTGCATCAAGAACCACTACGCTTAGACGTATGCAAGACATGGGTTTCAGCTGTTGCATTCCTTGTGTCAAGCCACTCTTGAACAACAGACAGCGTCAGAAGCGTCTCGCCTGGGCTAAAGACAAAAAAGACTGGACTGCTGCTGAGTGGTCCAAAGTTATGTTCTCTGATGAAAGTAAATTTTGCATTTCCTTTGGATATCAGGGTCCCAGAGTCTGGATGAAGAGAGATGAGGCACACAATCCACATTGCTTGAGGTCCAGTGTAAAGTTTCCACAGTCAGTGATGTGGTTTGGGGTACCATGTCATCTGCTGGTGTTGGTCCACTGTGTTTTCTGAGGTCCAAGGTCAACGCAGCCGTATACCAGGAAGTTTTAGAGCACTTCATGCTTCCTGCTGCTGACCAACTTTATGGAGATGCAGATTTCATTTTCCAACAGGACTTGGCACCTGCACACAGTGTCAAAGCTTCCAGTAGCTGGTTTAAGGACCATGGTATCCCCGTTCTTAATTGGCCAGCAAACTCGCCTGACCTTAACCCCATAGAAAATCTATGGGGTATTGTGAAGAGGAAGATGCGATATGCCAGACACAAGAATGCAGAAGAGCTGAAGGCCACTATCAGAGCAACCTGGGCTCTCATAACACCTGAGCAGTGCCACAGACTGATCAACTCCACGGCACGCCGCATTGCTGCAGTAATTCAGGCAAAAGGAGCCCCAACTAAGTATTGAGTGTGGTACATGCTCATACTTCTCATGTTCATACTTTTCAGTTGGCCAAGATTTCTAAAAATCCTTTCTTTGTATTGGTCTTAAGTAATATTCTAATTTTCTGAGATACTGAATTTGGGATTTTCCTTAGTTGTCAGTTATAATCATCAAAATTAAAAGAAATAAACATTTGAAATATTTCAGTCTGTGTGTAATGAATGAATATAATATACAAGTTTCACTTTTTGAATGGAATTAGTGAAATAAATCAACTTTTTGATGATATTCTAATTATATGACCAGCACCTGTATATATCAACATTTTTCTGAGAAAAGCTCAAAAATGAACAAAAGACATGATTATTGTAGAAGAGAAAAAATTAAATAGACATTACAAAAACTAACTTTGTTCAATGTATAGTCAGGTATTAGATATACTTTTGATTTTTTCAGGATTGTTTTTTTTTTTTATTCCTCACTCGATTGTTACATTGAGATTACCTTTGTCATAATTCAGTGCTCACTTGAAGTTAATATTAAAAAAAAAAGATTAACGATTTAATAACACTGTTTAACGTCATCTTTAGCAAATCTCAAAATGTATGACCAGTTCATTTGTAGATTACGTTCAATTGTACATTATTATGTGGGATACTTAAAATTATTTTGAGCATTAATTATAATTTATTTATATTTTAATATTAGCCAGAAGAAGCATGGTTCAACCACAAGCACTGTTTCTGTCTTCACTTACCCCAGCACGGTATATATGGTATGTCACAGACATAGTGTAGATGTGTGAGTTTTTTTGTCACTGCATGTGAATACAGTTTTTTTTTAAGAATGTGCTCTTACCGTGACAGTATTCCAACAAAACTGCTGGAACTAGTGGAGTGGAGGAGGGGTTTAATGTTGCCTAAATCCTCTCTAAACAACTGAAGCTCCACCCCTCTGCTGACACGCAGTATCTGCTGAATCTGAACAGGCCTGTAGTGGATACAAGATTAACACCATCATTTAAAGATGTTCTGAAATATATTCACGTTTGAACTTCAGACCACAATCATCAGAATCAAGCTGACCTGTCCTGAAGCAGTTGAGAGACAACATGAAACTCAGGGTTTTGTGGTGGAACAACCTCAATGCTGCACCTCAGAGCTCGATACTTTCCCAGAGATGAGGGCGACGGGCTTCCCAGAGTGGCCTCACTGACATTTACAATATCTCTGATCAGCTGGAGACGACAGAAGAGTTAAAAGAGTAAAAAGGTAAGATCTGCACTGTTCAATTAAAAATCCAAATTCATCTACCAAAATCTTCAAATATATAGGAATTTCATTCAGTATTTGACTATTATTAAATCTAGATAATCATTGTATTTGTAAGGAGTGAAATTATTTCCTTATAAAATGAATTATTTGTGAAGCCAGACTTTCAGGAACTCTCGCAATGCAAATGCAGATGCACCAAAACAATGGGCTTTGATCTCCTCGTGGAGCAAAAACAAACAGATAGGAAGATCTGGAAGAAAGACCATTTGTTCTTTGGTACCTTCACCCCCCCAGGGCACATGGTCCAAGCAACTAAAAGCTGTTACACTCACATAAAACATTTACTATATCTTCAGGATTCATGCTTGTAAACTTTTCATGTTTGGTGTCATTTTAAAGGTCTTTGTGCGATTGGTAAATTGGTCTCAATTTCAAAGTAGTCATTTATATTATGAGAAAGATTGAAAACTTTTGTAGAATTGTGTTCTGCTGTGAAGGGTGTGTGTTCCCCTTTAGGGGTCTGTGAGAATGTTTATCTCCAGCCAGGTGTGACCCTGATGTGACCGCGGGAACCTAAACAACCAAAAGGTCTTTTATGTTTTTACAACTGATTTGAAGATTATTTGTTGTCTGGTCTGAGTATTTAAGGGAAGTGACAAAACACTACTGCGCGATTCTGTTGCCAGAAAGCCCGTAGTGTGGAGTGTATTTCATATGCTCCATACTATGTATCTTCCTGAAGTCAGGTATACTATTATGTAATTGTGTTAAACACATTGTGCCTACAGAGCACACTGTATAGTTGTTTGTGCTACTACATGCACACATTGGCTAGTTAAGTTTATTCTCTAAAACACCTGAGTGCTTTGCTATGGCATTTTAGACCATGTGTCTTAAATTAGGATAACTGTTACATGTGTGACTATGTTAAATTTGTGTGCCTCCTGCGTGGATCACTTGGTCGTTCCCCATATGGCTACAGTGTCTTATTGCAGAAGCAAAGCTGCAACACAACTACGATGTTATTTTACAATTACACTATCCTTTCTAAATTGGCTTCTAATTGTTTTCATTATGTAATTGGCATGATACAATTTTACATGACTGATAATAAATAGTTATATTTGATTTATTCTGCATTATTCTTAATTCATTATTACTATTAGATTAAAGCGAAGGTATTACCTCAAATCTGTGTTCAGGATTGTTCATACGAAAGGTTTAATAGATGGAGCATGGGGCACATCAATTGAGTCCATTTCGATTTCTGACTATCACTGTCTTAAATAAGTTGCAGTTTTCGTAAATGTATAAAAACTATACTTTTTGTACGAGTAAGCAGGGCGCGACCGACTTAAAGGTAGATATTTACCCTGCATCCAATGTTTAAGATCAGACTGACGAGTTTGTGTTCGGGAAGAGCATTCAATCGGCCGAAATGTTACTTCTAAAGCGATACCGGGTCTGCAGTGAACGAGTAATTGAAAGTATGGGATTTTCAGAATACTCAAATATCTCAATTAATAAACAATCGATATCTGTGATCAGCTTTTGATTTTAATGATCACGTAAAATTGGAGTCAGATTAAGCATGGAGCTAGACTAAAATTCAAACTAAATCCTGATAAATTCAGAAGCGTAAATAAAAGACTGAATACGCATTAAACCTTCGACCAGGCCGCTGGATTCCGCTTTTTGGGCTGGCGGGTGGATCCTTACGTATTACAGTTATTTTTTTCTTTAAATCTGTGTATTAATTAGTAATGATTTATCTATTTTTCAACTAAATTGGCGTACATCATTACACCTTGATCCTAAAGTATATATAAAAATTTTTATTTTGATTTGTTTATGTGATGCTTTACAAATGTGCCACAGGAAGTTATGAAGCTTGTGTTTGGAAGGAGGGTCGATCATTCTCAGGGGCAGAAGAGTGTTGACCTCCTCCAGCAGGGCTTTGACTTCATCCTCTTTCTCAGTCTTTTGTGCCTGCAGTAACAATCCCTCCACCCTGCTCACCTGCAACAGCACAGAGACAATAAACACAGCAGGAGCCATTAGACATACACAATTCCTGTCAGCTTCTTTACTGAGCTGGGTGTGAATATCTAAGCTCTTTCTCACATCATTGAGGCTGATTCTGGAGACAGGGACTGTCAGGATGTTATTAAGGGACCCGAGAGCTTCAGTCCAAACCAGCTCCACGAAGACACCGACTTCCTGTGATAATGTGCTGCAGTTCAGCTTCTCCTCCAACAGCAGCTGCCAATCAAAAGAGTGAGCGATTATTTCACATTAGACACGTTATACACATATCAAATGAATAAAATCAGATCTGCGTTGTATTTTATTTAACCTGCTGCAGGCTGTAGGATGCCAAGCGCTCAACCTCAGGGGGAAGTGTGTGTGTCTTTGTGAATCCCTCTGTCTCCATCTCCTTCATCAGCTGCAGATATGCTTCCACAGCATCTTCAGATGTCACGCAGAACACAAGCTTGTCTTGAACCACAGCGGTCTATAGTGAAAGAAAGCCCATCGCCGTCATCACAAGACAAATTCAGCACCTCCATCACCATCTATGATTCCAATGATAACAAGGTGAATTTTAAACAACATTCACGATCACCAAACCTCAGCTTCACGCAAGACTGAACACAACACACGATACTGCTGGCCTGCTCGGCCTTTGGCACTCTGCAGCTCCAAAACAGACAAAGCCTTGGGTTTGACCTGCAACACACAATCAAACACTTGCAGACATGAAAACACTTTCAAACAGTGGTGCAGTGGTGAAGGGTCATCATACCTTTCATTTATTTATTTTATTTTCTCCCCTTATGTCCACTAATAATGTTAATGTGATTGATGCATGAACTCACTCACCCTCTCAAAAACCGAATACTTGGCCACTTGAAAATAAGAAGGAAATTCAGGCAGGCCATGGTCGCCTTCTTTATAAACTCTGCATTGAGTAAATGAAAAGATACGGTCAGGTAAATGAGCACATCTAAACAGCACTAGTGTTGTAGAAACTGAAAAAAAATAAAAGTTGAATAAACTCTGACATTGACAGTGACAAAAAACAAGAGCGCACCTGAACCGGCACCCTTCTCAAGAATCTCAACTTCAGTCTTTGGAAACTCAGGTGTGACCTTTGAACTTCTCTTTTTCTAGTTTGTGTGTCGACACTTTTACCTCTTTATGGTGAAAAACAACATTGTCAACCATGCCATAGAAATAGATTGTTTAATCTCACTTTTATAACACAAATATAACGTCAAATACATTTCTCAACAAAAATGCACTGCAACACAAGCACAAACATACACAAATACAGAAAAATACACCCACTGTTAGCAAATAAAACTAATCTCTCTGTGACACTCCCATCTGTTCTGTCAGTCCACCTCCTTTCACATCTGATGTAAGTAAACCTTCCAGTATCACTCGAGACAAACATCTGTTCTGACAAACAAAGAAGAAAATTCTGTAAATGAGGTACAAGAAAGTCCTACCTGAACGGGGAAGGAATTCAGAGCCGGGATACAGCAGCTGTGGGGCCAAATTATGCTCAGTCAAAGGCACGAGATGCCCTTGGTCCAGACAGCTCCACACATACTGCGTCCCGACCACTGGGACCTGGAGCTTCTGGATGCTGCGCTGCCGGTTACTGCTCAGGTCATTCACACTGCTAGTGACTACAAAAGAGCACTGGAGAAGATAAACGGAGGTCAGAAGATACACTGCAACTCTTTAGTGACTCAATAGGACCACTGCATAAAATCGAGCATTAGAGTAGTTAATTTTAACCTTCTGGTCAAACATTTTAGTTCTGGCTCAATCTTTTTAGATTGAAAAATTTTGTGTTTGTATTTGCTTTTTTTTTTTTTTAATTTAATACTTCAGAAGAAAACAAAAGCAACAGTTCTCAGCGGCTGGCACTAATCTGCATCTAGTCATTGGATTATAAATGTCGCTGTGTTATTTGTAACTACTTTAATCTAATAGTATCAGAGAGTTCAACAAACCAAATGTTTGTAAATTGTGTAATTGTCACTTGAAACCCAACTCTTTATCTACGTGTAAACAAACTCTCAGAGAAGCTGCTCTTTTAGTATTGATAAGACAAAAAAGAAAGATGGTGGGTAAGAGTAAAAAATGAACAGAAACCTCTTTGTTGATGACATATGAGATGTTTGCTCCATTCTCCAGAAGAGCTAGTCTCAGTTTATTCTTCTCTTTAAAAGGCAGGTTTTTGACATCTAACACCACAGTACAGTTTTCAAACACTGTCATGGTGTCAGCAGTGTCTGGAGATGTAGAGAAAAGTGACAGAAAGACAAAGAAAAACTGCAATGAATCCTACAGTAAACAATAATTACGTGAACACTACAAAAATAATAACATCTGTTTTTCTGTTTGTAAGTATCAACAGAAACCTGTTCGAGTAAACACATCGACTATTCATTAAACAAATCAGATTCATGCACAACATTTATAATGACACATGCATAAAACATGTTACATTTCTCAAGTTACAATCTTTCTGCTGATAGAAGGTAGTTAAAATAATAATCCAGCCGCAGTATTTCTCTCGCTAGTGTTCTCATGTCATTATCAGACAGAAGAGCATCTTACCGAGGACAAAGTCAGAGTCAGGTGACAAGAAAATACTGTTAAAGAAGGCGTAAATAATCTTCAGTGTAAAGTTCAGTAAGTGCTTCCTGACTCATACTTACAGTAAAGACACGCCCCCATTCCTCCCTCAGATAAAAACATTAGACGGGCTCCATCCAGTGGTCCAAACTGTCCTTACGTGGGAAAATGTGTGTGTGTGAAATATATTTGAAATGGTTCCAATCTCTTTTACAAAACTATACATTTCACCAATATTTTAAAACCCAGAGTAGTTTCGTATATTTGATCACTGCTCTCATATGCAAAAAAAAAAAAAAAAAAAAAAAAAAAAAAAAAATCCAATGAATAAAACACAATGCATTACTGTTTTTTTAAACACAATATTATTACAATAACAACTGATTATTGGAGGATTAATAATCCTCCATGATTTAAAGTTTTTTTTTTTCAACAGAAAGTGTGTGTCTGTGTGATTATACAGAACAGAAGACATTCTGTTGAGATGCTAATATTTACAGTAACAATATATTTATCTTTATTTTATTTCATTTATTTAAAAAAGACAACACATGCACACTTTTCAGTAAAAGTTCACAAATAGAATTTAAGTTTTTAATGATAAAACAACATGCATCATAATCATAAGTTTATGTAATGAACATCTGCGTGAACTTGAGGAGAAATTACTTCAAATGTCCACTAAAAATCACAGCGACACTTGATTACAAACAGTGTTGAGCAGTAACTAGTTACTAGTAACTTAGTTACTGTAATATTACTTTTACAGTAACTAGTAGTGTAAATAATTACTAATAAGATTTCACTAATAATATTACAGTTACAATCCATAAAACAGCTTAGTTACTATTGATGCCTCAACCCTGCTGATTTAAAATCCAACAATCGAATAATTCCTAGATTTATTTTGGATTTATTATGGACTCGCACATGCATGTTGAATATGGAAAAGCTTACATTCAGCAGATAGAAATAATGCATTATATTGATTTTGTATTATATTGATTTTGTCTGGACACTGTTGTGCAAGTTGTGGCTTTACTTTACTCTGGCATTACATCCCACCCACATCCCTCTGATCAGCATGTGGTACATTTTATTACTATAATTAAAAATATTTTTGGAAAATTAAACAAAAGTAAGAAAATAAGTTTCTTACAAACTTAAGTGATTTGATAAAATACATAATGAAATATAATCGTAAATTGGTAACGGGAAAATTACAATTAGCTTCAAGCTACACATGACAATTAATGAGATTAATAAAACATTTCTTCTTGAATGTCACTATTAATCACTATTGAGTGTTTGTAATAACCTCTGATTGCGATCCAATGTGGATTTTGGTCAAATTATGAGGCAGAAATATGTTAGTAACATTCTAGAAGCATTTTATGTAGAAGATACACAGTTACAACTTCTGTGGGGCATAAAGAAAAAGTAACATAACTAGTAGTGTAACTAATAACTGTTGCCAGAAAGTAATAAGTAAAGTAACAATATTACTTTTAAAAGGAGTAACTAGTAATGAGTAACATTCTTTGAGTAACTAGCCCAACACTGATTACAAATGTTTAGTTCTGAAAAGAAAAGGTTAGCAAAAAGGGCACTTGTTTTCATATTTTATTTTAAATGCAATGAAATCCAAGCATCTTACGAAGCACAGGTGTCCAAATATATTTTTGAGATTACTATAAAGCTCAAAGTTTCATAAAGACATTTATTAAGCAAGTAATATTAGGCAAACAGCAAGTGAAGCAGCAACTGTCAATGAAGAGGGAAGTGTCTGTCCAGTTTCTACATGACTGATACACCCGTACGTCTCTCCAGAACAGGTTTGAGTGGGGAATATGGGTGTGGAGAATCACAGCCCAGTAGTTGACGTGTAGATGATTCCCAATCCCAGCCGATCTCCAGCCTGCTGCACACACACGGATACTGTCTGTCTGCCCGGCAGGCCCAGTCCACGGCCCTCTTCACTGCTTCCCAGTACATCGGTCTGAATGGAGAAGAGTAGAAAGACATGGATCCAAAAATACAAGAGTAAATCACGGCGCTGCATGAGGATGTGTGCTGGTACCTGGGCTCCTGGGACTCTTTCAGCCGGAGGAGAGACTCGAGCAGCTGTCCCACTGCCAGCTTCTTCACCCGGATCAGCTGCAGCACCAGCAGAGTCGCCACCAGCCTCAGAATGTCAGCATGAGCCTTCACACCTGACAGACAAAACATGTGACTGATTAACTGATTCTCACTGACAAACTGTGCCTGAAAAATAAAGATTAGATTATTTTAAACTATATTCAGATTCAGCCTGATGCATATTGCACTTTAAACTGGAAAGCACTTTCTCAGTCTAGTAAGCGCTACTATGATTGGATGGTGTTACACAATAAAGGCACAGATGTTTTTCTCAGTCTGTCTGAAAACAGGTGTGTTCACAAGGTACATATGGCACCTAAATGGCAAATATGAACAAACTGTGATTGGTTCCTTTACGTGTCAGTCAGATGTCTCTTGCTGTCTAAGTGGGCGGTTCTTGTCAAGAATAAGCTGCAATACGGACCAGACCAGCAACAGGCATGAAAAAAATCTTACCAAAAGAACGGATGCCTTTCTCTTTTAGGAAGACATTGGCAAAAAAGTCTACGTCCAGGTTGAGGAAGCTGCTCAGCCTGTCAGTGCACTCCCAGTATCCATCCTGTATCCAAACACAACACATATGTTCATATTCCCTCACACATTTACATACTGTATATAATCTAGTGTTTTAAATCATACGTAAAAACCTCATGCTGAAGTTCAAACAGCTCATTCCAGGCCACTGTGTGAGGTCTTCTTATTTGTTTTCCCTGAAGTGACAGAGCCATGCTCCTCCCATGCTTATGAATGACTTTGGCTCCAGCATAATAAGAAATGAGACATAGATTTGACAAATGGTTTTAATCCATCTGAACATTGATCAGTTATAGAACCTCATCAATGTGAGTCAACTTACTAGGTGCATAAAACACAGGGCAACTATACTGTTCAGGCTCAGTTGTCTTTTGCAGGACACCAGTAGTGACACCGTGTGCAACCGCATTTGACACGCCAACAGCATACTTGGGAACTGTAAGTTGTGTGTAGCTGTGTGTAGCTTCATCATAGAAAGAACAGAAAGAGGAGACAAGAATATAAAAAACAGAAAGTTATTTTTACTCCATCTCAACACTGATCACAGATAAAACCTCAGTGTGAGTCAACTTACTAAATGCAGAAGTGTCTAGACTCTGCCGAGATGCTCCAAAGAGTCCAGAGTCTGAGGAACCAAAACCCAAAGACTCATTCGATTGTTGGAGCAAACCACCAAAGCCACCAGACTGAAGGAAAGAGAGTGGTTCAGACCTTGCGGGTTGATCAGCAGCCCTGCACCTCCTGGAAAAAGATGTGTCCACACTGCCAAAAAGAGTTGGAGGAGGAGCAGGGCTGGGAGTCATGGACATAAATTGGTGATATGCAAGAGGAGGAGGATGAGAAAGATCTGCATAGACAGGAGGAGATGAGGCAAAAAGGCCAGTGGCGAACTCTGTGGCAGAGGAAAGCTGGGTAGCAGGGGGAGGGAGACCCATGGAGAGAGGTTCCATTAACTCATGATGGAGATGACGACGATGACGTTGAGGATGAAGAGCATCCGCTGAGGCACCTATGGGAATCAGTGAAAGTGAAAAAAGTGAAAGTGACGTGACATTCAGCCAAGTATGGTGACCCCATACTGAAATTTGTGCTCTGCATTTACCCATCCGATGACGTGAACACACACACACTGAGAGCAGTGGGCAGCCATTTATGCTGCGGCATCGGGGAGCAGTTGGGGTTCAGTGCCTTGCTCAAGGGCACCTAAGTCGTGGTATTGAGGGGGGAGAGCGCTGTACATTGTCCCCACACCCACAATTCCTGCCGGCCCGAGACTCGAACTCACAACCCTTCGATTGGGAGTCCGACTCTCTAACCATTAGGCCACGACTTCCCCATCAGGGAACAGAGGCTGTAATTTAAGGGGACAGATGCCATTGCTGCAGAGTCAAGGAGGTCATGGAGGTCATGGAGAGGAGGCATTGAGGCTGTAACCTGGGAGGCATCTGGAGAGGGAAGTCTGACACTCATGGAGGCACCACCAAAAGGAGAAGAGGGAGAAAGTCTGTTAGCCATGGTGAGAAGTTCTACTGACTCTTTCTGTAGAAAAAAGGGTCTGGGAGCATTCTTTAATTCACGATGCTTGATGGAAAGGTCACGGGGATGTGTTACAACAGGTTTAGATTTCAGATAGCCACTGAAGGTGTCAGAGCTATCTTCAAAACGTGAAGGACGCCAGAGGCTTCTGGAGCGAGGAAAAGCATGGCTAGCTGCTGATGCTTGTTCTGTAAAATCATTAAAAGATTCATAGTCATGCTCTAAATCATCATCATCAAAATCGTCTGCTTCACGAGCAGAACCCAGGGGTTCTTCAGATGTGGAGCTACTGCTGCATCGCTCTAAATCCATCTGAAAAACAAAAAGTCAAAATCATTGTTGTGAATACTGAAGAGTTCAATACTGAATGATGTCAACTTTTATCACATTAAATAACAGCTGTAATAGAGCACTTTATTATTACCGATATATCATCTTCAGCACCAATAATATGCACAGTCTTCAGCTTCTCTTCAGTCCAGTCCATATATGGCAAAATATCTACATCCTCCTCTGATATGATTTTAGGAATATCTGTGAATCCAGTGTCAAGCTCATTCTGTTCCTGCAAAGAGCAACTGAGGTTACAGAAGTCATTCAGTGTAATTTTTATATATCACACTTTAGTAGAAGTTGAGTGACATCGTCAAAGGCTAATACATCAGACAATATTGCTATTTTTTAATTTAGCATTGATAATACATTTTCCCGTTTGGCCATTTATTGTCACAAGTCAGAAAATGCAGTTCTCAATGTGCACAGATGTTCACTTTTTATTCTGTTTTAATTTTAAATGATTTATTTATTAATAATATTTTCATTAATATTTTGTTGAAATAATATATTTTTATTATAAATATTTTAATAAAATGATTTTTTATAAATAAATTTGTAATTTTGTGAATTTGTAAATAAGTATTTTGTAAAAATAAAAATATTTTTGTCATTAATTTTTTTTAGTAATATATGTTCAAGAAATGTTCTGAACACATAATCCTTGAATTAGCAGTAATCATACCCTCTCTTCAATGGCGACAAAACTTGTGAACTGGGACAAGATGGAGAACTCTTTACTGAGCTCAATGATGTAGGACTTCAGCTCTGCTTTCTTCCCCTGATAGAAGAGAGATAAAAGACAGCAAGTCAAGTTCTTCTGACAGCAAATCTGCCAGATACATAAAAATTATCATCATGCAGCCAAATACTGTACCTCGTGTTCTGCCTCACTGTTGCTTAGAATGCCATCTTCATAGTCTCTGATGATCGCTCTTGCTGTTAACTTGTGAAGGAGCTACACATGAACACACACACACACACACACACACACACACACACACACACACACACACACACAACTCTTCAAACTCCTGATGAATAACTGATGAGGTTTCAGATTATATGAAGTATTTAATGCTCACTCACAGTTCCCTTTGTCTTTTGTAGTTCTGTGGTGGAAACCATTGTTTTGATCTCTTGTCCACTCAAATCACCAAACAGTGTGGCCTAAACGAGTAAATATTACACAATTCAAAACAATAAATAAACACACAAATAGCTGAGCAATTCAGCTAAAACGTATTCATAATTTACAGCCTTGATCACTATAAGACAGTTGTCCTGATAAATCTTGCTCTAAAATTGCTTCATAGGGTTATGATTTTAAACACTGTACCCAAGTAGGTTCAATGAAAATATTAATTTAAAAATTACAAATGTTTTGCACACGGCTGGTTACTAAATTAAAAATAATATGAAGAATGATATTTAATTATTTTTATTTATTATATGCATCAATCTGGGGACTAGAACTGGAACACAAATTTACAAACACCACTGAATGCCACTGGCATAAATATAACAGTAATCTGTTTTACCTCCAGTACATATATTTTTACGGAAATATTTTGATGTATCAATACATTCCTGATACATCTACATGCAGTCTTCATGAACATTTTTCAGTGATAATGTAAATGAATTGTTGATTTAGTTTTAAATCAATTCATTGAAACTAACTGTAACACTGAAGAAACACTAAAATTACCACTACATTCATGATGTTTCCTCATTTTATTGTGAATATTCAATATACAGTATGACCCATTCCTAATAACAAACATAATAAGTAACACTGCAGTGTAGTAAAGTAAAGTCTGTCTACCTGAGTGCAGTGTGGCACAAAGCCGTACACCAGAGAGTGACAGTCACTGAAGAGAGCGTGAAGCTGTGAAGGGGCTTGAACAGGAGGGGGCGCTGTGGGACTAAACTGCTGCCACTTCACTGCCACTGATCTGCAGCCTGGAGACTCCATACGCTGAACCTGAGCGCGCACCTGAAATTACCCATAAATCTCTTCAACTCAAGCATCAGACTGGCCCATATTGCAAAGATTATGTTTCCTTTTAAGTTATTGAAAAACAATATAATAAAGAGCGTGATTTACCTTCTCTGTCCAAGTGTGTTTCATCTTTGTGTCAAAAAATTCATATGTTCCTCCACCTGCCTGAGCCAAAGCTCTGAGCATATGACGATTAGCTGTCACGCTAGACAAACACAAACACAATCAAACTGTAGGTTCAGAAATTCATTGTAAGTGCAGGAGAAAAATAAAGAGATTTGCTTAAAGGCAGACCTGAGTCCGCAGGTGAAGAGGCGCGTGTGGCAGGAGTTTTCTTGGACCAGCTGTAGGGTCAGAGGCTGGTTCTGAACATGTCCATCAGAGAGCAGCAGGATGTTCCTCACGCCCCGGCAGGGAGGCAGCAGACTCAGGATCCGGAGAGGCCGCCACAGATCAGTGCTGCCACCAGAGCCGCTACACGACTGAAGAGAGAGAAATGCAATGAGACAAAAAGGAACTGAGATTCAGAACCATCTTTAAACATTCCTCACCATAATAAATTTTCTGGCTGCTTCAGATGCCTAATGTAAATGTTATTGTGTATGGTAAGCTTCCTTGTAATCTGTAAAAACACACAATTACCCACAATGCTTCACTCTGAATCACAAGAATAATAGTGAAATGAAAATGTCCACGTGATGTTCGATAAAACAATATCAGATAGTTTCAGTGAGAACTAACCAGTGCTGAAAGAGATGATGTTGATCTTCAGTGAGCGGTCCAGAGATTTGAGGACTTGAAGGGCAATCCTGCGGGCGTTTAGCATGGAGTCTCCCCGCATGGACTTGGAGGAGTCCAGTAGAATGACCACATCGCTCACACTGGACGGACCTCCAGAGCTGGACACCCCGCTTGACTTAAAGTCTGGATAAAACACCAGCATGCAGGCCTGCAGGGATCAGATCCGAATCAGTGTTCATTATTGTCAGGGTGCGTAAGATGGAGAGTGACAATTTTTGTGTGCAATATGCTAATAAATATCCATGACACAGAAAAACAGATTAAAGTGATCATTTCTTTACCTGACTATCTTTATCCGGATGGTTCTCGACCCACATCCTGGGCATGTGGATATTAGAAAGACTGAAGGACACCTGTAACCCTTCAGATCCCAGAGTCTGTCCCGGTAATGTGCTGATCACTGCCTTACAGTCTGTCCTCTGAATGGAGAAAACACTAGAACTGTTAATATGGTTCATAACTGAATATGTTTCTTTTTCTTCAGAAAATACAGTATTTAGTAAGATAATGCACAAAAGTGAATTAATAACCTTGGTTTTGATGCGGTGTGAAGAGCTCAAGTCGATGATCTCATAAGGCATTTCAATGGACATAGACAGAGAGAACTCTCTGAAGAAAGAGAGAGGGAACAAATCAAAGAGAGTTACAACAACCCTGTGCCTTATTTAGTAACCATCCACAGTTCAATGTTAAATGTTAAGTGTTAAATGATGTTAAAACATGTGGTTTGCTACATTAAATAATTGGCTTTTATATTGTTACTCATCAGCAGGTGCATATTTAGTGAATCTTTAGTGAATTTCTCTGTGAATTCTCCAGCGTTTGAGATTCTCACCCCTCTGACTGAAGCTCCGTCACACCAATCTTTTCAACAGTTGCCTGAAATGCAACACAACTGTCAGTCAAAACACTGCAACAATCAGCAGGCCAAACAGGATTTTAAATAGAGTGATGAAAAAAAAAATCGTACCTGAGTTGTCTGATTAAGGGCGGCGCTCTGTTGCCATGGTGCCACGCTGCCAGACAGTGAGAAGATTATAGAGCCTGATCTGACCAGCAGCTCAGTGAAGAACGTCACTTTGATCAAAACTGTGGCTCCAGGAGGAAGATTCCCCACACTGATAGTAAATACATCCTGCCTCACATAAACACATGACCTTAAAGAAAACCTTCTAATACATTATCACACAAACGTCAGCTCCAGATCAGTTACAGTAACTCACAGGTGCATCCTGGTCCATCAGGTAGGCTCCATGGCCTTTCTCTATGGCTTGCTTGTACTCCTTACGAGCCTGCTCTTTTTCCTTTACCTACAGGACAAAAAGAGACACTGAAAATTGATGAGAAAGAGGTTGAAAAAGCAGAGACTTTATTTGATAAATTCTGAATGATTTGCACCTTTCCAATGACGTGTTTTCCATTGATAAAGGCTTCAAATCCACACACTGCTGCCGTCTCCTCCAGTGGAAAGACATACTTTGCTTCAATGGGAACAGCACTCTGGTTTGTGTAGGTCTGAAAAATGATGACCTGGTAAAAGTGGAGGGGAGACAAAGTTATCGATGGGGTTAGAGTTTGGAATTGTACTGCAATGCTCTGGCTCTATGGCTGTGGCATTACAGGGTCTTTTGCTTTAATTTGTGTCTTTTAATTTGTTAATTCTTTTGGCTTTAATTTTGAAGTTCTTGTCATGTATGTACTCCTGTGGTCCACTGGTCGTGTACATCACTGTTTTGTTCTCATTCTAATTCATTTGCTGTTTTGTTTATCATTTTGTTCTTTTAGATTGAATGCATATCTTTAAATTGTACTTCATTATATGAAAGGAATCCTTCATCATGCTTTTCTCAATCTCCCTTTTATAATATAATTTTGGGTCAGATGTAAGAGAAAAAGTGATGCTCTGAAAACTCAACTTCTCTCTTTTACTAGCAGTCCACCGCTGTAGCATCATACCTGACACAGCAGGTCCATCAGCTTGCACTTCACATTGACAGCCTGTAGAGGAAGTTTCTGACCACTGCTGTCCAGCAAACCTGCGTTCATCTCCTCTAGAGGATTCTTAGTGGACTCCAAACCCTCACTGTCATCACTGGACACTAAAAAACACACAATCACACAAAACTACTGATGAATGTAACAACAAATATTATAGCATTCACTTTTACAGAGAAACAATTAAGTGTTATTATTTAATAGTCCGATGTAAATTCTAAAATTGGTTGCTTTTATCAACAAATATATTGTGATTAATTAATTTGACTGAAAAAATGTAATCAATTTGACAGTCCTAGTTCCTCCACGTGTTAAAACTGGGAATGGTCTCTCTCAGCATGTCCTGTTCACTAAACTTTACTCACAGACATCAGTCGTTGTGTCCGTGAGATGTGAGAGCTCCACAAAGGTGTTGATTTGAGGCTGGAACTCTTTTAACTCGTCCCCCTCCAGACTGTACTGAACCACATACTTCATTCTGATCTGGTCTGTGTTATAGACGACAAACTCATCATCCTGTCAAATATAAACACACACACCAACGCAAGGATCACATCAGATCCCAAAAACACAAGCAGAATATTTAATTACACAGAAAATGAGTAAGAAAAGCACCTCAAATTCAGAGAGTCTGTTGGGAGAGCGGCGGACTCCATGTACACTGTGGAAGCCGTCAGGAGCGCAAGTCAAAGTGGTGTCTTTCTTCAGCAGGTCCTTACACCGACCCAACGCCACTTCACACACCAACAGCAGCCGAGAGCCGTCAGTTACACTGGGCTTGGAGTATTTCACACTAGTCCTTTAACACAGAGCACAAACGTACTGACTGACTAAAATCTCCAGCTGTCATGAAAGTGGATTCATATTAATTATAAATCTGTTTTATTAAGAGATGACTAAGTAATGCTAAAGATAACTGACTTCAGAGAGTCACTGAAGTAGATTCCTCCTCCAAGATTCCCGATATCTGTTCTCTCAATCCCATGCTGTTCAACTCCAACCCTGGGCAGCAGCAGACCTCTATAAAGAATGTTTGAAAATGTATATTCAATTAATCACATGATAAGCTGATCAAATGACAATTTATTATATCAACATTTTTCTAAGAAAAGCTAAAAAATGAACAAAAGACATGATTGCAGAAGAGAAAATTACTGAATAGACATAATTCAATCAATGTATACTTAGATATTAGATTTGTTTTTATTTTCAGGATTTGTTTTTATGGTATTTTTGTATTCCTTATTTCCTTGATTGTTACATTAAGACTGCCTTTGCTATAATTCAGCACTCACTTTAAGATAATATTAAAAAAATATATTTATTAATAACTCTTACCGTGACAGTATTCCAACAAAACTGCTGGAACTAGTGGAGTGGAGGAGGGGTTTAATGTTGCCTAAATCCTCTCTAAACAACTGAAGCTCCACCCCTCTGCTGACACGCAGTATCTGCTGAATCTGAACAGGCCTGTAGTGGATACAAGATTAACACCATCATTTAAAGATGTTCTGAAATATATTCACGTTTGAACTTCAGACCACAATCATCAGAATCAAGCTGACCTGTCCTGAAGCAGTTGAGAGACAACATGAAACTCAGGGTTTTGTGGTGGAACAACCTCAATGCTGCACCTCAGAGCTCGATACTTTCCCAGAGACGAGGGCGACGGGCTTCCCAGAGTGGCCTCACTGACATTTACAATATCTCTGATCAGCTGGAGACGACAGAAGAGTTAAAAGAGTAAAAAGATAAGATCTGCACTGTTCAATTAAAAATCCAAATTCATCTACCAAAATCTTCAAATATATAGGAATTTCATTCAGTATTTGACTATTATTAAATCTAGATAATCATTGTATTACAGTTATTTTTTTTTGATAATCATTGTATTACAGTTATTTTTTTTTTTATCTATTTTTCAACTAAATTGGCGTACATCATTACACCTTGATCCTAAAGTATATATAAAAATTTTTACTATAATTGATGTATGTGATACCTGACAAAGGTCTAGTTTCTGAGACACAAGCTTGTGTTTGGAAGGAGGGTCGATCATTCTGAGGGGTAGAAGAGTGTTGACCTCCTCCAGCAGGGCTTTGACTTCATCCTCTTTCTCAGTCTTTTGTGCCTGCAGTAACAATCCCTCCACCCTGCTCACCTGCAACAGCACAGAGCCAATAAACACAGCAGGAGCCATTAGACATACACAATTCCTGTCAGCTTCTTTACTTGAGCTGGGTGTGAATATCTAAGCTCTTTCTCACATCATTGAGGCTGATTCTGAGTCTGGAGACAGGGGACTGTCAGGATGTTATTAAGGGACCCAAGAGCTTCAGTCCAAACCAGCTCCACGAAGACACCGACTTCCTGTGATAATGTGCTGCAGTTCAGCTTCTCCTCCAACAGCAGCTGCCAATCAAAAGAGTGAGCGATTATTTCACATTAGACACGTTATACACATATCAAATGAATAAAATCAGATCTGCGTTGTATTTATTTAACCTGCTGCAGGCTGTAGGATGCCAAGCGCTCAACCTCAGGGGGAAGTGTGTGTGTCTTTGTGAATCCCTCTGTCTCCATCTCCTTCATCAGCTGCAGATATGCTTCCACAGCATCTTCAGACGTCACGCAGAACACAAGCTTGTCTTGAACCACAGCGGCCTATAGTGAAAGAAAGCCCATCGCCATCATCACAAGACAAATTCAGCACCTCCATCACCATCTATGATTCCAATGATAACAAGATAAATTTTAAACAACATTCACGATCACCAAACCTCAGCTTCACGCAAGACTAAACACAACACACGATACTGCTGGCCTGCTCGGCCTTTGGCACTCTGCAGCTCCAAAACAGACAAAGCCTTGGGTTTGACCTGCAACACACAGTCAAACACTTGCAGACATGAAAACACTTTCAAACAGTGGTGCAGTGGTGAAGGGTCATCATACCTTATATTTATTTATTTTATTTTCTCCCCTTATGTCCACTAATAATGTTAATGTGATTGATGCATGAACTCACTCACCCTCTCAAAAACCGAATATTTGGCCACTTGAAAATAAGAAGGAAATTCAGGCAGGCCATGGTCGCCTTCTTTATAAACTCTGCATTGAGTAAATGAAAAGATACGGTCAGGTAAACAGGCACATCTAAACAGCACTAGTGTTGTAGAAACTGAAAAAAAAAAGAAAAAGTTGAATAAACTCTGACACTGACAGTGACAAAAAACAAGAGCGCACCTGAACCTGCCAGGACAGGGTCCACCCTTCTCAAGAATCTCAACTTCAGTCTTTGGAAACTCAGTGTGACCTTTGAACTTCTCTTTTTCTAGTTTGTGTGTCGACACTTTTACCTCTTTATGGTGAAAAACAACATTGTCAACCATGCCATAGAAATAGATTGTTTAATCTCACTTTTATAACACAAATATAACGTCAAATACATATCTCAACAAAAATGCACTGCAACATACACAAATACAGAAAAACACACCCACTGTTAGCAAATAAAACTAATCTCTCTGTGACACTCCCATCTGTTCTGTCAGTCCACCTCCTTTCACATCTGATGTAAGTAAACCTTCCAGTATCACTCGAGACAAACATCTGTTCTAACAAACAAAGAAAATAATTAATTAAATGAGGTACAAGAAAGTCCTACCTGAACGGGGAAGGAATTCAGAGCCGGGATACAGCAGCTGTGGGGCCAAATTATGCTCGGTCAAAGGCATGAGATGCCCTTGGTCCAGACAGCTCCACACATACTGCGTCCCGACCACTGGGACCTGGAGCTTCTGGATGCTGCGCTGCCGGTTACTGCTCAGGTCATTCACACTGCTAGTGACTACAAAAGAGCACTGGAGAAGATAAACGGAGGTCAGAAGATACACTGCAACTCTTTAGTGACTCAGTACAATATAATATATTTTTGTTTCACCTTTATTGCTTTTTTAATTTTATTTTTGTTTAAATCATTAGTGGTAATTCATTTGTTCCTTTTGTATGAACTTAGTTTTGTCCAATAAGTCTTTTATGTAACTTGGAATCTCAACTTCTAATTTATAAATAATAATTTAATTTATATGCATAACTGCTCTTGGTTTTTATAACAGAACAAAGACAGAAAGGTAGTTATTAGATTATATATATATATATAAAATGATTACGATACGAACCTCTTTGCTGATGACATATGAGATGTTTGCTCCATTCTGCAGAAGAGCTAGTCTCAATTTATTCTTTTCCTTAAATGGCACATTTTTGACATCTAACACCACAGTACAGTTTTCAAACACTGTCATGGTGCCAGCAGTGTCTAAACATGCCGAGAACAGCGACAGAAAGACAAAGAAAAACTGCAATGAGTCCTACAGTAAATAGCAATATGACAAACGATGTAACAGCCAAATTTCTATTTCCGCATCAACGCAAACACATGCAGGTTAACACCTCGACTTTTCACTAAATACAGTAAATCAGACTTTAAGCATAATACATATACTGATATATAAATGAAACACAATACATTATCTTTCTTTTGATATAAAATAATAGTTGGATATAATCCAAATCCAGCCGTAGTGTTGTCATGTCATTATCAGACAGAAGAGCATCTTACCGAGGACAAGGTGACAAGTTTAGATTTGAAGAAAATACTATTAAAGAAGGCGTAAATAATCTTCAGTGTAAAGTTCAGTAAGTGCTTCCTGACTCATACTTACAGTAAAGACACGCCCCCAATTCGGGCTCCATCCAGTGGTCGAAACACAGAAACAGCGCACCTTTAAACTGTTTAAAATGAACGTTCGATCTCCTTAAACCCACAGTTTATTTGTCATATTTAATAATCTCATTTCTACACCAGATTCTTTCTGTTTAAGGTTTACGACGCATAATTTGTGACCTAAACGCATGTCAGTATATGCATGCAAACACATAACAAACATAGAGGGGCGCTGCATCTCTCCAAACTGTTGTGGGATAATCCCAATGGTTCCTCCCTTTCCTCTGCCCCATCCACTGAGAACACGAAGCAGCGGATATCAGGGACATCGTGTCGTGTTCGCTGAACAACTGAGATTCTTAATCCGCGGTGCTTTACAGCAGCATCACTCCATTTGCATGTGTTCCGTTATGCGTACATGCAGATATGGCTCGGCACACGGTCTTTTCGACTTATGTACTCAGAAATGTGCCCATCAGGACAGCTGTCAGTCATAGCCATGCTTATCTTCTTCAAATATGTGTTCACATGCCCTTGCACAACTCCCGAGGAGACTCTCCTGCACTGCTGGCTCTACCTGTGCCTGCCAATAGGCATCTTGTTCTTCATAATGATTCTCATCGACGCTCGGCTCCTGAAGATGTGCAGATGTTACGTGTGCAGATGTTGCGTGAGCGGCCAGAGCAGATGCTGTAAGAGTGAGTGCTGCGATACATTTGAATGTTGCTGTTGTGCTGGTGGTTACTGTTATCATCCGGAGCGTTGTGGACAGGAAGGCTGGTATTACTGCGGCATCATATGGAAACACCTACTCAATGTCTTTTATGCGGCATCGCTGTGGATCGTCGTTGCATTTATTGACGGGGATTGGTACGTTTGCGTGCGGACCGTGAATGTGAACGGTACCGGGGAGCAAATTGCGTGCAAGGATCTACCAACTCCACGAGAAGCGGAGACTCTAAGAAAATATGATAGTGAATCACGGGTAAATTTGATATACTGCCTTTTTTATCAGTCTGTTTTGTTCATTCTATTGCTATTCCTACATTTTTAACCTCTTTTATGCGTTCTGCGTTAGTAAGTCCCTCCGAGAGAAATCAGATCCAATTTTAAAAAGTTGCAAGAGAGAAAAAACAACTAGAATTAGAACACAACTGCACTTGTTTATGTGCAATTTTCTTTACCATAACCATAAAATAGGCTATGTTTGTATGATATTTAAAATGTTAATAAAATTCAAGATTGAAAGTATTATAGTGTTATTTATATAATAATATAGTATTTATTATAGTGTAGCACTTAGAAATATTTTGAATTTTCTTTTCTTTTTTATTTTCAGATTTCATTTTAATTTAACCAAGTAATTTTGTCATGTGCTTTTGTAATTTTTATTGTTTGTTTAATATTTTTTATCTAGCCTTCTTTTAGTAACTTTTAGTTTTAAACTTATTTAGTTAGTTGGTAATCAACATTTCTAATATTAGATTTTTTTTTCCAAGTAATTATTTATATATATATATATATATATATATATATATATATATATATATATATATATATATATATATATATATATTTTACCAAAAAGATTTTTTTTTTTTTTTTTTTTCAGTTACCAAATAAGATGTTCAAAATTTTTTTTTATTTTTTTTTTTATTTAAGTTAAAGATATTTTATAATATATTTTTTTTTGTTTTTTTTATTTTTAAGATATTTATTTTTTTTTTTTTTGTTTTTAACATTGATGTTTTTTTCTTTAGGTAATTGGCCTAATTCTTATTCTTGGCCTTTCGTTTTTGTTGACGATAAGCTCATCTCTCATGACCCGATGGAAGCCGTATTATAAATCACTCTATGAGGTTTATGTGGAGCGGGAGACTTCAGCCATTCTGGAGGACAAACTACACGAAAAAGCTGTGGAGAGAGCCAAGCAAGTCAGTGAGCATTCACTGAGGAACGTTCAAAATCCACACACGAACATGACTCAGAGTGATGCTCGACATGTTCAGTATCAACAGTTAGGGAACGCTGAAGAAGACATGTGGCACAAAATATCAGACCCCACCCTACATTTAACAGAGTTGCCATAGGCAATCTAAACTTTATACCTGCTACAGTACCTGCATCTTGCCAAAGGAATAGTGTACCACTTTTTTTCCACATTATTTGCATATTCTAATGCAATCTTATTTATTGTGGTTTATTTTCTGTTTAATACTGAGACAGATATTAGCAAACTGTTACAATATTGCATTCAATATGGCACAAATGCTATATAAATAGTGAGTGGTTCAGTAGAACTCCAAATAAAATACTGAGGTGCTAAGGAGGTTAGTGTGTGAAGATATACAACTGTTAAAAAATTTGTGGTCTGTAAGATTTTTATTTTATTTTAATTTGAATTAAGTATGAACTCATTAAATAAATCAAAAGAGAGAGAAAAAAAGACGTTTATAATGTTGCAAAAGATTTCTATTTTAAATAAGTGCTGAGGTTTTGAACTTTCATCAAAGAACCCTTAAAAAAATGTACCACGGTTTCCACAAAAATATAAAGCACCACAACTGTTTTCAACATTGATGATACTAAGAAATGTTTCTCGAGCATCAAATTAGCATATAAGATTGATTTCTGAAGGGTCATGTGACACTAAACGCTGGAATAATGCTGAAAATTAAGTTTTAACATCACAAAAAAGAACAACAACAAAAAAACACCATTTTAAAACATTCAAATAGAAACCGGTTATTTTAAAATCTTATAAGATTTCAGAATATAACTTTATTTTTACTTTATTTTATAGGAATTTTAGAACCAATGCACACCAAGAAAAATAATTTTTTTTTTTCCTTTTTTTTTGCACAATGTATGAGCAGCTCACATATAAAAGGGCCGAATATACAAATAGTATGACAATCTTCTTCTTCTTCTTCTTCTTCTTCTCCTTCTTCTTCTTCTTCTTTAAAAAAGATTTGTAGAAATGTTTACATTTTTATGCTCTTAAAGTATGCTATTAAACTGAACTGGACTGAAGTAGTAAACTGAGCACTCAGTTGCGCAGCTTGTCATGTACAGTAAGGTTATCATTTTGAACTATTCTTCAACAACCTGAATAAATTTGTTTATATAAATTGGGAATTAGTGAGGCAAGTGTTTTCTATAATTGAGTCTGTTAATAACATAATCTATTTTTTTTAAATAACTCCTTAGATTATAAAGCAATAAATGTGAATAATAATTATTTGTAAACTTTAAGAATCACTTCCACCTCTGTTGACAATAATATTATTCATTTAATAGCTTGAAATGTGAGTTCATTGGGCACATTACTGTTGTGCATGACTTGCATCTGCTGAAACACAACTACTTGGGATCATTCAGTTCAGTCTCTTTTTAGTAACAGGTCAAGAATGAATAAGTTTGTTAAAATATAGGTGGACAAATGTGATTGTGGGATCTATTGTTGTGGAACAAATTATGAATATCATGAACATATTACAGTTTTTAAGAACTACGTTGTATTTGGTTTTAAAAAATGTTGAAATTTTTGTGGTTTTTTGTGATTGTGTTGTATTTCTGAGCCTGCAGTTCCTCCATCCTGCCTCATGAGGTTCCTCCTCACCAGTATTAGGGCTGATTTTCACCTGGTTACACATTCTGTTTAGTTTTATGCATGTAGTTATGCATGTGTCTTGAAATGCCACAGCTGTTCAGTATTTTTTGACTGACTGATTTGTAGACTTTGTCTGTTTTGATGGTACTGGCCAAAGCTCAAGGTCATGAATATGAGTATACAAAGAATAAACTGAACCACTGTGCCATTGACCCCAGGCTGCTTCAAAAGGACTGATTAATCGCTTTGTTCTGTGCTTTTATTTGCCTGTTGACATTAATATTGTCTTGAATTTGCATAATATAACTTTAATAAATGTTTAGCACTTCTTTTGAGAAATGTGTTATCCAGTTTCAAAGTCAAATCTATCGATTTCTCCACATGATCTGAAATTTTATGATGCCAAGCAGAAAGAAGAAGTGAAGTAGAAGTGATGGAAAGATCGACAAATACTCAATTTGTGGGATCTATAACTTTCCTTTTTGAACACTAGGGGGAGGCATTTGTCCTCTTAAAGGTCTAATTGATCCAAAAATGTAAATGGTGTCATCCTGCAATCATATCATTAGGTTAAAAAAAGGCATTTTATTTTATACGGAGGTGTTGCCTCATGGGGGCCGCCATGTCAAGATCACATTACCAGTCCAATTCTACCCACTTTATCATGGTAACACTCCTATCATTAGACACTTTCACACAGAGAATATGGCCAGAATGACAAAAACAAAGCTTTTAAACCTCTAATGTTGGTGTTGTATTTATATCATCTTGTAGTTAGTCAGCTTGTTTTGAGGAAACAACTGCTTGTCCTGTGAATCCCTCACTGTTTGCCCTAAAGTTTGTTTGTATTGATTCGGATTTGTGTACATATTAGCACCTAAAAAGTATATATTAGTATCCTTTGAAAAGATACCGCCTCAGTGACAGCAAATAAAGTACAAATATATCCCTTTTAGAGGGCTGCCAGTGACAATTAAGCTATTGTACTCCTTAAGGTACATTAGAGTGTAGTTTCATGTATACTTTATCTTCAATTTCTACAATAATGGGAAATTAATATCATGTTCTTGTGTGAAAGAATGTAATTTGCCATTTTTCCTTCAATTACATTTTCAAGGCCAATTTTGAACCACTGATAAGACTGAAGTCGTCTTAAAACCTTTCTTTTTAAAGGCACACATCGGAAATGTGCTATTTTCTGAGACAGCAACGGAAATGTGGGCTGCTGGTCAAGTTCTACACAGCTGTGATTAAATACGTCCTCTCAACCTCTGTGTTTGTCTGGTTCGGCTCTGCATCATCACACTCTAAGAGGAAATAATTGGTTGCCAGCTCTCCTCACTCACAGACATAAGCATCTACAGTATAGGATGAAAATGAAGGAAGGGAAATCATAGTCAACCCATCCTACCATAGCCATTTTGTTTTTCACTGTCTCCCTTCACAACAGAGAACGGTTATGCCCTGAAAACTAGGACAAATCGACACCTGCACAGCTTCTTTCCCCAGGCCAGAGCTCCTGCCAACATGGTCAATTCTCTTGGCATTCCTTTGTAAGCAGGCAAACCTTTTTATTCACATTCCAACTTTCAGTAATTTATGTTAAAGCGTCTTGTTATACTTTTTGTTTTCTATGCAAAATTTTGTGCCCCTAAGCCATACCATAATGTCACTAAATTATGATAGCATGACTAAGCGAGATTCTATTCTTAAAGAAATATACCATAAGCTTACTTAAAGGGTAACTCCACCCCAAAATAAAAATTTTGTTGTTAATCACTTACCCCCATAGACTGCCAAGTAAAATACACTGTCAAGGTCCAGAAAAGTATGAAAAGCATCATCAGATTGGTCCATCTGCCATCAGTGGTTCAACTGTAACGTTATGAAGTGACGAGAATACTTTTTGTACACGAATAAAACCACATCTCTCTCCACATCACTGTGGCGCCATTTTGGAAAATATGAGCTGAACGCAGGCAGCGTACACTCTTCTGTGTCAGCTGCGCCACAAGGATATGTTTTCAACGTGTATTTACACTTTGATTTGAAAGAAAACAGCGCATCCTTGTGATGCGGCTGACACAGTAGAGCGTAAGCTGCCTGCGTTCAGCTCATAATCTCCATCGCTACTGTGATCTGGAGAGACACAGAGGAGACAAATTGTTGAATAAATATTTTTGTTTAATTTGCGTGCAAAAGGTATTCTCGTCACTTCATAACATTACGGTTGAACCACTGATGGCAGATGGACTATTCTGAAGATGCTTTTCATACTTTTCTGGACCTTGACAGTCTAATTTATTTGATAGTCACAAGCCTCCCGGTTTTCATCCAAAATATCTTAAATTGTGTTCCGAAGTTGAACAAAGCTTTTACGGGTTTGGAACGACATGGGGGTAAGTGATTAATGACAAAATTTTCATTTTGGGGTGGAGTATCCCTTTAACAGGTAACGTATTTCACAAAAGTTTTTAAATGACAAAACAACAGAAAAACTTTTCAACATGATGACAGACAATTTTGGTCAAATAGTGTAAGTATGAATAAATAAATGAAAAAATAAATACACGTACCTGTTGTTAACATGATGGGAACTGACTTTATACATCCACTAAAATTATTTTGAGACCATTTAAGCAATGGTCACACTAGAGTTTGTGCACACAACATTTCTATGGACACTGCATTGATCGTAAAATGACATCACACTCTCCAGCATCTTTTTAAAACTAAAACTAAATTCTACATATAATGAATCCAAGTGTAAAAATATGTAATCAGCTTCACTTTACTACAACACTCCAGTCCTAGAAATCGAAAGTTTGCTTTCTTTCAATTCAGCTTGGTGGCCAGACTGATTTTATTATTGGTCACACGTGATACAAATTTGAACTTGAACTTTAGAATGCAGTGAAATTCACGTGCTTGCGTTTCTTGTCTCCCACATTTACATATGAATGGACGTCAAATTAACAAAAACTGTGAAGTGTTCAGTTTAGGTAATTGCAAAAAAAAAAAAAAAAAATTATGTAATAGTAATGCCAATATGGAACATCTTACATTTCAGATGCAGTGTTGCTGAATACTTTTTTGTCTATTTAATGTAAATAGTTCAAAACAAAGTCAAAGCAGTATCAACCTGTTCCTAATTGAATTAGTGTTTTGGAACAAATCGGTTGAATAATTCAATGACTCAGTCACTCGTAAAAACAGTCATTTGTTTTGTTTTTGAAAAAAAAAAGTGTTGAATGAATGATTCAAATGACTTACTCATAAAGATGGTGACTTGACCCAATGCAAAAATTATAATTTTTTTTATTCTCTCTTTTTTTGACCCTGCCTTGGCTCTTCTCAAGCACACCCTCAACTTTAGGTTCTCTCACACTTTCAGCAGTAATCAACCCACAATATTTATGCTCGAGGGGCGCCCACCCACACGCATAAAAGGAAAGAAGTCAAAGCATCTAACCTATGTGTTTTTGGCTTTTCAGAAAATTAAAAGAGATTAAAACTCATTATGGCTTTACAAGTAGTAAACATGTGTTGACAGCTGGTGGTCTTTGCATTCAGAAGCCCACACATTTCCTCAGTTTTTGACTTGCCAGAAAACTGCAACAAGAAAAATTCTTCCCATCTTCACAACCAGTGAATGATCATGAGTTTTCCTCAATCATCTGCCTCCTCTTTGTTTAGTCCTATTCCCTCAGAGCTCTTTCCTGAATTTTCTATATCACCTCCCACAACTCTAAATACATCTCAACTGACATTTTGATAAGTTCTACTTCTCTCTCAGCTGAAATTGCACTTTCATAGATTGAAAATGGACATTTAGTCATCCATTTCATTGTGAAAAAGCACCAGATGCATTTTGACATGGCTAATATCCATATCCTCCTAATGGCCTTTCTGATGGCTTGAATCTGATTTAAGAGCCGTATGTTTCATATTTAAGGATCGAAAAAGAGATACAGAGATAAACACAGAGGCAAAGGTGAGTGAATGATTTCCTTTTTTTTTCTTACAGTCTACTTAAAAGTGCATTCAGCAGTTTGGTACTAATTTCAAATGTTTTACACATTACAAAATAAATTGTGTTTTTGTTAAGAGTGATCTAAATGGCATACAATCATATGAGATGAAGACTGAACTGAATTTTCTATAAAATTTGCTTTTTAGATGATTCAGTAATTCAGTAAGACTGACTCAAAATAATCAGAAGCATACCTGTTGTTGTAAATCATATAGTATACACACAATTTCTACAGAGGGGGACCCAACCCCCTGCACCTGGAACACAGTTTCTACGTAAGGGTCCACCCTGCCCAAACCCCCATGACCTCTTGCTTAGGGCCCCCAAAACTCTAAACAAGCCCCTGAGCATATGACTCACCTCACGGAGTCTGTAAGCAAAAGAAAACAAAATAGTATAAATAATGCACAATGTAGTCGAAGCCAAGAAGACCCTTATATATGGCTCAAGGGTGCTGTAGAAAGAACAATTCATACATGTCTGTATAGTGTGAATTCAGTAGTACACAGATCAATACAATACACAACATACAGTTCAAAAGTGTTTGAAAGTAAGGATAGCTATAGAATAGCCATAGAGGAATGATGTTTGTTTGTATGTTTTGTGATTTTTATTTTAACGGTGTTAACAAACATACAGGCTCAACACAGTTTCATGTGGGTGAACAGTGCATATTCAGAAATATGTTATTGTGTGTTTGATCACTGAGGATGCTGATGGAGTGTTGGTAAAGTGCCAGGTGACCCCCAGCACCTTTACATTAAACACATCGTGTCTACAAGCCTCATTAGCATCACCTTTAACAAGAGAGACTGTTGGCCTGATGGACACACAGCTGTTTACACATCACTATATACATTTAGCGCAAGCAAATTAGCTTTAGTGTGCGAGTAAAAATATCACAATGCTTGTATTTTTGCAATGAATGAAAACACTGCCTTTATATACCATTTAAGTGAGGTATTTGGTTTAATGATTTTTCTTTCTTTGTCCTTGTGAAATATCCATTATTTTCTTGGCAAGCTTAAGAGGGAATGAAATGTGTATGCCCAGGGAAATGTTGCTTTTCTTTTGTGTCTGTCGTTTACCACAGGGAACAAATTCTCTTTTAATCCACCTTTGTTGAAGACAGAAGGGATTGAGATGAATAAAACTGAAACTGACTCTGGCATAACTAAATGAAAGCTCATCTGGGTCTGGGTGCAACACAGGCTGAAAGGAAAAACACCTGATTCTGTTTGCTCTTTTTCTACCATCTCAATAAACAGTCTGTCTATTATTGGAGGCTGTGAACTTAGAGAAGTGCATATTATGTTATATATTGTTTTAATTCACAATACAGAACCTATGAGACTGAAATATGTTTATGTAATATTTAAAGGAGCAGTATGTAATTTTGTTGATTTTTTAAATGCTTTTCCTATGCCATCTTAAAACGCTGACTCAATCAGTGCTATTCGATTGGGTCAGAACTATTTGTTTGTTTGACCTATGGAAAACAGGGAAAGTTTAAAAAAAAAAAAAATTAAAGGCAAAAGACAAAGGTTCAAGACTTCAATGGCTTTGATGAGGGAGAGAACTGACAGATGAATGTAAAATTATTGATTTAAAGATGTTGATTGTGTATATAGAAAGAATATATTTAAAATTAATTGTAAAATGTGCAAATTGGAAGTGTAATAAAATCATGTTATTCACATTGCTCCATGGGCAGGCACTGAAGAGATCTTTTGGAGCAGTTACACTTGTTTCGATTCTCTGATTAGTGGAATCATGGGTAATGTAGTTGTCCAACAGGAATTTCACTGTTAAAAAACATTATTTTAAAAAAAGTTGAAATAATGCACACTTGATTGCTTCATTGAAATCATATACTATCGATTAACAACCTTGTAGCTCACAATAAGTCTGTCTTCAATTTTTATATGTTGTCATTAAAAATCAGTTCCCCTTGTGGAGAAAGTGAAGTGTTGCACTCTATACACACTTCAGATTTAAAGGTGAAGTGTGTTATTTCTACACCACTAGTGGCACCAAACAGAACTGCAGTCTATTTAAGCCCTTCACAACAAGATTTTAAAACCGTTCTTTGATGCTTTATACCATGTTACTGTAATTTACACTTTATTTCAAGGTACTCCCCATTATATTATGCTAGTATTACAGTACATGTCCAAAAAATATCCAACAACATTGGCTCAACCAGCTGAGTTTGGGGCGGGGCTAAACAGGGGTCTTTGAAAATGCCAGTGGATGCCAGTGGAGCAGATATTACTTCATCACCACTTTGAATCTCTGCAGCTTTGCAGTGTCAGATAAAATAGTATACATGGCATAGACCTATATATATATTTCATTTTGATCTTACATAGAAAAATTCACAGCCCATCTGAGAGCCATTCATTCTACCCCAGATTGTGTGTCAGATATTCACTGTGCTCTGAGAACAATGAATCAAAACTTCATCATCAAAGAGAATTCAGTCCCATGCTTTTACTCCAGCCTGCCTCTAGTCCCATGCTATTATGGCCAGAGATATTAAAGGTCAGAGAAGGTGAGGACGGGGCACAACTACCAACAAATAAAGCAATGAGACTGAATGCGAATGTTCTCAGGAGTGAACCTCAATAAAAGGGCCCTGTGTATTGTCATGATGATTAACCTATTACAAAACATTCATGATTTAGAAAGCTCTGGCTTTAAAATGCACAGTTTAATAAAGAAAGCATTATGGCATGTGAGATTGCCTGTCATTTATGAGGCGCCGCGTAGGATTTAAATCAAACTTCGCTTATGAATACATGTATTAAACACGTGCATATACACCTATACATTACTCACATATACATGCATACTACTGGATGTTCACAAATACATATATTAAATACACATGCACACTAATATGAAATCGATACCAATACATATAATGTTAACAATGAATGCATACACACTTGTGAATAACTTGCGTATACATATAAACTTGACGCGTGCATACACCAAAAGACACTCGCATATATGTATAAGCTCGATCCATGCATATACACCTACACACACTCGCGCATACATATAAACTCGCTGCATACAAACACAACTGCACATACTCGCATATACATATAAACTTGATCCATGCATATACACCTACACACACTCGCGCATACATATAAACTCGCTGCATACAAACACAACTGCACATACTCGCATATACATATAAACTTGATCCGTGCATATACACCTATTAAACACTCGCACATAAATGTAAACTCGATGCGCGCATACACATCCATAAAACACTCGCGCATACATAAAAAATAACATTTACTAACGTATACAGTTCAGATAAGAAAGACACATGCTTTATTTGTGTAAATAATATATATGCCAAGTGATTTCATATGTAGATGTGCAGAAACACAATCTGAATCGCGCACTTTGTTTCGGCCTTCTACCCCTGGTATACAAAAGCATCAATAACACGCAAACGATGTCAACATTATCCGCCGGCAAAGTTCACGGACCATATCACACTTGCCAGCATACCTGTCAACACTCCCGTTTTTCCCGGGAGTCTCCCGTATTTCACACCTATCTCCCGCCCACCTCCCGTTTTGTTATTTCTCCCGGGAAACTCCTGTAATTTGTATGGCCCTACCTCGTTATATGAATAATCACATCAATACATTATTTCAAGGTTGTCCAGTTGCCAGACCTTGTATGAAACGCATCCTTCTCACACAATAGATATAGACTATCATACAATTTTGAACCCATTTGTGACCTCAACCTGGCAACCTACAGCTCTGTTGCGCAGGTAGACGGGGGAATTTGAATCAAGCGTCACTAAAAATGGCATTAGAAAGCTCAGGTGGTGCTAAGGCGAAAAAAACTTAATATAGCTGCAAATATAACAACAGCTGGTCGGAGGAATTTAATTTCTTATCACGAAGCAGCATCGACAATTCCCACGCTTTTTTGCAAAGTATGTCGCACTCATTTCAGTATCGGAACACGGTGGGAAAAACGACGTAATGCAGCACAATAAATCCCAAAGGCACAATTGCCTCAAGTATTTAACATGAAGGTGTTTCCATGTACTTCAAGTACATGAAATTTCTTGTTACATGTTCCACATGCACCACATTGTTTCCTTTTATGTAATATATAAAATTTGTTATAATAAAGATAAAGAAAAAAAGAAACATGAATAAGTCTCATTATTATCACAATAATTCTTAGAAATAATTATGTATTATGTATTTACTTATGTGTATTTAACTTGCCTCTGACCCCCAACCTGACCCCCCCCCCCCAAAATAATTATGTATTATGTATTTACTTATGTGTACCGGATTTCGGTATCCAAATGTTGACAGGTATGCTTGCCAGCAGTAAGTTAATTGGCAGTCTCGATCTAGAAAAAGGTGAGAATTTAACTTCTATGCAATCTTCGTGAAATAGCTGCAAACGCTATGCAAATTACACACACACAGAAAGAGAGAATAAAATGTCCTGTCTCTATAGTTAAAAAATATAAAATGTGTTCCCAACTAAGTCCCAGTTTTAATAGTGAGTTTTGCCATTTTCAGAATTAAGGATGTCAAGCAATTTAAATGTGGTTAAAGTTTGCTTTTTGTTAAACTGTGTTTGTTTTTACAGGCCAAGGACACAATACCATCGGACTTTTAATAAGGATGTTATACTGTTGACCTCTCCTGACGATAATGTAGTAGTAAAGCAAAAAAAAAAAAACAGCACTTGCATGAGATTGGACATATTAAATGCGTTTGAATTTGACAAAGCATGGGATAGAACAGTTTTAAGAAAAATCAAAGAAAAAGAGCCACATGATTTAAGGTAAATGTTTTTTTTTTTTTTTTTTTAAAGATGTTAGTTATTGTAAATGTTTTACTGCGTGATGTATTATTTAAGGGTTTATTAGTACCACTGGTTTTAATTGTGTGCAGTTTGGAAATACTTATGGGATGTATCCCATACAAGCTCATTACACCTTAAGTGAAGGTCAGGAACTGGATAGCAGCTTGATTTTAAAGGTGTTCAAGCTGAAGGCCTTGTACGTAAATCCCTTAAGACCACTACTCTTGGTAAGACTGGAGTGTGTGTTTTTTTTTTTTTGTTTTTTTTTGTTATGAAGTTTAATTGATTTACTTTTTTTTTCTTTCCCATATTGGCTTCCTTATAGGGTTTAGGGTTATTTTAGGCCATATACAGTTGTACTCATAAGTGACGTGACATACAGCCAAGTATGGTGACCCATACTTGGAATTCGTGCTCTGCATTTAACCCAACCAAAGTGCACACACACAGCAGTGAACATACACACACAACATGAAAACACACCCGGAGCAGTGGGCAGCCATTTATGCTGCGCCGCCCGGGGAGCAGTTGGGGGTTCGGTGCCTTGCTCAAGGGTACCTCAGTCGTGGTATTGAAGGTGAGAGAGAGCACTGTACATTCACTCCTCCTACCTAGAATCCCTGCCGGCCCGAGACTCGAACTCACAACCTTTTGGATTCTCTAACCATTAGGCCACAACCTCCCTCATAAGTTTACATACCCTTTGCAGAATGTGCAAAATATTAATAGTTGAAACAAAATTTGAGGGATCATGAAAAATTGCATGTTATTTTTTTTATTTAGTTCTGCCCAGAATAAGCTATTTCACATGAGATGTTTACATATACTCTACAAGACAAAATAATAACTGAATTTTATAAAAATGACCCCATTCAAAAATTTTACTGTAATACCCTTCATAAATAAACCCCTAATAAAACCTTAAATAATACATCACACAGTAAAACATTTACAATAACTATAACATCTTAAAAATATATATTGTTTACCTTAAATCATGTGGCACTTTTTCTATGATTTCTATCCCATGCTTTGTCAAATTCAAACGCATTTAATGTGTGTCCAATCTCATGCAAGTGCTGTTTTTTCTTTTGCTTTACTACTACATTATCGTCAGGAGAGGTCAACAGTATAATTTCCTTATTAAAAGTCGGATGGTATTGTGTCCTTGGCCTGTAAAAACAAATACAGCTTAACAAAAAGCAAACTTTAATTAATCACATTTAAAATTTCTTGACATCCTTAATTCTGAAAATGGTTAAGCTCACTATTGAAACTGGGACTTAGTTGGGAACACATTTTATATTTTTTAACTATAGAGGCAGGACATTTTACTCTCTGTGTGTGTGTGTGTAATTTGCATAGCGTTTGGATGCATTTCATGAAGATTGCATAAAAGTTAAATTCTCACCTTTTTCTAGATCGAGACTGCCAATTAACTGCTGTCGAGTGTGATATCATGGTCCGTGAACTCAACCGGCGGATGATGTTGGCATGGTTTGCGTGTTATTATAATAGTGGGCGAAGAAAGAACATTTCGCAAAATGCTAATTGCTTCAGTTGTAGAACGATCCCTATCCATGATTGCAAATGCGGTATATAGACAGGTTACTTCCGTTCACGCTTAAACGACTTCCTTTTACACTGAAATGCCTTCCGTTTACACTGAAATGCCTTCCTTTTACACTGAAATGCCTTCCGTTTACACTGAAATGCCTTCCTTTTACACTGAAATGCCTTCCGTTTAAACTGAAAACTTCACGCACATCTACATATGAAATCACTTGCATATATATATGTACACAAATAAAGGCACGTGTCTTTCTTATCTGAACTGTATACGTTAGTAAATGTTATTTTTTATGTATGCGCGAGTGTTTTATGGATGTGTATGCTCACATCGAGTTTACATTTATGTGCGAGTGTTTAATAGGTGTATATGCACGGATCAAGTTTATATGTATATGCGAGTATGTGCAGTTGTGTTTGTATGCAGCGAGTTTATATGTATGCGCGAGTGTGTGTAGGTGTATATGCATGGATCGAGCTTATACATATATGCGAGTGTCTTTTGGTGTATGCACGCGTCAAGTTTATATGTATACGCAAGTTATTCACAAGTGTGTATGCATTCATTGTTAACATTATATGTATTGGTATCGATTTCATATTAGTGTGCATGTGTGTTTAATATATGTATTTGTGAACATCCAGTAGTATGCATGTATATGTGAGTAATGTATAGGTGTATATGCACGTGTTTTATACATGTATTCATAAGCGAAGTTTGATTTAAATCCTACGCGGCGCCTCATAGTCATTAGCTTGATTTCCTTAGTTGTTCTTAGTTGCAACATATTTATCTTTTTCTATAGTAGATTTCAAGTTGTTGTATTAATTATGAGTGGGTGTGGGTTAAAATTATATACAGCAATTTTAATTGATGTGTTCATTAAAAATACTAGCAACTCAACAGTCAATCTCATCAAACTTCACCTGTAAATAGAAGCACAGAGTATGTGAATGAGGCTTACTGTCAGATGTATATTAACCACACCATGTCAGACAGTTTTTGAACCTGCAGGAATTGAACAGCATCATATTTAGCAAAGATAATAAATCATAACTGACACTTTTTAAAATTGCCATGTAGCTGTTATATTTCTATTTGATACTTTTTACAACTTGATAACCATCTCAAGTTGTCCAGTCACAAGTTGTCCGCTGTGACTGCCTGTAATGGGATTTTGTCGAGGGAAGTGTCTCTGATTTTGTGATGCATTCACTACGTCACACGTCGGCATCTGTTGCTTCCAGAAAAAGTATTTTAATATACAGCAATGTTACGTAGAGGTTGCAAGGTCCGTTATGCAGAATAATGACTATTTTTATTCTATACTGTCGTTTACAGGAGGCCAGCACTGTGGAATTGCTAGCTTCTTTTTGCTGTCTCTAAGTGGTGGGCTAATGCAAACCCTATGACTTTCTTTGAGGCTTTTGAATGGAAGAGTGCATGCTTTTGAATAATTTGTGAGGTTAAAGGCTGTAGAGAGAGTCTGTGGAGATCCGATGGGAAAACAGAGCCATAGATTCTGGCTAAGATTCAGGAAAAACTATTATATAGGGCTATTATAAGAGCATTAGGTTAGGGCTCCTGTGCATTAGGCCTTATTTTAAACGGCCAGTGGCAGCTGTTACTCTAGGTCCTGTTTTTATGCTGGAAGTAGGGATGTGGTCCATGATCATTAAAATTAGAATTAGCAGGAGAAGGGCAGGGGGTTCCCAAACTTTTTCATGCGAAGACCCACCTAGAGAAGATTAATCAAGCTTGAGACCCACCAAAAGTTTGTTGGAGTGAAATATGCAAAAATAAACCACGTGTTCTCTTTAAGTTAACTTTTTTTTTTATCATATTATAAAACATTGGGGTCACTTTCAGATGATAGGAGGGCCCTCGACTATTTACTTGGACAAAAGGGGGCCCTGGAGTCAAGAGGGTAAGAACCATGGCAACTGGAATGTTTATGTTATGTCTCTATATAACTTTAAACTAGGCTAAGTCCTGTCAGCTATCCATTTTATGTCCAATTAGGCTTCATCATTCTAATATGATCTCGAATCTGCTGTCTTTTAAAGCACCAGGAAGTGTAATGAGCTGTTTTGAGTTAATGGAACGTTGTGAACAGGACTGAAAACATCTCACCATGGGTCATAAGCTTGAATAAAGCTTAATGGCTGCAAAACATGCTGCCTTGTTAATTTCAGGATGTGGATGGATTCCACCTTCTCCACATAGTAGTATACATAAGCACGTCTACAAAGAGCAGAGATGTATCTTTCAGTACAGACTCTCTGTGTAAGAGAATTGCATCCCATGGTGTTACTAATTTAGAGAATCTTTAAAGAATTTATCTGTGTCCCCGATTTTCATCAATAATGGCAAAATGTTTGCACACAGACTAACAATGGCTTGGTTTGGTAATTGTTGTGACTGGAAATCTTTGCAAACTTCAGCCAGCCAATCAAATGTTTTACTCATTGTATTTTATTTTATTTTTTAAACAGTGAGTGAATGCAAAATATCCATTCACTCTATCCATTTTCAAGGGCTCAGGATTCGTCATCCTTTACTCTCACTGCATCAGAGCCTCAGTCACACATCATGTTCTTGTTTTTCTTGTGGGGGAAAATGATGTCTTAACTTTACCATATACAGTGCATTTGGAAAGTATTCTGACCCCATTCACTTTTTTCAATTTTGTTATGTTGCAGCCTGGTACTACAATTGTTTAAATTCATTTTTTTTCTCCTTAATCTACACTCAGTAACCCATAATGACAAAGTGAAAATATAATTTTAGAAATGTCTGTAAACTTATTAAAGACTGAGCAATAGGGGGAGAATGACCTTACTAAGAGAGGTGACCAAGAACCCGATGGTCACTCTGACTCAGTCGATTTATTTTCCCACAGGTGGACACCAAACAAGGTGTAGAAACATCTCAGCAACAATCAAGAGAAATGGGAGGTGCTGAGCTGAATTTCAAGTGTTGTTGGGTCTGAATACTTATGTATGTAAATGTGATATTTCAGTATTTTTCTTTTTAATACATTACAGACATTTTTAAAATTCTGTTTTCACTTTGTCATTAGTGGGTACTGAGATTAAGCAGAAAAAATAATTGAAACGATTGTGGTATCAGGCTGCAACATAACAAAATTCCAAAAAGTGAAGGGGGTCTGAATACTTTCCGAATGCACTGTTTATTATGGGCTTGAGCAAAAGGCTTGCTTTTCTTGAGGAACATTGCCATTAGACTCAGTGCTTAATTTTTAGGTATGGGGGTGATTTTTAACTGAACTTTTGTAAATTCTGCTTCACTGTAGTTTGTTTAGCGCATAAACCTGTTGAATGGTTATTGAATATATTCCAACTTTATATCTTGCAATGTGACTATATATTCTACAACTGCAACACTGTTTCTCATTTTGTGACTTTATATCTTAAAATATTTTGAGTGTATATTTTGACTTTATATTTTAATATGACTACTTTTTAACAAATTTGATCCCACAATTTTCTTTTTTTTCTTGTTTTTCTGAGGTGGCTTCCACAGTTTGTGTTTTTTTACCTCTGTTCTGTACCTCTGTTTTCTTTCTTTTCACGGGTCATGCAGCAGTGTGGCCACTACCATTGAGATAATGGGAATTTTAATGGACATCGCTCTCCAGTTATTATAGGCATATTATACTGCATGTGAACCTAGTTACAAACACACTTTCTCTATTTAACTTTAATCAAAGCAAATTCACATCTTTCAATGTAAAAAAGATGCAGAAATGCAGATACAAAGAGATTTAGGAAGGTAGTATTCAGAGAAAGTCACCTATCTCTTTTGGCACTGTGCTCTGTTTTTCTCCGTCTCCAAAGACAGCACATGCACACAAGCGAGAATTCAAAGCTCATTCTCTCTCATCTTTTCTCAAGGCCTCGATCCCTTTTCAGTTTTTCACTCACATACTGCCTGGCTTCCTTCATTTTGTCTCTCTGCCTATGATTTCACCCATATATTTCTTTATCATCTATTCTCTTTTCACTCCACATTCCTCTCTGTCATATTTGCTTTATTTCCTCTAGGCAGATCCACAATAGAATTCGCAGATAATCGCAGTTTATCACAACATTTGATGCATTAATATATTCTTTGTTTAAATAAATAAACAACCAAAATGTTTGTGACTAAATGGACATAGAGGAACCTTTGCTTTGTAACTGAAATTTCAAGAGCACAGATCAGTAATATATGCAAAATCTGGTCTATTGCATAATGTTCTGCTGTCTCCGCAGCATATTTACAGAAAGTCTAAAAAAAGCTCTCCTTCTCTCTTTAACACACACTCTTCTTCACACCAGCATCTACACATTATCACAGGTCATTATCACTTATCTTTCTTCTCTGTTTCCTTTTGCATTCTCCTCTTTGCCAGTAAAGTCTCACTTTTTATTTCCAGCTACGTTTCAGCTCCACCAAACACTCATGCGTCCTGTTTTGCTTACCAATTTCTTAAATCTTTTGCAAAGACAGCCTAGCATCCCCTAGCATCCCCTGAGACAAAGCTTGCTGTTAAAGTAAAAAAAATATATATATCACACAAAATAAAAACTATATGTGGTGCAACAACAGAAAGTAGTTTGTAGTTTCAGTCAAGTATACACAGTGTTAGTGCGTCGACATGCCCTTGTTCTATCTGCCTGGTATGATCCAAAACTGTGAGGGAATTAAAGAAATATTTCCATGCTCCGTAACAAAACTCTCTCAATTTAACTTGCAGGAACTTATTTGATAGTGTTAGGAAATGTACTTTACTTTCTTCTCTGCTTTTTTAACATCTGATGCCCATCCATCCATTTAAAACGTAACATAGCATTACTGAAGGGCATTTCCAGTTTCTAACATGCTTTGCATGGTTCTGAATGAGAGTGAATGTTACTGTTTAAAAATCTGGCATGTAGAAATTAAGAGGAGTTATGTCATGATGCAGTTTTGAGGGTTACCATTGTTTGAGAATATCTGAAATATTTGAGAATTGATCTATTTGTTGGTTTACTCAAAGAGAATTTGCCAATACAGTCTCGTTATCCTTGTGCTTCATACCAACATATCCTACACATACTATTTCTTGCTGTTTCTAAAAAGAAAATGACATTTACCATGGAACCACAATTGAATTAAGTTCAGACAAAGAATCATATATTTCTTTCCCGCAACATCTACTGGAAAGCCTTCCCAGAAGAATGGAAGCTTTTAGGGATGTTCCTCTCAGGGGATGATGGGAAGGATAAGATACTAATCAGCTTCGGAGCTCCAGGAACATCCAGGGGTGTTACCGTGACAACCCACTTTAAGGAGCTAGTGGGCCTTTCCAAAAGACAAATTTGCATTGCACTCATATTTGTGCACATGTAAATTCGGATTCTTCCTTCTTTTTTAATCCTCCTCCTTTTCTTGTAAATGCACTCTTCTTCTCTCCTTGTACGTGTAAATGAATGCATGTGCATGAATCACAATAGCAGTTGATTTACACTGTTTGCGGGGTGAGAAGATAGCTGTAAACATTATTTGTAGCCTTTATTGCTTGCTATTTAAGTGCTACACTGAAAAAGGCTTTTGTAGGATTTAATACAGTTTTTACTCATTTACTCAGTTGGTAGCAAATAAAAAAAAAATTAAGAAAGAAATTACATATAACACATTGAATTTTACATGACATTTTGAAGCTATTTTTTAAAGGGGTCATCGAATGCTCATTTGATATAAGTTGATATGATTTTTTATGGTTTTGTTGATATGTTTATTAAGTGCTTTGGTTAAAATTTCTCAGTGGTAGTGTAAAAAACAGCCTTTTTACCCTGTCAAAATGAGCTCTGTTTTTAGCAAGCCATTCTAGTCCATGTTGCTTTAAATGCTAATGAGCTCTGCTGAGCCCGCCCCTTTCTTCCATGGGGTGACCAGCAGTACTGTTTATTTTAGCTGCGAAACTTGCTTACTAGCACATATTAGGAAAGGTAATTTGCAAAGATTTATAAAAACCCTTATACTCACTTCTTCTGTAGACGAAGTTGGATCGTTCACAAATGATTCGCGCGAACATAGACGTATTTGGGCAGATCTGGGATCGGCGCATTCCCTTCAAAATGAAAATAATGTTAATCCTTCAGCGGCTCAGATGTCGGGAGTAAATGATGACTGCTATTTTCCTTATTACATCAAACAGCAAATCACCTCAATTGCTTAATTGGAGATGTTCTTGTCTTCCTGCACCGGAGTTGACACAATGGCGACAGCTCACTCAAGGTAAAATGGCCTTGTCAATCAACTATCGTGGGAGGGGCCTGTGCAGAACGACATCATTCTGACAGGAATCTCAGAACAGCCTGATTTGAGAAAGGTGATTTTAAAATAGGGATTAAAAAAAAAAAAAAAAAAAAACTGGGTGGATTTTTATCATTATAGGATGGATGTTTACACACACTTCCAACACACAATTTGTGTTCAAACAACAATAAAAGTGAATTTTGCATCCAATGACCCCTTTAAAACAAACTCTAATAATCTTTATTTTCATATAAAAAAAAATTACAGTGCAGTGTTATGGTCTTTTGGATAATACTGTACATTAATTATGCAAAAACTCAGCAAGAAAAGCACAGAGTTTTATATAATGAACTAGTGAAATTATTATACACAGTCTGCCAATATATTAGGTTGGGGAACAGTGTGTTAAACTAATAGCTTGCACTTGCAAATTTGGCCTATTTATTTCCAACTGGCTCTTAACACTGAATAATGTGGATTCACTGGTTGAATTCACAGAACATGAGCGCTGTCCGAGCTTCTCTCAGCCATCAAACACGAACACAAAAATGTGTTTGTGCTAATGAATGGGAGTTCCTAGCATCTTTGGTCACTCTGTGTTATCTCATGGTAGTTGTTGTGCACTAAATTAGTAGGAGTAAAATTATTGCTGTTTTGTGGCATAGTACAACATACAGTATTAAAAATCATCATCAGTTAGTCACAGATGAATAATTCTTATTCTGACTTGCAAGAGCTGTTTGCATTTTAAAAGTAGTGTGTTGTCACTTACTGCAGTGTTATTCACTCTGACAGGACGGTATTGTTGTGCTTTCCAATGGCAGTGGTATTTGTTTATGTTCTTGCTTTTAAACAGTGTTTGCCTGTAAAATAAACTAAAGATTTTTTATGAAAAATTCTAACTTTAGCACTTGTCCTTCTTGACAGCTTCATAATGGAAATATTGATGAATGGGTGTGAATGTAATTAGGTTTGATTTTTATTTGTGTTTTTAAGCACAGGCCAGATGGCTTAGTTTGAGCACAGACTAAACAAGAATAACTTTGCTGACAAAAGAGTTTCCAAACTTTTTCAAATGCAGCAAGGACATTCTATTATAAGGTCATCATGAATCATGGTCAGCCTCTCTGCTGTGTGTGTGGTCATAGCGTCAGTGCTGTCCTACTGACTATACTGTGAACAATTAATGTTGTTAACAAACTACACTGCAAACAATCTATATGGTCTCAGTCCTTCCCAAGGTTTCTTCCTCATGTTCGTTTGTGTGTGTTCTGGTGTGTATAATATATATATATATATATATATTATATATATATATATATATATATATATATATATAAATGACTTGTCACAGTTGTCACTGTTGTAATTGGCTTGCTCAATGATGGGTTGTAAAGCATCATTTAATTTAATTTAATTTAATCAAAATTTTAAAGAAATATTAAAGAATAACGAATTATAAAATGGTATAATTTTGAATTCCAAAATGTACAGTTTGAGTTTAAAGTTTTTTTTAGGTTTATATGCTATATACAGCAAGTGCATTGGATTTTCAACAATTGCTTTAATTCAAAACCTAAATAAATAGTCCAAAACATTATAAAACCCAATGCAATTAAAACCAACCTAAGCATCCCAATACAACCTTTAGATTTTGTATAATTCTGTAATATTTGCAGATATGTAGATAGTAAATAGTAGAATAGTTCTAGGGTGTTCAGCTGAACATATGAGGAAATGTCTGTCCTGTTCAGGATGGATAATTACTGGAACTTGAAACTTGCAAAAACTTTTGACTGTCACTGTATATAAAGTGAAATCTTCTCCATACAGCTCCAAAGTTTAGCAATAAGCTGTTCAAATCTGTCTTTCCTAGGCAGGTGTCCTAGGAAGGTGATAATATGAGCTTTGCGGACTTATGAAACAGCACAACCATTCTGCCCGAACAGCAGCTAATTAGCAGACTGTAGATGTTTCATGATGGAGTACAACACAGAACAGGACATTCAAAGAGAAGCCCATTGCTTAGAAATCATAAGTCTATACACTGGGCAACTGGCACCATAATGGACACACATATCATTTTTTTTAGTTTGCAGGCCTGTATATCCAACATTTGGCTTTTCCCAAGTTGTGTTGTTTTGATATCTAGTATCATTATTGTCATATTTCATTATGGAATTCCTCAAATATGTCTTCAATAAATCATTTTGCATCCCTGTCAGACAAATAACAGTGACAGTTACACAGAGAGCGGATGAATTAGTAATGAGGAGACATACGGTACAAATGCTCTGGGATTTTCAAGCATATAATTTTATGCGGCACCCAGCGAGGGAGCCACTTTGACGCCAGTCGCTTGGGATGGCTGGCACAAATATTGTTGAAGCAACAGCACTAAGAATTTTGCAGGGAGAGATACATTATTTGTGGAGGAATGATAAAATGCACTTTTGTTCTTCTTGTTGACATTTGTACTTTAAGCTACAAAATACTACGCTACATATAATAGAGTTAAGTTTCCACAACATTTGTCATATTGCAGTGAATATGTCATATTATAGGGGAAATGTTTAGTGTTTACCAAGGACACAAAAGTGAAAATGTCATTTTGCACAGAGCTAGGACAATCTTTTGGCATTATTGGAAAGCATTAGGCTAGTTTAAACAATATTGCATCCAATATTGCCAAGAAAGTTAATCTTTTTTTTTTTTAACAACACATTGTATCAATCTCAATCTAAAAACTCTTAACACCCAATACTCTTATCTGATGATAGCTCACACATTCACCTGCACTGCTCAGTATTAATAATGGAATCGGAGGGAAGAAATGCCACAGTCAATATGACATTTCCTCTTAATGCCTTAAGTGGAAGTTTCTATGTGAGAGGAAAACCTATCACAAGACAAACCGTCTGCTCTTATCACACAGCTAATGACGAAACATTTGGACCAGTGTGGTAAAAATGTGGTTTTATCCTGTTTATCTCTGTCAGTGTGACATTTTCACCTCATAGTGTTTCCTTAAGTCTCTTTTCTTAATGACATTGCAACACAAGCATTTCTAGAGGCATAGGATTGTCTATCTCCAGAAAACAGCTTCTTTAATTCATCCCATGCCTCGATTTGTTGTTAACGCAGCAACATATTTGACAGTGACAGGTGCTTGCAATGGATCCACTGAGCTGATGACTTCACTAAATCAATTAAACCCGTCACTGGGTCGCTTCTTTGCCATCCACACGCTCACTGCACCAATTAGTTTCTCCTTCATAGAGTTTTTGAGCATTTGTCTCCCATTTGTCACAATGCTACTCCACAATTAGCGACCAAACAAACAGGATCTTGCAGTTTCTACACAGCATCAAGATCTTAGTTTGTGTCTCAGTGAGAGCTTTGTGTGGGTGGGCACTAGACTTGCTGCAATCTGTGATTACAACAAATTATTTAATTATCATAACCAACCTGGGCTGAAGTGGCTTGTTCATAAACACAATGGTAAGAAGAGAAACCTTTAATGTATTGCACCCTGTAAGGTTTGAACCTACAACCTTTGGCTCTCCAGTTTAGGTTGCAGCACTTTCTTTGCCAGCATACCTTGGTCAGCTGCTTGAAGGCTTACAGGCAACTGACTTCATGCATTTTTAGAAAAGATGTTAACTTTCTTAATCACAATTTTTTTTTTGTCTCATTTTTCAGTAAAAACAAAAAACAACATTAAAACAAGGTACATTTACATAGTAAGACTAATAATAAAAAATATTCACAGAATATACAGTATATTGAATATTATATTATTATATCTTACATTACATTACATTACATTGCTTTATATTATATTATTACAGGGTTCTCTGGAACACTTGATTCTGATTGGTCAGTTGCAACATTCCATGGTGTGTTATATAAGGAATAATGTTTATCCAGTTGGCTGTTATCACAGAATAAACCCCGACAGTGTGATCAGGACCCCGATGTGAAGCAGAAGAGAGTGCAGCCATATGTTATCTGGCATTGCTAAAGATGAAAGTTGTTATCAGGGAATAACACTCCTTGGAATGTCACGACTGACCAATCAGGGAGCCGTGTAATAATCCCTGATAACAACCATTGTCATTAGCCATGCTGAATAACACACGACGCATACAGTTATTTGAGGCCAGTGATTTTTTCTCTCATATCATATCACACCATCACCTTCTCTCTAGTTTCATTCAAACACAACTGCTATCATCTTGAGCCTCAGTTAACCAGTGTAAAATGAACAGTGAACTCACTGTAAAATTAACAAACTTGACTTTTTATGTTATATTATATAAAATTTGCATATGTATTTCAAACGACATTGTCAAATTATTATTTTTTTTTAAACCTAGCTATATGAGATTTAATTTTAGAGTCATTCTTTAAACAAGAAAAAAATTGCCAATGCAGAAAAATAGATAAATATAATAATATTCCATATAAATCTAATTCTAGATATATTCTTTGAAAACAATAAAAGCATATAAAGCAATAATTTGCTTATGAAAGCAATAAAGCAATATCTTATAACAAAGTCAATTGTATTTTTTTTACACAATTGTACTGTCAATTTTAGTATTGCACAATGTGCAATGTGACCGATGTGACCTGAGGTGGCTATCATCAAGCCGTGGCTGATGAGTGATGAGAGGGGACATCTGTTCATCCTCTCACCCACATCTGGCTGACATTCAGACCAAAACAGCTTGCTGTCACACACCATCAAAGGCCTGTGGACAGTGACAGCGTCTGACATGCAAGAACAAAGACAAGTGGTTCATACTGTACATCCTCAGAGCGAGATACAGAGTTCAGAAGATCAGCGTCAGGCCTGTTTTCAAAGCGCATTTCAGAATGAAATTTCTAAGGAACCTGCCTCAGGGAGCCAGACCCATACACACATTCCAGCCAACCTGGCACTCAATCAATAATGCTGCACAGTTGCTCAAATCAAATTGTTGATCCACATACTAAACTCTAACTGTAAAATAAACTCCTCTATATGGCCACCTTTAACAAATCTATAGTTCTACTTATTAAAAATTGCAGTTATGATGATATTACAGTACTTTTCAGTTGTGAAGGTGTTCTTAGTGTTTGTAACTTGCTGATACTTTCAGCAAAAAGGTACAAAACTGTCACTGGGGCAGTACCCTTTTGAAAGGTAATAATGTATGCATACTTTAGGTACTTCTTTGTAATTTTAATGTACTAAGGTGTTATAAGTGGTTGCTAGGTTGTTTTTTGCTAAAGTCTTTTTGGGGTGTTACTAGTTTTTTCTTGTTGGTTGCTCCAGTGTCTGTTTTTTAACCCTATTTGCAAATCACAAGCAAACCACAGTTACTTAGGGTGGTTTAATTGAATCCCTAACAACCCTAAGTATAAGCAATAGTGTCTTGGTAAGAAAAACAATTTAAAGTTTGCTGTCTGAATATGCAGTCATTAGCACACCTCGTACCTCTCTCTGGATTCATTTTGCAGATGAACTTGCTTTTAGATGAGCGCTTAATTCAGCCCTGACTTCTCCAATGGATCTCGTTCCAGAGGAAGCTTTGAAGCGAGCTTGTTTGGCCTTTATGCCTGGTTACAGTCTCCTCGGGTTGGCTTCTGGTGTTTCAGGAAGAGATCTGGTGAATCTGAATCACTTCACTGGGATAATGCACATTCAAACGCTGACTTTTTGATTATAGTTTTCCAGTTGTGTTGAAGTTTATGGAAATATTATTTTCAATAATTCAGTATGCTTTTTTTTATATATATTAGTCATTGGCAGCCTCTGACATTAGGTTTTGTTTTTCTCCTGACTGGTTACTGGCTGAACTACAAGACTACTAATCCACTCATAGTTGTGACAAATCTGTGTATGCAAATGGAAAAGAAGAAAATGGAAGCAAATGGAAAAACTCAAGAATGTTTTAGTGATTTGTCATCCACCTCATTATAGCATGTTCCATTTCTGTGCGTTTCATTTTGTAATGGACTTAGTCACAGACCAATGGGTGGGCTTAGTCACTCTAAATGTATCCTGGCCAGTCTTTTGTTGTAGATTTGATACATTTCCTTGCAGTAATCTCCACAGATGCCTGTTCTCCTCAGTCACAGCCCTCTGACTTTAGCTCTGTTTGGATGGGACTCGTTTTCTCTGAGGAGGTTAGGTTCATTTTTGTTTTACAGAACATATCTTTGTTTTCCTCAGCTTTTTTTACAACCTCTCAGTATCGTCTGAATCAGTACATACAATCATGAACATTCCATATTGATAATTGTAGCAAAATTGTTTGGTAAACCCTATTGTTCCACAGAAGAAAGAAAATCATTCATAATATGTAGGTGAGTAAATGATGATAAAATTTTGATTTCCGGGTAAACTATCACATTGAGTGTCAATCTTTTCTGATAGGCTAAATGCTTGATCAGTAGAAAGGACAGGATCACTGGGTTAGAAATGATAATTTACCCCAAGCACCCAGACACTGAAGCATCCTTATAAGAGGACATCTTCATGTTATGCATTGGCTAAACTATTCACCAACCTGCACTTTTCAGTAGCTGTTCTTTACAGAGATAGCAAATTCACAAATGTCATCCAAAAAGTACAATCCAACCAAACCGGCCATTTCATGCTTCATTGTCAAGCTAGACACAAACATTTTCTTGAAGTTTCTGTTGCAACCTCTAAAGACACATATAGATAAATTGGAATTCTCTCTAACAGACTGATCCATCTCTTTAACTATTTTGATTGGATTCAGTACCAGGAGAAATATCAACATTAAAATGAATTTTGCTGCATCTTTGTGAAAACATACACATAATTGAGTCCTCGAGGAACATCTGTGGAGAAACATCCATTTCCAACAATTGAAACATATATTTAAACTGGCACAGTATGTGCTGCTACATGTATTGACAAAAAAAATTACAATAAGTTATGATTTCTTTCAGTGTTCTGTTATGGAGACATAGAACCACTTACTTTCAGAACAACTACTGTACTGAGCTGTTTCTTCTTTCTTTTTTATTCTTTTGTTGAGAGGAATCACTGCTCTTTGACGTTATTTACACAAGACTGACTTTATCAGTCATGGGAATGCAACAATGCACTGCAGTATTGTCTTATTGCCGGCAATTGAACTGTCATCTGTGAAGCTGTTTATTGATTCTCTCTGTGACCTACAGTGAGAGAGTTTACGCATGATCTGTCACTGCTCAGGTGTAAGATTTCAGTTTGCAACACTGCTGTATCAGAAAAACAACAACAACAACAACAAAAAACCTGCTTTCTGGGGAGATGTTAGGCTTTTGTTTCTGTGTTACAGTTTGTTCTCTTTGCAGAAGCTTTTATGTCAAATATGTGAAGGTCTCTTATACAGTGTTTTCCACTTTCCCTCTTCTGCACATTAAAGTCACCATGAAATCAACATTTTAAATTCTTATTTTTTTAATGGAATACTGTAGTGTTTATTATAAATAATTTATCCATGCAATTCATTATTATTTTTTAAATCCATGTGCCCTCGTAGTCTTTAACGTTATCCTCCCCTCCCTCTCAAAACGATTCATCTTCTCTTCTGGTCACGAGTTATGGCGCAAGGGCGGAGCTAGTGACATGAGGGCTAAACGCTGGGGGAAAACAGAAGCTGATGCTTTTCTTTATAGAAATCAATGCATTGACCAGTGCTGACGCAAGCCATGGGGGAGTACACTACCCTTAAAAATTGAAAAGGATATTAGGATATTACCACAACATTACTTCTAGGACATCGCAAACTTTTTTTGTGAATATGACTTAACCTGATGGAGGATGCGCTCAGTCATTCAGGCAGTCTCTCTCTCTCACGAGCGCTGCTATGTTTTGTGCTATTGATTGTCCTCGTCGTCGTCTTCCTCAATAAATAAAAAAATTCTTCATGCTAGGGTGTCGGTGGTGAATCCAGTGGAGAGAAATCCCCCCACAACTAACTGCAAACTGGCATTCATATCTGCTTCCATTTTGTTAGTAACGCCCCAACGATCCAATCAATTCCCGAAGGACGAAATCAAGTCCCGCCCTCTTATTTCAGATGCAGTTTCACTCAGATAGATGTCACAGTAGAGAAAAAAAGACAATCGCTACTTCCGTTTCATGCCGGCTTTAACACATACACACATTGGGCCATATTCATGAAACACGAGCTGAACGAATTTTTGTGTAAATCATTCGTAAAGCCGTTCTGACGTAAACTTTCGAACTAATGAAAATGTTTGTATTTTCAAAATGTTAGTTGATACGAAAGAAATGTAGTCTACACCTGCTCCCTACCACATGTAAATGGTCCCTAAACATTCTGTGTTCTTTTTGGCAAACTGATTACACTGAATTTTGATGCACTGCCATAATAATTACAAGTTCATTTGCCCTTGCCCTCTTTTTTAATTTTTTAATTTATATTTTTTAATTAATTAATTTATTATTATTATTATTATTTGCAGCTGAGTTGATAATTGTAAAAGGCAGCGCTCGTCACTGTCACTATTTACCCAGCCGTAAATAAAGGAGGGGCGGGACAAATACTTGTACAACAACTGCCTACAACGATGGAGAAGTCAATATTACTGGTTACTGCTTTATTATATTTAGTAAAATTCTTAAAAATTAAATAGTAGTAGGCTAAAACGTTGCCACCAAAGCGTTCTCAAGTGCCACCAGCCGGCTGTATTAAGAAGAGCGCCTGAGATTTTTTCAGCTGGCTAAAAACTCTTTGGTGGTCACACATTATTGAATATTTATTGTTAGGCATATGGCCTATTAGTTTTTTTTTGCATTTGTGCAAGATACTGTAGCGAAACCTGAGAAAGGAGACCAGAATATTCCACTGCGGTCCTGGACACGCAATTTGTGTAGCTGTAATGCTAATTTTGAATGAGCGTATTTTTTTTTTTTTTTTTTTTTTATTTAATTTATGTTGAAATAATGTTGAAATGTTTTTGGTAAGTACAATTTTTAAATTAAAAAATAAATTAATTAATACTTTTATTTAGCAAGGGCACAACAAATTTATCAAAAGTAACAGTAAAGATATTTATAATGTTACTGATGTTACTAATAATGTTACTAATATTTCTATTTAAAATGAATGCTATTCTTTTGAACTTTGAACTGTTTTCAACATTGACATTAATAAGAAAATACAGCTAATTCTGATTGCATGTCAGTGTGAAAAAAATGTGTGTGTATTTTAGCAGGAACAAACTGATCCATGCTAATTAGCTAAACCATGATTCCTTTGTCCCAGGACAGAAACTTTAGCTCAACCAATGATTTGAGTTTTAGGCAGGGATGAGTCTTCAGGAAAACAATCACAATTTTGCCAATAACTCAGTTTTTTACAGATACAGCAAGCTTCAATAAGAATCAGGGAATGTGGGACAAAGAGCAAAAGTTCATAGTGAGCATATCTGCAGAGCTGAGAGTGACCATGTGGTTATTTGTTAACCTTTTGTTGCAGCTATTAAAGCTAACATCCTGAGCTGCTGAGCTGCTGCTCTAATAGTGTGTATACAGTAGCAACCACAAGACACAGACTTCAGGGAATAAAAGCACTTCTTTTCACACTTAGTAAAATCTGATAGATTTTAGTATGTGCCCCTGTGGAGATCTCCATGGTAACTGTTAGCATTGAGTGTGCAGAGCTTTAACTGGCGGCCACTGTGAGAGCTCTGCTGTGGATCTAAACCAGTGTGTGCCAAAATCTGAGTCACAACTGAGTCACAACTCAGTCCTCCCTCACTAGCCTTTAAGTACACCGACATGCCCGCCCGTGTCTTTCTCCCCACACTGTGATGTGCACACCTAACCCATCAAGCGCTCTGTAGGACCTGCAGAGCACAATACACTATTCTGCCTCCCTCTTCCCACAGCTCTAAACACTCACAATTCCTGTGGAGTGAATCATCTGTTCATTCTAATGCTCTGTGGATCACGCCTAGCATACATTTGGAAGAGACATACAAGCTAAAACAAATATATTAAAAGTAAATTATGTATGCCAGCGGTCTTTAAACTTTTTTAGGAACAGGACTGTGGATACCTGTTACATGTGTTCCATTTTAAAACTGGTCTATAATACAATGCATATAGAAACATAATAGTGTGTTTACATGCACCACAATAGTAATCTTTACTGTTGTACAATAATCATTACTGATGTACAAAGTCATAAACTTTGTGCATAATAGTATTTAGTGTGGGAGGGATCAGGGTTATTAAACTAAAACTAAAACCAAAAACAAATGTTAACTGAAATGATGTAATTAAATTACAATGATGTAATAAAAATTATTTTTAGTAATTTTTTATTAAATGCTCAGAAAGTACAAATCTGTGGTACTCGCATGCTTGTCCATTTAGTGCGTATGATATGGGGTTGTATGCAAATTAGAAGTTGTATATTAAACATTGTGTTCTGAATGGTTGTGCAGCGGAGTCATGTATATATATATATATATATATATATATATATATATATATATATATATATATATGTGTGTGTGTGTGTGTGTGTGTGTGTGTGTGTGTGTGTGATTTATTGTGGATAAGTTAGTGTTGGGGAAGGAAAGAGTGACAGCTCTCCTACCCATTGCCTCTTTCAGGCTGAGCTGCTGTCATGGTGACTGACTCCTCAGGGTGCTCTACACCTGAGACAGCTTAAGCACTGAGAAGACAGTGAGAGAGAGAGACACACACACACACACACACACACACACACACACACAAACACACACACACACACACACAAACACACACACACACACACACACACACACGATCAGCTATTAATGCTACAGTTCTAAAGAGACGTATACTGTGTGTAGTAATGCTTAGAGGTGACTGACATCGGCCCTCCCTCTCATCTCTAAGCGACATAAATATGTCTTAAGCATAAGCCTCTGTCAAAACTGTCACTTGTCAAACTAATTACCACTGAACACATTGATTTTGCTATATATGTGCATTTAGGATACATTGCTTGACTTCATTTGCATGATATGCATTACCAAAAATACATACGAATAAACTTTGTTAAGTACACACATTCATGCACATACTACTTTGGAGAGGTACAGTATATGTCATCTTTAATTTAAAACTAGTTTAGGAGGATAATTATATTATTTGACCACATATAATGGCTCAAATACACTAACTGCAAATGCAGCTCAATATAGAGTCATGTATAAATAAGTACACTATAAGAAATAAACCAGTACCAGTTCTGCTACATTTACAGACACAACACAATGTAATGCGTAATTCAAAATCCAGGAAACAGAAATACAGAAAATCCCTCATATTAACACAGTACATTGTGCTTTCTTTTTATGGACTTTTCTTGCACTAAGAATCATTGACAGCAAATTCGACAGAATTTTGTCTTAAACTTTTCTGTCACTTGGTAAAAGCAACCAAAAGAGGCAGATGCCAACATGGACAGGTTGCGCATAATAGAATATTTAACATTCTGAGGATATTTTTTATCTGACTAAGATCTTCAATATACTGTATGTGTGTTTATTACAAAGAACATGTCCAAAACACACAAACACATTAGTTTTTCCAGTGGTTTTCTGGTTTCCATTGACTTCTATTATTTTTAAATTGAGCTAATGATATTTCTATTCTCTAAAGTTAAGGTTGCACAATATATATATCAATACCACTGATTTTTTAAGAAATGAGTACAACTAATTTATACAATTATGGTTGTGATATTTTTTTATTAACTGTACTCATTGCTTTTGTTTATATTTAGATGACATATTTTATATTATATTGTGCTCTTTTTGTATATTTTTTTGTTTATTTTTAGAAGTTAAATTTTTTATTTTATAATAATATCCAATCTATCAAAATGAATATCGCCATACTGTACATTACAATATTGAAAACGATGAATATTGATGACTAAATTCACTTGTAAGCATTTAAAATGATTGATTTGTTTTTTTAGACCAAGTAATGTAGAATTTTATCAGCAGCCATTTATCGACTGTAACATGAAAATGTATTGGTCCTTCTCAAAAAATTAGCATATTGTGAAAAAGTTCATTATTTTCCATAATGTAATGATAAAAATTAAACTTTCATATATTTTACATTCATTGCACACCAACTGAAATATTTCAGGTCTTTTATGTGTTTAATACTGATGATTTGGCATACATCATGAAAACCCAAAATTCCTATCTCAAAAAATTAGCATATCATGAAAAGGTTCTCTAAACGAGCTATTAACCTAATCATCTGAATCAAACACCTGCAAAAGATTCCTGAGGCCTTTAAAAACTCCCAGCCTGGTTCATTACTCAAAACCGCAATCATGGGTAAGAGGTTAACCCAGAAGGCCATCATTGACACCCTCAAACGAGAGGGTAAGACACAGAAAGAAATTTCTGAACGAATAGGGCTGTTCCCAGAGTGCTGTATCAAGGCACCTCAGTGGGAAGTCTGTGGGAAGGAAAAAGTGAGGCAAAAAAACGCTACACAACGAGAAGAGGTGACCGGACCCTGAGGAAGATTGTGGAGAAGGACCGATTCCAGACCTTGGGGGACCTGCGGAAGCAGTGGACTGAGTCTGGAGTAGAAACATCCATAGCCACCGTGCACAGGCGTGTGCTTTTGAACCAGAAACAGCGGCAGAAGCGCCTGACCTGGGCTACAGAGAAGCAGCACTGGACTGTTGCTCAGTGGTCCAAAGTACTTTTTTCGGATGATGAAAGCAAAATTTTGCATGTCATTCGGAAATCAAGGTGCCAGAGTCTGGGAGGAAGAACTGGGGAGAAGAAGGAAATGCCAAAATGCCTGAAGACCAGTGTCAAGTACCCACAGTCAGTGATGGTCTGGGGTGCCATGTCAGCTGCTGGTGTTGGTCCACTGTGTTTTATCAAGGGCAGGGTCAATGCAGCTAGCTATCAGGAGATTTTGGAGCACTTCATGCTTCCATCTGCTGAAAAGCTTTATGGAGATGAAGATTTCGTTTTTTCATCACGACCTGGCACCCTGCTTACAGTGCCAAAACAACTGGTTAAAGGTTTACTGACCATGTTATTACTGTGCTCAATTGGCCTGCCAACTCTCCTGACCTGAAACCCCATAGAGAATCTGTGGGATATTGTGAAGAGAAAGTTGAGAGACGCAAGACCCAACACTCTGGATGAGCTTAAGGGCGCTATCGAAGCATCCTGGGCCTCCATAACACCTCAGCAGTGCCACAGGCTGATTGCCTCCATGCCACGCCGCATTGAAGCAGTCATTTCTGCAAAAAGGATTCCCGACCAAGTATTGAGTGCATAACTGAACATAATTATTTGAAGGTTGACTTTTTTTGTATTTAAAAACATTTTTTCTTTTATTGGTCGGATGAAATATGCTAATTTTTTTGAGATAGGAATTTTGGGTTTTTCATGAGCTGTATGCCAAAATCATCAGTATTAAAACAATAAAAGACCTGAAATATTTCAGTTGGTGTGCAATGCATCTAAAATATATGAAAGTTTATTTTTTATCATTACATTATGGAAAAATAATGAACTTTTTCACAATATGCTAATTTTTTGAGAAGGACATGTATATTCTTATCATATCGAAAACAGTTTTTGTCTTTGCACATGCACATGCCTATCTTGAACCTAAATTTTTAACAAACCTTTTTTTTTCTTTTTGATTATTATTAAGACGTTATTTATTTTTGTATAAACCGGTTTACCTCCCCCATGTGCGCACATGCACACAAACACACACAAACACACACACACGCACACACGCACACACACATATCTTTGACTCAAATTGACTCATTTATCTTTGACTTTGATTTATCCCCTGAGACGTGGACATGTAATATGGGAATGATTTTGAATGACATCTATTTTATTATCAACGATTGGGAAAAAAAATGAAAAACAGACCCCAGCTGGCATGTGAGAGCTCATGAATGTTTGTGATGTAATATGTATTAGATGACACAGAACAGCATGTGTATTCTACCTGCATTAGGCAAGATTATGATTTATTTATGCATCCGTCTTCAACTTCAATAACAGTTTTGCTTTGTGTATCACCACATTGTTTGTCTGAAGGGATTTTACAAATTTTACATTTAGAGGTACAGAGTGAATTTTGGACAGTTCTGCCCAAAGTGACATGATTGTTGACCAGGACACTGCATTATGGATGAGCTACAGCCACTTATTTCTCCCTGAGCAATCTCTTCCTGTCTGTCTCTCGTTCTCCTTTCTCTCTTTCCTCTGTATGTTGCTAAGTGCATTATACAATTGTCGAGAGTGAGGGGAACAGACAGAAGATGGGAATGTGACTGCGAGTGAGTGGGAGAGAGCCAGAACTTTTAAAAGAGAGTGAGAGAGAATGAGAGAGAGAGGCACACTGTGTCACCCCTTGTGCAGAGCACACACACATGCACACAAACGCTGCTAGTTAGGACACTAGCTCAGTGTGAACCCAAATCTCTACCAAATAAGTCCTCAGAAAGTCAATGAAAGTCATTACTAGTCCACCTAGCCAGAACAGTCTGTGGCCCTCTGAGTTATTATGTCTGCTTTTCTGTGCTCTGTGTTGTTTACATCATGTAGCTTATGTGCTAATGCAACACATTGATTTGGTGCTAATAGATGCAAGGCATATTCTGTTTCAAGGAAATCAGTAGGTTTTTTCTTTCTTGATGAGATCGTTACTTTTAATTTTGTCTCTTTCTAAAACCCCAGTAAAACAGTCTGATGTAAAACAAGTGAGTCTTTGATTACAGCGTGCTGTCTGTGCTTGCTTTAGTAGGACATTATTTTAGTACCCAGTAAGCCCACATCCTTATTGAAGACTTTTCACACTCTAATTAAAATGTACAAACACATGATGAACATCTTAACAAGAACATATTCACATGCAGTGACACATTTATCCGGATAAAAGTTTAAATTTCATAAAACTTTAAACAATTGTTTGTTTTTTCACTTCCAAAAATGATTTTAAAGGTATTTTACTGTAGCAATACATGTTATTTATTTGAGTTTTTCACTGTACATAGTAAGGGAACTTACCTTTTGACCACCTTAGCAATTTTACAGTCATTTACTATTAAATTTCTACAGTTTTTTTTTTCCTCAGTGTGTTTGCTGATGCCACTTGATTTGAAATTTTGCTTCTAACAGGATAGTTCACCCAAAAATTCGGTCATCATTTACTTACCCTCATGCAATTACAGTCATGACTTTCACTGACTTTTGTAGCTAAACATTCATCCACATATCCTTTTGTGTTCCACAGAAGAAATAAGGTCATACAGGGTGACATGAGGGGGAGTAAATGCTGACATCTTACACTATTAAGAGTACGTTTTTACACAGTTTTGAAAAGTTGCCAAATGCCATAGTTGTTTGTGCATGTTTGTTTTTTGAAACCTGGCCACTATTAAGAGTACGTTTTTACACAGTTTTGAAAAGTTGCCAAATGCCATATTTGTTTTTGCTTGTTTTTTTATAGTTATAAAAACATATAAATTTTTTTGTTTTTTTTTGTCGTCGTGGTGAATCATTGTTTTGTAGAGATTATTATTATTATTTCCTTTTAGTTTCCATTGAAAAATAACTGCAAATGGGTTTGAAACAACATGAGGGTGAGTGTAAAAATAAAAGAGGTGAATTATTCTCTATAGTGAATTTTGCTCACTATAACACATTAATCATCAGCACTCAGCCCTTCCTTTCTCCCCACTCAGCACTTTGCTTTTCATCCTTCTCTGTTTCCTCCTCCACCACTTCACCTCAACTGCGTGTCCCAAACCAGCCCACTGTTTTCACACCCTCTCAAGCTCAAAAAAACAATTACATAACTCACTGTTGCTCAATAGAGCTTATTTGACTGCTGTGAAACATACAGCATCAGGGATGCAGCGGGAGTGATTAAAACTTTAGCGTGTTCATCAGCGCGGATGCTGTGACTGTGCCAGGCTGTGGCTGCTCCGGCAGCTGCCCAGGATCATTGGGTGAGGATTGATTGGCATTGTGCTCAGAACAGGTGGGCTCGGTGTGCAGCTGGACCCCTCGTCATCAAACCCCGCTTGATGAGAGCAAACAATTCATAGCGGCGACTTCTGGAGGACAACGTGAACCCAGCAGGAAAAAAAAGAGAAGATGTTAGCAGCTGAACTGTTAATGATGATGATGATGATAATGACAATGTTGAAAATACACGTGGCTACAGCTGGGATGTGGAATGTGGTTGCTGAAGGATAGTTTAGACATGTAAAGTGAGTTATCTCCTCCACTCTCTTCCTACAGCCCACTTGTGTGGTGATATGCATCCTCTTTAGAAGTCGGAGGCTGTTTCTGAAACCTGCCTTCACAGGAAGTATACAGAGGTAGGGAGGCATAAAGACACATCCAAATCCAAAGCACACTGATGTATTCTTTCCTGTCTGTTACATCACACAATCCTGTGTACCAGACACAGTGGTTGGTGGAAAGAATAAAAATGCTGTTGGGTGGATCACTTTAAAGAATGAAACGCCCATTTTTTACATTTACAGAGTATCTATTTACACTAAGTGCAAATAGCCATCTTGTTGGCAAAGGCTTTTTAAATAAACTCCACCCACAATTTTCTGGTTGAGCCGGACAAAATTACAAATTAAACCATACTGAGTATAGACAGTGGTTCGTATCCATCTTTTTTCAATCCCATTCTTCTCCCTCTTCCTATGGCATATCAGCTCAGAGATGGTTTTTAAATAAAAAAATTAATAAAATGTTAAAAAAAAGAAAAAAGTGCAGAATAGTGTATTAATATTTAATAGTGTGAATAAAGTACTTAACGGTTATTTAATGGGCCTATAATTGAAACTGGAAGTGGTGTCCTCACTTTGATTGAATGGGATCCATGAGGCTCATTGTGTTACCATACTCAAAACTGTGGCTCTCTTCCTTGTTATGTCTACATAAAATAAAATAAAATAAAATGGCAAAATCTCAAAATTATTTTTTTACAGTGCATGACAAAATTATAAGAATTTATGCTACTATTGTTCAAACGTTTGGAGGACCCCTTTTGCACAAAACTTTGCGTGTTAAGTCATTGACTTCTGGTTTTGTATACAACTAGAGTCCCAATAGCACATATGATGCACCTGGATAGGATGTGAGTATTTGTGACCCTGTTTAAGCACGCAAACATCTGCCAACCTTTACTGTTAATTTAATGATTATGAAGTTGTATAGCAGCTCATCACAATGATCACCTTTATTATAGAGCGAATCACAGATTATCAACAGACTGGTAAGGATGTAATAAATGGAAAGAATAAAGACTGTGTTTGATGACCCTGCTGTCATGAGAATAAAATAGTGCATTAAAAAGGACTTGTTATTGGGGAATGAATCGTCCTGGATTGCACTTACCACATTCACCATTAAAAAAGCACTTCAAAGCACAGAATATTTTCCTTTTTTTTGTTAGTTAGTTTGTTTTAATAAATACTGTAAGTCATCATTCAGAAATAACAGCCCCTAGAGGAACAACAGCATTATGCTGTCAACAGCTATCATATGTCATATTTTTTGGGGACGAAAAATCATTCTAGCCTTAATTGACAAATTTATGTCTTCATATGTATTTGTATGATCTCATTAGTACTTTCGACAATATGTGTGCACCCCACTGACTTTTAATTTTACGGGTGGACCTTTTTTAAAAATCAAATTGTACAAATTCATACTAAATTGCCACTTCATTAGACAGGGCTGTTTTCTCATGAGATCAAGTTGGTGTAAATGTAGGCTACTACCAGTAACTTGTGTGAGCATTTATATGAGAGATAGATGGAGAGAGTTATTTTAAAAACAGCAAAAGAGGAAAGAGTCATTTTATATTAATAATTCACATTAAAAGTCTCTCTGATGAATAATTGATTCAGAGGAAAATGTAGCGATTTGACATCCCTGTGTACTAATGAAATGTTATATTAACTTTGTCTTGTTATACCCTTAAGTACACGTTTGCATGATAACCATTCTACTGTACACGTGTTAGTGGAAATGTACACCATTCTTAGTCTGACAGACATATCTATTATTTGTGAAATATCTAATATCTATTATATATCTATTTAATTGTGTTTGTTACTAAAACCAAGTCTCTGTGAAAAATGATATAGTTTTTCTCATTTATCTCTCTTTGGTTCCTATAATCTGATAAAATTTTACTAAGGTCCTGGGAACATCATCAAAATGAAAACAGGTTTGCTTGACATGTGAGGTGGTGTGTCTGGTTTATCCTGTCAGAATTTCCCTTGGTTCTCACAAGCTGTCATACGCTGCTTTGTTACATCCATTTACACATCAGCTCCTGCAAGAGTTGTAATAAAGAGTGATTTCTCGCTCTCCAGGTTATATCTTCACCCTTTATACAGCCTGGACAGTCTGTGTGAAAGCCTCTGTCCAAGGAAGAATTGCCTCTCCAATGACAATCACATAGTCATGTCAGAATGTTCTCATACCCTGTTTCATTAAACTCTAATTTTGGTTATAAGAGATATTACACCATCAGGTCCTATTGACCTTGTCGGCGCTGCTCATATGAGAAAAGGAGGCAGAGGAGAGGAGAAAAATAACAAAAAGCACATTTTGTCATTCTTACAGCTCATTAATACAAGCTTTTCATCTCTTAAGAGTTTTTCCTTCACCAAAGCCCTTTTTTGCACTGGATGTCATGTTTTATTCAAATAGTCTCCGCATAAGACATGAGTAAAGTTAACACAATATAATGAAATATTCAATAATTCTTTTGTATTCCATCTCTTCCTCTCTCCGATATAGACTTCACATGTCTTGCTTCTTAACGTTTCTCAATTGGTCTGGAATTGGTACTTCCAGCCAGACCACATGTTTGTGCTGCTCATAGTTTGTTGGTGTATAAGGCACATACTATATGAGAGAGTGAAAACGGCCAAAAGTAGTTGGTATTGTATAAAAAAAATTATGAGATTTGATTCTCTCCCATCTGAAATAGCAAAATAATTACTGTCGTCAGCAGCAATAATAAAGCAGTCACTTTACTTGACTTCGGGTATTTATCAGCCCCAACTGTGAAAACAAGATTGTTTCAGACTTAATTATTGTCCCAGAATTGTTTTTGATACAATCTGCTAAAAAGAGGGTATTGAACCAATGCAGCACATTACATCCCCTTGCACTTTAATTACTGTGATGATGATGATGTTGATGGTGGTTTACTGTTTCAGTTTGGCTCTCAACGCTACTCTCCAGTGTTGTTTTGGGTATGCATCAGACACTTCATTATTGATGCTTCTAAATACAAGCTTTTCTATTTGCAAGTGGAGCCTCTGCTAAACATCAACTCAAAGAAATGTGGAATTTGCACAATTTTTATGGAATATTTTTACTTTGACTCACAAATTAATTAGTTTGGTTTCCTTTTTTTCCACATCATGTTCATGGAGCAGTGTTTTTCAACTGGTGGGTTCACAGACAGCAGAAAAACAACATCACATTGAAATAATAAAATTAAACCATATAATAATAGTTAAATCTAATATTAATCTATCAATATGAATACAATAATAAATAAACATATAAATAAATATGCTATAGTCAAATTAAGCAAGTGCCAGCATGACAGGCTGCACAACATACCCTCATCCTTGAAAACCTAAACTACATTAAATATGTAAATATTCACTTGCAACAAGGATCAGCATGGATTGTACTGACCACATTATATTTGTGTTACACATTATTAGCTGCTGAGAATCATGGAATCATAGAAACCTGAAAACATTTAAATAAAAACCAAGCTCAGGCAACTGAATACTAAAAAGTAAATTTTCCTATTAAGAATTTAGTATATAAGACTATGTATATGTATATGTATACAAGTGTATATTGTATAATAATGCATAATGGGCTTATAACAGTCCAAAACAATTCTAAATGGATATGTTAGTGGATTTTGATGTGAGATGACAACAGGAAATGGAGTTAAGTTAAAACACCTTAATGGATTTGTTTATTACAAACACATTTTTCACTTTGCAAGATGTTGATTGATGGACTGGAGTCATTATTATAATGTTTTTATCAGCTGTTTGGACTCTGATGGCACCCATACACTACAGAGAATCTATGGGTGAGCAAGTGGTGTAATGCTAAATATCTTGGATGGCCTGAGGGAGTACATTTTCAGCAAAATTTCTATTTTGGGGTGAACTGTTCCTGTAATGCATTCCAAAGTTTGAATTACAGGATATGTTCGTTGTTGTTGTCCAATGTAAAATGATGTCCTAGTTGAGAAGTGGTTTTTACTTGTAGATATCTTTTATAATTCTTGTACTTACTGTACCTGGTTGTAGTGGCTACAGATAGTAAGCTATTTTGTATTCACTTTGTGTGTGTGTGTGTGTGTGTGTGTGTGTGTGTGTGTGTGTGTGTGTGTGTGTGTGTGTGTGTGTGCATACTGTATGATTGTACACAAGAGATGAAGTGGAAGAGAAAAACACTGTTCTCACATTTTAGCTCAGTATCCCTTATGAGCTCCCAAAAGAGCCCCAGAGACACGGTAAATGGAAGAAATGAATGATTTATTTACTTTTTGAATGCGCCGCAAAATATTCAAACGTCAGATGAAAAGCTTAAGCAAATCTATCTCCCTGAGGAAACAACACTGTGTTAAGTTGCTCCTTGAAGTTATCATAAAGCTTTAAAAACTGACCATGAAACTATTTTTCCTTTTCTCATTATGGGACTCAATACTATTAAGCAGATGCCTCACTTGTGCATTTTACATATGAGGTTTGGGAAGGAATTTAAATAGATGATCTGCTTTCATAATGAAGGTAATATAAGGTGTCTGAAGGTGCCTCAAGGTGCAATCTTTCATTGCAAATATTGTGTAAGTTCCTGTTCTAGGCCTTGCACTGTTGATGCTGTGCGTAACGGATACAACTACAAGCACAACTGAACACATCCGTAAACAGCTGTGAAACATTCAGATAACTGCCAAAAAAACATCAGACCATTTAAAGGCATACTCAGTTTTACACAAATAGCAATTTTAGAAAATATGATCAGAACTCTAGTGCCCAAGCAGTTTTATTTGACTGCATCATGAGGGTCAAGATCACAAATACTACCAGAAAAATAATAGGAGATGGACCTGTTGTACATGGATTGGATATATGAATGGGAATTGTGGCTAATACTTTCTTAAAAATAAAGGTTTCAAAAGGGTTTTATTGTGGTGGTGCCATTTTGTGAACCATTTTTGGGTCCCCAAAGAACCTTTCAGTGAACAGTTCTTATAAGAACAATTTTTTTACCCCTTAGTCTGAAGAATATTTTATAATCTGAAGAACATTGTTTCAGTTTAAAGAACCTAATTGTTCAATGGAAAGATTCTATGGATGTTAAAGGTTCTTTATGGAATGCCAAAAAAGAACCTTTATTTTTAAGTGTACAGTCTCTCCATCTTGCAGTTAAAAGCACCAATCACCTTTTAATAGGCATTACAGTGCTGCTCAGTATTGATTTATAGCAATTATAAAGTTAAAGAGCTAAAGAAGCACAATTTATAATGACATTTATCAGATTTTATTCCTAATTTGAAAATGTTATTTGAATGATGGTTTCGATTTTTGAGCTGAACTGTCATATTGACAAATGCAACATAAACAAAAATTACACACAAACATTTTATGCATATTAAAAAGGTCCCGGACAAGCTGTTCATAATGAAACTGTCAGATAATTGTAATTTTTTTTTATCACTTACTCTATTATAAAACACTTAGCCATCTCTCTTTATATAACAAATGACTGACAGCAGTCTTATCTCTAACCCTTAAGTTTTTATTGGATTTGAATTGATCTTATAAAGCCTCATCATTGCGGATGCAGAGGTTAAGTGCCTTGCTTGGGGGCACGATGGTGGCGCCTGGAGCAGGACTGCTGAAATCCTCTGGGAACTGTTTCACTCAGCTTCCCAATAGTGATGGAATTAAGATGTTCAAACTTCCTGATTATTTGTGCTTCTAAAACCAATGTTCTGTAGGGGTAAAATAATAACGTGATTAAAACAATTTTTAATAAAGGGGAAAAAACTGTCTAAATGTCAGAGCTAGATATTATGCTCACGGTTTTCACTAACAAAAATAGCACTGAATAACCGAGTGGTTCATTACAGTGAACAATATGATATTGCACACTGCTTGTACTCTCATTAGATTTTCTTTCTTTAGATTGACTCAGATATTATTTTTTTGTTCCATGCACTGTGATGGTATAACAGCTCCTAATTAAAAACAGGCCAGTATTGTACTGTATAAGCAGCAATAACAATGGAGTGATTGTCCTCATGTGCCGGAGCACACAATCCCTCCACATCCAACCGTGACTGACTGATCAGACCCCAACCTTTATCATACAGAGATCAGTCTCTGACTATTCTCTGACTTACACATTAAAGAAAGTACTGAAGCAGTATAACAGCAGAGAATGGGGTGAGTTAAAACCTTCAGTTTAACCAATTATAAATGAGCAACAGGAGAAATTACATGAGCATCAACCTCCAGTATTAAAAAAATAACACAATTACAGCTTAAGAAACAAGGTAAGAGAATGGAAGTGACTGGAGACGTACAATAAATTCATGCACAAATGAATATGTTTTCAGCTGGTGGTACAATTCAATCTTTAACTAACTTCTTTAATGAGTAGAAATTTTAAAAGAACAGCATTAATTTGCAATAGAAATCTTCTTAAACATCATACAGAATGTGAACAAACATACACTTCCCCATTATATGTTTATCCCAAAGGTCTATGGGTTTCTTTAGGGACTGGTGAAAGGGGTGGTTTAGTATGGCATTACACCAAGAGGGCGGAGTTATGTACCGGTAGGTGGGAGGAGTGATAGTTTGAAAGTGTAAACCCAGGACAGCAGGAAATCATAATTCAAATTCCCATAATTTGAACTTTCACTTGCGGCGGTGTATGTAAACAATGCAATAACATCAACAACACGCGTCACAGTAATAACAGTTTACACAGCTCGCTTCGCTTTGAGATAAACGAAGCGTGTAATTTCATACAACACGCCACACAACCCATGCGAAGCGTGCGCTGTTTAAAAGGTTATTCGAGGATATTGTCGAACAGATTTTAAAACATTAACTTGAGTATCGTTAAAATGAAAACGAACACTTACATTGCGATTACCAAATATAGGCCAAGTATGGTTTCGGGTGGTATCAAAGTAAACGGCAGTTGTGCCTCTAAATAGCGGGTAAACTGCGCCGTCGTAACAAAAGTGATTTAGCCATCCGAAACTGGCTGAAGCAGATTTATTTGACCGGGACACAGCTATAGTGGTCTCTGGTAGGATTCCCCCCCATCTGTTATCCTCGGGCACCAGCCCGTGATTGAGATGAGATGGGCTGGGCCGCCTAGTGTCTTTTGTGGCGTGTATGACAATAGAGAAGAGCTGAAGGTGATCGCGGGAGCAGCAGCATCACTGTACTGCTCTTCACGGAGGGCGGACACGGGCACTAGGTGTGCTCATATCCGTCTGACAAAGCTACCATAAGTTAATCCACGACCACAGTAAGCCGGTTATTTGACGCGAACTGGACGAGCTGGTCTCACTCCTCCTCTCTCCAGCACGCGTGGGCTGCTCGCGCTGGGAACTGGAGAGAGCTCATATCCCAGCGTTCAACTCTCAATATCGGATTCATTCGTGAACGGCGGATGTAATTTATCGGAGGAGACCACCCGAAGGCTTTATTCAATCGCACAAGCGTCTTTTAACAAACACGGCTTTTGTTCGGGGCTGGATATCCGTCTTTTAACCGCGCTAGCCGCGTTTGACTAGGGAGAAATTGAATCGTTGTGGAGTCGCGGTCCGAACAGGTGTACGCGTTCATAACTCCATCCGGACTGATTCCTGAAGGTCTGCGTGACGATTAGGAATTTATAACCACATTTGCATTTTTTCTGCAATATCTGGACTTAATCGGCAGTGCAGAAAACAGAACTATGGATATCAAATGGCTTGTTATAGCCTTTGCGGTTTTGGGTAAGTTATGTTTTTACTACGTTTTAGCATTTCGTGACCCCCTGTCTAATTACCTCCCTAGAGCTGATTAATAAGATGCCCCTTTTATTCTTTACATTAACTTATTGCAGTTTTTGTGTCATTTCTGATTATTGATCCTGGTATTTGTGAGGATCCATGGACGCGTAGGCTACACGTTAATAATCTGGTGATGCTCGAATTTTTTTCTCTTCTACGGCGAGACATTTCCATGACTGTGGATGCGTGTGATCCAGTTATAAAGCTATGGAAGTATATAGTATAGCCTACATGCTGGAATATTTAGTAAGCTGTCTTTGATGTGGTCCAGTGACTAAGTTGTCAGCACTTAAACACTGAGAGTGATAGTAAATTGATCAATAATATGTAAAGTTATCTCAGGTCGTTTGTATGTTTCAGTGTGTTATGTTAGATGTTGAAAAGGTTTCTATGGCATGGAAAGGATTTTATGGCTACATATACCATGGATGAAATGCAAACATGTAGCCAAATATTCAAGATTATGTATGTTTGTATATACTTATGTGGATAAGTGGTGTTTTTACAGTCCATTGTAATGAAAAGGTGTAGATTCTGTTTGAGCATGGATTTGAATGTGAGATGTCTAGTGTTTATAAATCCATTTATTCGTTTAACATGGCTGTAATGGTGGCTGAGTTGATAGTGACCCAATCAGCATGCTCTGACTTGTTATCCTTGCCCCCCCCACACACTTTTACAAACATTAAGCAGCTGGGTCTCAACAGCTCTGGTCAGATGAGTGGTGTTTGTTTTGGGGTTAATGTTGGTTTAGAGAGCCCAGCAGGAGATTAATGTTCCTTTATGGGGGACATTAAATCAAGTGAGCACTGGAGCACATTGATTGATTTGAGGTCACTCCACACAATTTCACTCCTAAAGGTGCACTCAGTATTGTCCCTTCTTTTTATTTGACTAATTAGAAATGTTTAAATGCAAAGTACTTAACAACACTTTTGAGAAATAGCATTACAATGATGTTCACACATGATATGAAGACCAGGCTCGTCAGTCTTCTGGAAAAATCTGCTTTTATTGACATGGAGTGGGTTGCCCTCTTATGGGCGCTGTCATGTTGACATCACATGACTAGCTGTGTTATGAAATTTATGTAGATATGGTTAATATCAGAGAGATGGTATTTATGAGATTCTGGACATGAATGAGACCATAATGCCATAATTATGAGTGTGAGATTTTCTTAGTGCCCCACATTTCCAAGGTGGAAGCATTTCAGTGAGAAAATATATATTTTTTCGTTTATAATAAAACTAGCTTAGTTGCACAAAATATGTAATTTGTACAATTACAATAGAATATATAACGATTCAATTTATGGCACCTACATAAATTTAATATAAACAGTAAAAAAAAAAACTGCAAATACACACCTGATGCACATTCTGTATTTAGCATTTTGTAGAAATAGTTCAATACCTTGCTGTATTTTTTATTTATTTTTTTTTTTAGAAAAGGTACATCACTATCTTTCTCCAACCAAGGTGATATGAACCCACATGACCTATTTCATTATTTTAAATAGGTAATTATAATGACTTCCCAATCCCAGCTCATAAATATAAACTTCCTAGGAGGATTTGAAAGTGCAATTACTGTGACTACTACTACTAATAAAAAATGGCAATATATAACAATACAAATACTGAATGTGATGAATAACAGATAAATGTAGGCTTACACAAAAACTTACTTAGTGCAGCAGCCTTCAAACAACAGTTTTAAATCTTGACCTACTGCTTGGGGGCAAAGACAAGTCCGTTTCATTACAAGTTTATGACACTGAAACACACCTTGTCCTTACAAGCCAGAAAGCACACACACCTGGATTCAGACTCACCTGTGTGACATCAGAGGCTGTTGTGTGTCATTGGGTTAACTAGCACAGTGGATTAATCACACTGACATGTGCAATACAGATGTGTGTGATTCCAGTTTATGATTTTAATGTGTCTCTGTTGATGATGACACTATTGTCTAGGTTATACGCTCAAACTCACTGGACAGCTGGAGCTGTGTTTGTGTCGTGGGAAAGCATGTTTTGCCAATGAACTAGGTTAATATGACATTGAGCTTGGACTCCCATTGGATTAACCTAACCCCCAACAGACTGTATCTCCCATATCTGTGTAGATACGTGGAGTCGGGATAGAACAGGCTGTTATTTCATTAATCGATACTCTTTTCTGCATGCAAAACACTTTTCAAGCTGCTGTCAGTGCTCACTCGCAGTCTTTCTACTAGTGTCAATCACAGACAAAACCATTGATGTCTACATTTATATATTCTCCCTCCCCCATTCGCTTTTGTCCCCTTTCTTTTCCTCAACACACAAGCAAATACCATCATACTCATTCACACAAACTCTCTACCTCCTAACAAACAACAGATGGCTGTACCATCCTGGACAAGAGGCATGTTAGTTCTGCAGGGAGGGGCCTGCGGGAGAATGGAGCACTGGCTACTGTTGGCTTTCCTATCATTCTTGATCTAAAAAAGAAATGCCGTCAGTGAGGTTGCATGCTTTTACGTTTGCTCTCAGCTGGATGGTTTGATCAAACAAGTGAGAGAAGTACGGATAATTTGTACAGTTCTTGGCTTTTTTTATGGTATTGCGTTGCTGTAGCAGTTCCCTAGATCACCTTTGATAGAGACTCACACTGTTCCTTTAGCATTGAGTTTCTATTAAATTTCATGCAAATTATCGTATTTCAGGAGAGAAGATCATCAAAACACTGTGGGTTTGAACGCAGGGGAACTCAAGGGTTTTTGAGGAAATGCATGAAGAGCTCATTCTCATACTCACTGTAGCAGATGAGCTGTATGTGAGTGAGCGAAGCGAACCTTTCACGATTGGAGCAGAAAATATTTAGTTTCTCGTTCTGAGTGTACAGCTTCCTACTCTGTTCCTGTGTTATTCTTTAAAACTGCTCGCAAAACAGCAGGAGAGGCCATAAAAACCTTCCTCGTTCACGCAAAGTTAATAGGCCCACAAACCGGTAAACACAACCATAAAAAAAAAAAAAAAAAAAAAAAAAAAAAAAAAAAAAGCTTTTTAAGTATCATCAGTGTTGTATTCATAATTAGCTTTCCTCACTCGTGGGAATTACTTTTTTATAGGATCATCATGTGGCATAGGGCTAGGTGATTGGCCAAAAATATTATTACACTATCGATATTTATCTAGATATTCATTTACCATTATTGAGGAAGGAAATGATTTCCACATGTTTGTTAGACCTTGAGAATGAAGGTAAACACAACTTGTTTGTTCACAATTAAACTCCATACAAGGCACTTCACTTCACGTTTTAAGCTTCCTCGAAATCATGAAAACTATTTTTATTTATCCCTAAATTCTGTTTTCCATTTTTTTTTTCTGGATTCTGTGTTTTATGATGCAATACAAACTTATCAAAAATTAATGAATTAAACTTTAACAGTTTAATCAATCTTTTAAAATGTAATCAAATGAAAAAAAAATAACAGTTAATTTACAGTTTGTTTAAAAGACAAAACTACACTAATCACACACACAGAATTAGGAGTATTGTTGCACAATGTACCGGTACCAAAAATGAATGGAGGAAAAAAAAAAGCCTAAATAAATGTTACAAAGAATGATTAAGTGCAATAAACCTTGCTAAGTGAACATAAACAGTTGAGATAGAAAATGCGTGTTTATCAATATGTTGGATTCCTGCAGCTCTTAAAGTGACAGCAGACTAATATTCCTGCAGCTGTCTGTATCTATAATGTTAATCAAACAATAAAAGAAATAGAGAAAATCACTCACTGATCTTGACTGACTAACTTTAGTAGCTTAAATAAGAATCTATGTTTATTTAAAGGGGACATAACACACACAGTTTCTGCCAATCTCAAGTTAATCTTGAGTACCTATAGAGAGTAGTATTGCGTCCTTCATATCTCCAAAGAGTCTTTAGTTTTTTCAGATTTATGAAAGAAAGATACAGCTGTACCGCTTCTCTCTGAAAACAGTCAAGCTCCTGGAGGCGTGCCGTGGGCAGAGCTAAAGAGTCACGAGCATGCAAAGCTTTTGCATAGCGATCGTCTGTTCGCTATACGAACCCTGAAGGAGAGTCTTTGGCACTCCGTCATATGTCCAATTTATTTATTTATTTTTTTTACTTTGGCCATGTTTAGCATGAGAATCTAACTCTTTAATATTGTAAATTATTCAGAATGCATGAAAGATCATTAGACCTTCCCTATTAATTCATACATAGACATACTTTACCTGAAAACACTGTTTACTTCATTTGTGTCATTGTTTTTTTGTATTTGTAAAAATGACCATATCATGATACAAATGGTTAACATAAAACAAAACTACTTGTATCGTGAAATAAGATTTTCATCATATTTCTCATCCCTAGCTCATACCGTCAAATATAAGTCAAATGAATCCATTTACTTATTGTATCGATTTATTTTGTGACACGTGACCTTTTTCACTATGACAGGACAATTGAGATGCATAATAAACATCTAATTTGGCTTTATCCTTTTAGCTAACTTATCAATGTTTCAAAGGTCTATATTTACCTGAAGAAACCGCTATATCATAGACTTGAAGTTGCTCACCACCATAGGCCTGTGTGATTTTTAAAGGGGGATACACACTCAAAAGGCAGGACAAAACACACTGATCAAGTGAGAGATTTCAGGTTTTATTTATTTTTATTGATAATGAACTTTATAACTATAATTTGTGGGTCATCTATTCACTTACTTTTCATGTTGTTTTATGTTTTTGTCATGGTATCAGATCAGTAGTAGTATCGAGATATTTTGGTCAGGTATCGTATCGAAGTCATATTTTTGGTTTCGTGACAACACTACTTATGAGTGACATGCACTGACAACTTAGCAGTTTTATTGCTTATTTCTGCTGTTTAGATTAATACGTATCAAGTAAAATGTCCATAGCTTATCATTGTTCATTGTTCAATTTTATGGCAGCCTCTATATGCTTTTGTTTATCGCCCAGCCTAATGTAATGTGCATTCTCACCATGCTTATCAAGATGTTACACTTTGTGGTATTGTGGTCTGCAGATAGGACTTGTGTGTGCATGCTAGATAATGTTTTACTGTGTTTGTCTGATCGCAGTGTTTGTTTAGGTAAAAAGTGTCCCCGTAAGCAATGTTATCCCTTTTGAGAAACGCACTTGCCTCATGCTAATTTTACCTACTTTTCATCCATTTTAATGCAGCTGTTTGAACACCATTGAGGAAGCTGTCACAGAGAGAATGACAGAAAGGAAGAAGTGAGTGATAGAAAGAGAGATTATTCAAGGTGTTTGTCTGAAGCCTGTATTAGCCTCCCACTGACTCGGGCACATTAGCCGAGCTTAGCTTCCCTGCATGGAGTTCACGAGTTAACACAAAAAAAAAAAACAAATGATGATATGATTTTCTGATTTACTTATGAAGTTGATTTTTGTTTTTTTATTTTTTTAGAGGTAATTAGGGGTTTTGTGGTGATTTTAAGAAATTTCAGAATTTTGCTCGGTTTTGCTAACTTCAACAAGGGCTATATGCCTTGTCAAGCTGCGTCCTATCTGTCTTTCCCTAGGTTTGTTCAAAAAAAAATTTTATTGTGATATTTTGTTCTATCTCACGAAAAAAGAGCTTTTCTTAACCAGTAAGCTATGCTAATAGGACAAACTGATAGCATACTAAACGGTCACAAAATGGTCATTTTTTTAAAATTAGCTTTGCTTATGAAAATGTCATAGATAAAAATGAAAAAGATTTTCAGGCTTTCAGTGATATCAAGTGGAAGAGATATTTTAGGTGTGGTGTTTCAGAAAATGTGGCCATCAAACCTATCACTGCTGCGGTGAAGTTGTGTTTGTGTCTTAAGTGGGAAACAATGGACATTTTATTTATATGTACAAACATATAACTTTTATTATAGGGATGCATCGAAATGAAAATTCTGGGTCGAAACCAAAACAGAAAATTCTGGATGCAGTTTGTCAAAAAACTAAAATGCTTTTAATAATTATTTATTATTTTATTAAATAATATAAAATGCGTTTGTAAGACTTTTTAATTTAGCTCAATAATTTGAATGATACTGAATTTAAAAAATAGTAGCCAATGAAATAACCACACATTTATTTTAGTGATGGGAAGTCCGGCTCTTTTCAAAGATTCGTCTCTTTTGGCTCAGCTCTTTTATGGCACCCAAATGGCTCTTCATTAAGTATCACTCAAAGCTGTCTATTTTAGCCCGATTTAGCAATTGTGAATGGTTTGTGTGTTGGTAAGCATTTTTTTTATTCAGTGTTTTTATAATAGCCTTATTTCTTTGCATTTTTTGGTTACAAAAAAATACAGTTACTGTTATTTAACATTTTAAACTTTAATTGAACAACTAAACACAAAAGCCCAGCAAACAAATAAAGGCAAAAGTCTTAACGTTAAGACACTTTAGTCTTTAGTGCAGGTTGGCATTCAGAAATATCAGATGCCCAGATGCCTGTGTGAGCTGATATGATTTCTCCTCTCTGTGATTATTTTTCCTGTTTTTGAGAAGACTCTCTCTGGGGGACCGATGCTGCAACAATGCAGTGTCTTCCTACCTTAACCAACACACTTGCGTTTAAATCCAGATCACCTGTTTCTCTCTGTCTCTCTGTGTACCTGGCCTTTACCCCTACACTCGCTTTCTTCGGAGCATGTGTCTCGCTTTCTTCGGAGCATGTGTCCCTTTTACGTATTTGTATTATTGTTTTTCTATTCTATGTTATTATGTGCATTTGTTTCATGTGTATTTTTTTTTTTGCAACCTAAAAATGCATAAAATAAGGCTTTTATGAAAACACTGAATAATAAATTGCTTACCAACACACAAACCATTCACAATCTCTAAACTGGGCTAAAATAGACGGCTCCAGTTGAAGGGAGACGGCTCTTCTCATTCGCTACAAAGAATTGTCTCTTTCGCAAACGACACATCATTAATTTATTTAAAGTAAAACAATAAAGATAGAAAATATGTTAATATTAAATATCAGTACATTATTTTTGAGTTTTATGCAACAACCAGATTCAACTGACTTTTTTTTATTAATTATCTTAAAAATGTATAGTCATACAAAGCTATTATTATCAGTGCATGCGCAGAGCCTAGCTTCACGAGAGAGTAGCAGCATTTTACCAGCGTTGCTTAGTACAGCTGTACTACACCACATCCCGCGAGACTTTGCCATAGTGATGGATGCCATTCCCAGTGGAGTTATTGCACTTAAAAAAACTCAGCTGATCCTTTACCCTCTTCTATCTCTTGGACACCTCTCTGTGAAACAGTAATAGGGAATATTTGCTTTTTGTCCAGTCCCTCTCTCAGGAATAGAAAGATTAGGCAACTCTTTCAGAAAGATGTAATTACTGTCCCTTCTATAATATTTATTGGACTAATTCTTTTGAAGATATTCCTTGGAAGAAGGTGGGGACTATACCTAACAAATATCTAATCACCAGTAAGGTTAAAGAGATATATTTTAAGCTCCTGTCAATCTTTATCTTAAAGGGGTCATATGATGCTTTTTTAAAGATCATTATTTTGTGTATTTGGAGTAACAGAACATGTTGACATGCTTTAATGTTCAAAAAACACATTGTTTTTCAAATGCTGTACATTATTGTAGATCCCATATGCCCCGCCTCTCTCAAACGAGTTGTTTTCTACAAAGTCCCTCCTTCTGACAAGCGCAGTCTGCTCTGATTGGCCAACTGACCCAGTGCATTGTGATTGGCTGAGCACTGCAAGCACTCGTCGGAAATGTAACGTCCCTTTCCATAATCGCAAGCTTTCAAAATAAATGTAAAGACAGTTAATAATGTCCTTAGTTTTAACATCAGTTCAAGCCTGAAAGGGGAACAGAGTCGTACACACACAAACACACACACACGCGCGACGCGCAGATACTATTGGCAAAACTCCGCATTTGAACAATCAACAGCAAATACTGAAACTAATAACAAAACATACTTACAGTAGCTGATTCAGAAGTGGCAGATTGTCGTAGCAAAGTCAGAATTACCTCCTCTCCTAAGTTCATGAAACGGTCGTCCATAAAATAAGTTGCTGTTCTGCACTGAAAAAAATGTTCATTCATCCAATTAAAAAAAAATAGGGTAATGATTCACATCTAAATTTTTTAACTTGAGCCGATGAAAAATAAATAACTTGCCCTAAGGTTAAGTTATTTATTTTTTATTGGCTCAAGTTAAAAAATATAGATGTGAATCATTACCCTAAATTTTTTTTAATTTAATGAATTAAACATTTTTTTCAGTGTGTTATAAGTAATCTTAAAGCTTCCTAAATGCATCTACTTTTGGAAGGCCAAATAAAGTGATTTTGCTTTTGCCTAGATACACACTGCATCTCCCTGACATGGCTGCTGCAACACTAACTGCGGTTACAGAAACCACGCCATCATTCTTCGCGTGAAATTTTGGGCAGCATTACCCAAATCTTCCCACATAGTGATGTAGATATGTGGGGGTGTGTTAGAATGAGCCGTTTTAGGGGGGCGTGGCAGAGTCTTAACTTTGATAAAGAATATATCTTTAGTATTTGCAACTTTACAGATTTTCTTTATACACCAAGAGCTTGTAACACTCCAAAGAGAAAGGAAAAATTTAAATCGCATCTTATGACCCCTTTAATGAGTCTGTACGTCATCTTTTTTTAAATTTGTGTCCATGTAGCTACCTTTTTGGAAAAAAGAAAAAATGTTTGTACGTGCTTCCATTTTAGACAATTTTTCTTTGGTGTTTAAGGATGCCTTATTTGGTTTTTATAACTCTAACAAGAACCTAAAAAACAAGTATCTATTTTCTAATAAATCTTTTTATTTTCCTAGCTATTTTTTTTTTATATACATAAATAACAGATTTTTATCTGTTAAACGTCTATTTATTATTTGTAGACTTGAAATGTTATTTGGATATGGTCTCTTCTTCCTGCAATGTCAAAGCCTTAAAATCCAATTCATTGTGCACAAAGTATAATATTTATACTTTTTTATAATGGGATATTGACGGTGTTGTATATATAATGGAGGCAGGGATTTAGCAAAGGGTTTTTCTTTTTAATTTATTTTAAATTATGTATTATGGAGGCAGGGATTTAGCAAAGGGTTTTTCTTTTTAATTTATTTTAAATTTTGTTTAATTTTGTTATAATCTGTTTTGAGCTGTAGAGGTGTGCATTTACCTTTATATATGTGGCGGTGTGGCGCATTTTTTTATGTAATAGATAAAATTATATAACAGTAAAATACATATATTTTTGTGATGGCTTTGGCCAGAGGAGGTAGGACTGACCGGTTGACTGCTAAAACTGTAGTGGCCATTCTATTCTAACCCTGGCATGTTAGCGCTCACCAGCCAACAGTGCTGTTTGCACCCAATGTTCAACTTCAACACAATGGAGTTAAGAGTCCCAGCGATGTGTAAGATTCTTATAGAACACACACAGACTTACATTGCACAGATACACAGTGTGTTTGTAGGGACACTCTTTCTGAGGAGCCTGTTTACACCTCCCACACAACACTTTTGTGTCTCGCCATGGCTCTTCAGTCACTTGTTTCACTCTGTTGTAGAACATGGTTGTCCTTCAAAACCCTGAGAATGTCGCTGTAGTTGGGGGACTCTCAGCTGCCTGACTCCCGAGTGTCCTATTGCTGCAGAATGCTGATCCATGAATGTTTAGCTAGTGGCTAGCTGGGGTCAACATGGCCCCTATTTGTCACCTGTCTGATACATCCTGTGTATGTTCAGGACTGCCTTGAGATGAGGTCAGCACTACATGTGTTTATACATTCATGGCATACTGTTCATTTTCAATGCTTTATGGGATTATTACTGTGGTGAAGATCTGTATACACTGTTATATACATTATATATACTGTATATACATTTTGTATATACACAATTACTTTTTTTTTGAAAGTATACATAAGTTTATGAGTTACAGATAAGAAAGGAATTTGAATTACCCTACTCTGAATCAACATGAAACCAACAATGTTCTTGTAAATGATTTTCCAACTTTTGTGAACAAATTATAATTTGTGTAACTGAGGATAATTTGCCATTTGCCTTCATTCCTTTTTTTTTTTATGTTTGAGACCAGTAGTTCTGGTTTCAAAGGGTCAGATGGGATCAGCCATGATTACAGTTGCTTTTCTTTTCACAACATTTTATTTGTTAAGATGTCAAAGATTCGGGCAGGGATCTGCTGTTGATATTTGTAGATGTCATACAGTGAATGAGCTGACAGGAGAAGTGCTTGTTTGGTTGCACTTTAGTTACAGTTTCAGATGAAAGCAAAAAAGCAGTGTGGGACAGGTAAGAATGATATCTAAACAGTAATCCAGGTTTGGAGATTTTCATTAGTGACTGAAAGATTTCATCCAGGTTATGTATTTACATATTTGACATGAATTATGTATTGACAGAGGAGCTGTGTTCTCATTGCTGACTGAACTCTTGATTGCCAGGCTGGTCCCATAAACGCTGTGCTTTGTGACAGCTTAATGGAAATTAATACATGACCAAAAAGTGTCTTTTCAAAGAGAAACTGTTTCTCTCACGTTTTCTTTGGAATTGATTTTTCAGATGTTAAATTTAATTGACATGCTATTTTCTGCTGTTTAGGTGAGATTGCATGTAAAAAATTGTGAAAAAAAAAAAAAAAAACTAAATTGGACTTCAGCTTGGGATTTTTGGTGTTTGAAGTTGTCCCTGTTTTTATATTTTCATTCTACAGAAAAAAAACGGTTATTGTTTTAGTTTTCGATGAAAATATGTAGGGCTGGACCAGAATATTCAATCATTCGAATATTCGTTCTGTGGGTTGGCATTCGATTTTCAAAAATTATTATTTTTTTGAACACCTGGCATCCCCGTGAACCGGTTCTCATTCGCCCTTGAATATGAATTGGCCATGAGTTAATGTAATGATTCAGTTCATCTGGAAGAGAAGACAAAAATGCCAAGACCTAAGCTGTGTGGGAGCACTTTAAACTGAGTGAGGACAAGACAAAGGCAGTGTGCCAAATATGCGATTTGAAACTGGCCTACCACAACAACACATCAAGTTTGAAAAAGCACCTGAGTTCTGTAAGTAGTACGCCTATAGTATATTGTAGGAGTAAATCTGTAATTTTACACATTATAAAAACGTGCACTTAATTTACTTGGAAAATACTTGCGTATACGGCAGTCATAAAAAAAAAAAAAAGTACAGTAGCCCAGTCTAATAATAATTTGTCTATATTAAAAGTATTGCTCTTAACAGACCTGTGTGTTTTGTATCACTAGTGCCATGTCCGTTCTCGGAGCATATAAGCCCTGCCCGCATGAGGCGTGCCGCTTCTGGCTCGCGCTGTTCTGTAGTTTATTAAAAGTTTATTCTTTCTGAACGTGTCGCATGTCCATATTGCACCAAAATGCGACACTGCACTCCCTTGAGTCCGCAGCAACACACCCGCCATGCGTGAAGTCGTTTGGATGAACGGTTCTCGACATAATAAAAATGCAAACAGACAAACACTCAGATATTCCTGCCTTTATTACACCGTGTCTACACCGGACGCGACAAAGCGACCGTTGAAAATCATTTTAAATTTGTGTCAGTACTATAAATAGAACACAGCAGCAATCGGCTCGTGCCGCATCCTAGACAGCATAATAGGTTCTATTGTATTTTGTTGCATCGCGCCGCTTGCGTCCGGTGTAGACACGGTGTTAGACAGAAGAATATGTTCAGCCCCCTCCCTCCGAAGCTTCGAATATTCGGTGTTGATTACTACCGAAGCTTTGAAGCTCAAAAAATGGTATTTGGACCAGCCCTAAAAATATTTAGGGGAAATTTCTCTAGCCTGTATTACTCAGCTAACTCTTGTATTCTGCAATTTGTAGTGTTCAAATATATGTGCACAAACACACGTGTGTGAGTAATATCTTTAAACTTAAAAGCAAGGATTTATTTTGATATCTTGATTCTCTTAAAGTTCTCCTAAAATTGTGCCTTAAAAGACAGCATGTCCTGGAACTCCCCATATCAACACTGTAATGTTCAACTCAAAAGTTCTAGATTAAAAATGTATGAGAACTGACAGAAGTTTCAGTATGCTTTATATTGTCAAATATAGTCAATTGTCTAAAAATAATAATAATAAAAATCCTTTGAATGGTATGCTGGAAGCTGGTTGTGCTCTCATGAGTGAAAGGTCAAGAAGGCATTTAGTGTGGGTGTGTCCCTTTCCAATTGTTAGTCTTTATCAGGTCTACTGCTGTAGACTTTATCAGCCTAAATGGTGTTGTACTTTAAATAACCAGTGTTTGTTTGTGTCCTCTCAGGATCTTTGTAGCTTATTTTTGGTTCCTCCTTTGTGTGTTTGTTCGTGCAGGTAGGTGTGTGCTTGCCTGAAGTGGCTCAGATTAGATCTAACCAAATGGAAACATGCAGCAGGGGGTTGGGATTGGTAAGCTCATTTCTGCCCTCTTGGCTGTTATACAAGATCTCCGTAGTTGGCTCTGATCCGTGCCTGGTACCTGCCTCTGGCTGTTCCACACTTACAGGAAAACAGACCCCCTCTCAAGATCTGACCAAGAAACTGAGGCTTTCTTTCCTGCATGTTGGACCTCATTCAAGTAGCTCTAAGTGTTGTGGTGACTTCTTTGTATTTTGTCTTTAAGTAAGAGATCTCCACCTCCCCCCAACTCTAAACAGCTGAGCACACACACAGTTGTGTGACCCCCATACATAGCAAACACCCACACAACTGAAGAAACACTTCCCACCCACCCACACAAGACATTTAGACAATTTACTATGTGCTATATTTAATAACATTTATTTCTTCATTGGTAACACTTCCAAAAGTCTTACATTTTGAAAGCAGCATACACTAGGGCTGCACAATTAAACAAATTTCTAATCACGATTACAATTACGGATTCCACAATTATAATAGTTCAAAGTGGCAATTAATTGTTCAATGTCCACTTATGTTATTCTGCAAGCTTAAGATGTTTTTTTTTTCTTCTTTGTACAGGTTATCTGAAGGGTTTTCCTTTTGTTTTAATTTTAGTTTTAGTATAATATTATAATACCATGCATATTTTTTTTTTAAAGAAGAAACCAATCCAATGTATAGTTTATATTTAAAGCTTGCTTTATAGAAAAGCAATAAAGTTTTTTCAGTTACAGTTTCAGTTACAACTTGTGTCAGAACAGGCTGAAAGGCACAATATGTAACTTTTCACCGTTAGAGGTCGCATTTTCAAAACTTTCAAACTTTCAAAACTTTCAAAGGTGAAGCTTGATGATGCTATGAAGGAAAGTGGAACGATGGTAGATGTTGTTTTCACCAACCAGAGATGTCTAGCGTGTGTTTAAGCACTCACAAAAACTCCCCTTATGATAAGTAAAGCTGTCTATACACTGTTTGGTGAATGCAACTCCTACTTTCTTCATATGCACATCTGCACTTTGTTGTTTATGATGAGAGAATCCGCAGAATTCAGTCAGCGAGTGCGCGCACTGAACAAAAAACTCAGGCATTTCAGCGATGACTCATCTGAATGCCTCTGATTGGCCGCTGCATTCATAAGCTCAACAGACCTGTGTGTGATTGGTTATAATGCGCAACACTGTAAAAACAAGGAAAAAGAGTAATGGTGCAACATCGAGCAGATCTAAATGTAATGCTGCAGTCAACACTTTTCATTGAATTTTAATTGTATTTGCAACAGCCGTAATGGATTTAGTTTAAGTGAACAGCAGCATTTTTGTCCATGTGTGTTGCCATAGTTTCTAAAAGCGGAAACCGATAGTGAGGATATTACGTCATTGATAAGCGACAACAAACCGGGATGAGCCATTGTTTAAAACTGTAATTTCTCTGGATTTACAAATCCTTGGGAACTTTCGGTATAACTTAAGTACACAACAGCATGAAATATACTGTATATCACTGTGCAAGTGGTTTTTGGATATTTCATTACGAAAATCTTACATATTGTGCCTTGAAGCTTTGTGTGGAGTTTAGTGGACATAGCTTGAGATCTCTAAGAAGAATTTAAAGTCAGTAGTTTTCAGTGCAAATTTATGCTGTTTTGCTTCTGTTTGAGAGCTTGATTTAGCTTGGAATTCCTCTAGGAGGTTTCAGTCTGAACCTCTCAGTGGAAACTTATAGGATTTTGTCCTAGTTTGTCCAAGTACTCTGAAAAGACATAGCAATATGGGTTAGGGTTAGGGCTGGTCCGAATACCACTTTTTGAGCTTCAAAGCTTTGGTAGTAATCAACACCAAATATTTGAAGCTTTGGAGGGAGGGGGTTGAACATATTCTTTTCTAGCCGCTTTCACACTGCACGTTGGACCCGGAAAATTGCCGGAACATTGCCGGTTCGCCTTCTGTGTGAACGCAAACACGTCCCGGGATTGATTCCGGGATTGATCCCGGGTTGGGGACCTAGTAACATTGCCGGGTTCAGTCCCGGAATGAGCGCTGTGTGGACAAAAGCCAGAACTAATGCCGTGTTGTAGTGATGATGCACATTATCGCGCAACTCTTTTAGCGTGTTTTGAAGGCAGATCAACGTTTGCGACGAAACAAATACGTGCAAACTGTAATGAAGCAGAGATCAGTTAGTTCCTCACTTTCCGCGCTGAAGCTAAGATCGTTCGCCAGCTTCAGTGAAAGTTAACGTGCCTAGCGATTTCAACTCGTGCATTACACGTCACATATAACGTGTCTTCATGGGACCTTTACGGGTTGTGTGTGAACACACGCACATATTCCGGGTAATCACTGACAGTGTTAAAGTGCAAAATCTAGCGACCCGGGAACAATTGCCGGGACACATTACCCGTGTATTTTCCGGAATCGCAGTGTGAAAGGGCCTTCTCTAATACCGTGTCTACACTGGACGCGAGCGTCAAATCTCAAAATTGAAAATCGAATGCAACCCCTGGAATGAATATTCGAATAATCGAATATTCTGGTCTAACCCTTAGTTAGGATTAGATGAGTTTGGTGGTGAACAAGTTGAGTTTGGTAGATATAGCTTGCAAGCTCTTGGTGGAATTACTGTCTTCAGTGGAAACCCATGGAAAGAGTTTTGCTTCTGTTTGAGACTCCACAACTGAAAAACTGCAAGTACAGTCAGGACAGTTTGTATAACTTTTCCAAGTTTGGTGAATGCAGGTCAAAAGGTGTCACACTGTAAAAGTTTAGTTTTGGGTAAGGCATTTTGAAAGAAACTTATCACAAGTTTGCTGACTTCATCATGCTAACTTACCTAGAGTTCCTGTATGTCCCTTATAGCAGGCACTACCAATAGTCCTGACGTTCCTCTGGGGAAGGTTATTCACCAGTCATCGAGCCAACCCTAATAATTATCATCTGTCTTGCTGGAAAACTGCTTTTGGTAGTAGACGAAAGCCTGACTCTATTGAGGGATACTGCCATTACTGCTTTAGCAAACCCAAAGCATCTGAGTGATCGCACTTAAAAAGACAGAATAAAGCAGTCAATCAGGAGCAGTGTGTTGGCAGGGCTTTATTAACACTGGTCAGATGCCTGCTGCCTGATTGTTTTTCTTTAGAACAAAGGAGTGAGTGGATGGGAAAAATTGTGGGGTAGGAACGAGGGATTAGAGGATAAAGGCTTCTACTTTTCTTTTAGGACCCACTGCTGTCCAAAGCCACTCAGAAGAGCCTAATTAGTTGTTAATTAGCTTCCTTTCTAATGTTGCACTGTGTGCACAAACATGGAGATGGAGATTTTGAGTTAAAAGCTAAAAGCTGCCCTTCACACAAGACTCTCAAGTTTAGTTTAGCTTGAGATTTCAGGTTGTCTTTGACAAGTACCAGTCATTAGTGATTTAGTGCTTTAAAATGTGTCTACTTGGACTTCTATGCCACCATACAAACAAAGTAAGCAATGGATGGGGGTAGAGAGGGAGAAGTGCTCCAGTAGTGAGACAGTCTGGGGTTCTGTAGGTGGCTAGACTAGACACTTAACAGGCTTGAGTGGATTGTTGATCCCAGTGGGATGCTGGAACGCATTCGAGTCGTCTGGTCACAAAAACTAAATTTTTTAACATGTCCACGGAACTGATGGATGGAATGGTGGAGTGGGGTGTCTGCAACCCGCTTATTAATAATTCACAAGGATACTCAAGGGACAGTGAGAAGGTGGGTCAGTCTGTGTGTGGGGCTCAATTGAATAAATGGAGTGATAGGAAAGGATCCAGAGATTTTACTGCTCTGAGTGGTTGACAATAAGAAGGACAACATACTTTTTGGTCCTGGTCAACTTTTTTGTTGGAGCTAGTTGCTTCAACTAGACAGCAGTGCACTGCAAGAGGTTGATACATTTATATATCAAATTTGGGCTGCATTTGTTTTATTGGCATACCCAAGGATCCAAAACACATCTTACTTGGATAAATCACATCCTTTGTTGAATATACTTTAGGACTCTATTTACACCTGGTATTAAGATGCGTTTTTAATGATCCGATCACAAGTGGTCAGTCGAGATGCTTTACTGTTTGCACTTGCTATTAAATTGTGTTTAAAAATGCGTCTTCTGTGACCACTTGTGTTTGGATTTCATCAAGATACTCCGCTCTTGTTTTTTCATTCTACATCAGTTTCGTGGGAGCATTGAGTATGGCATTTGAATTCTATTAAATGAATGAACCCATGTTGCGTGGAAAAGAAAGTGAGTGAAAAAGATGGACGACTGCAATTTTAACTGTTTTTTTATTTTTTATTTTTTATTCTGCAACATTTTACAGGCATGGTTTGAATGCCCAACCCTAATATGTACTGATTTAATGCACTCTGAATACATTGTGAATTGTTCTGTTGTCTCTTCTCTTTTCCTGATGAGACAGTAAAATTAGCAATTGGAAACTAAGATTAATATTGATCTAGACTGAAATTAACTAGTAGATGAACTAGTCCGATCAATAAACGCCAAAGATACATTTAAAGTATACAGCATGAATCAATGCTGACAATTTGAATCTGTTGGCCACTTCCTCTGCCTTTGGTTCTAATGACATTCACTGCTTCCTCTGCCTCAGGATTAAGTGAAAGCTGAAAGAACTAAGTTTCCCTGTTGTATTGCGAAATATAGCTCTGGTGCAATAGCCTCCCCCATTTATCTTCTGTACCCTGTTACACTATGATGCAAGAAATAGTTTTTGGAAAGATCTATGTGTTATGTTTCTTGTTTTGGTAATTAGAATGGCCTCCATAACAGAGTATACCAACAACATTGGGAGGCCTGTGACTCAACTCTGATATGAGATACATCAGAAGATTTATTTTTTGGACCTAGAGGTGCATTGTACTAGTCTGGAAAAGGGTTTTCTTACTTTTTTATATACCAACTTCTTGGTTACTATTGAATAACCTAGATCAGGGGTCTGGATCTGGGCTCTTGGACTATATGTTTGGAAATCTAAATCAGGTTTATTTACGTTATTCACAAAACCCCAAATATGATGATTCTTTTAAGAGGGACCCCATCCTAAAATGTGCAAGGCAGCTTTATATTTTAGTGAATAAAGAGCCAATTTATACTGTGAAAAAGAAAATATTTAATATAAACATGTATGAAAAAAATAAAACTGTGACTGCCATTAGAAGAAAAAAATATTTAATAATAATATTACTTATTATATTTAATTATATTGTTTATAATAATCCTTTATTATATTTAATAATTCTATTAAATATAATAATGGACTAAGAGGAAGGCTAAGCAGCTAGAATTTATTTAAATATCTGTTTACTGGTTGTTGCAGTGATTTAGTAAGTAAAATTAGAGATAAAGATGTTTGTGTGTAATCAAAGTGTTTGTATTCCACATATATCTGTCTGTGTCTTCCTCTGTAAAGTCCTTGTAACATAAATGAATATTTAAAATGTGTGTATGAGATGTGTCGACGTCAGCCTCTGAGTCTCACCTTTGTGTTGCACAGTAAAGAGCAAAGCGTTAGATGGGTTCATAGATTATTGATGGAGAGAACCGTGCTCAGCAGAGCAGCAGATGGTCGTGTGGCCTGTATTTTCCTGCCTGAGAGGAAAGAGAGGACACTGATTGGCTGTGCTTGCATGTATGTTGTGTTTTATAGTGAAGCTAGTCTTTCCATCCAGACTTTTGACTTTCGGCATAAATTCTGGACTGCATCTTATTCTGGCCAAGAACCACTTTTTTTTTTTTTTTTTTTTTAAGAAAGAAACTGTAAATGGCCAACCACGGTTCATTTATTTATTTATTTATTAACATAATATTTTGGGGTGGGTTTATCTGAAACTAGATATGACAATAATACATTTAGGGTAAAAAACAATTAAAAAAATATGCTAACAAAAATGCTAATAAAAATAATATTTTTTTATTATTATTATGACTGCTAAATAATAATATTAAATTACTAATTTAAAACAAATATTACTATTGTAATATTTCACTGTAAAATAAAAAAATCGGGAAAACACAATATCATAAATATCAACTATAAACATTAGCCTACATAAAAAAACCATCAAACTTTTATTCTGATACAAAAAAAATCAGTGAACCCTTAAAGCTTCTCTTTCTTTGTTTAGCATTCCCAAATGAACGTTAGCGCGACCTAAAGATTTCGGTTTTATCTCGATTTATCATGCAGCTGTAGTAAACAGTTGGCTCACCCAGGACCATGTACCATAAATCAGGATTCGACTGATAAATGGGATTACCATGCATTGGACCTTTGCCCGTGACTCCAGCTTCTTATGTGTTTTAAGTATCCGTCAAATGGATTTGTGGAAAAAAAGGTTTGCATCTGCGTGAAAGGAATCGCATGTGCAGTCACACACATATGTTTTGTATCAGACCCGCAGACCTTTTAATTATATTTAGGACCTTGTGATTTTGAGTTAAGTTGAGCATCAGGTGTCCTGTCCTTTTACACATGCAATGTGTAGTGGGCCGTGGTATCCAACACCACCTGTTCCTGCGTCCCAGGGATATTGTTCAGCTCATGTAGTTTGTGTGTGCATAAAGGCAGCATATCACAAGCACTCCCATCCACCCTGACCCAGAGTCCAGAGGAGTACTGCTCCGGCCCAACAAAGGAACAAGGTTTTGTAGTGCTACAATAAACAGCCAACTGCAAAATCCATGAACTGTCTTAACTTCAGGATCAATGCTTTTGCTTCAGAGCTGAAAAAACTCTGAATGGGTAACTATAGGTTAACAGCGTGCTCATCTCTTGAAAGAAATGAATCCGTGTTAAACAGAGGCCATGCAGCTCTCTCACCTATTGTGTGCAGCAGCAGGCTTCCTTTTGAAACGTAAGATGGAGTGGATGTGGAGGGTTAAATTGTTGCCAATTACAGGGACGGGCCACAGAATAGCCTTTACTCTTCTGTTTGAGTGATACACCCATTAAGGAGGAAGGGGCAGAATGCTCAATCCTAATGACTGGCTTGTCTGTGTTGGCCTTATAAGTGCTTTTTTGCCTCACATTGGCTAATGCATCAGCATTTTAAAAGGCACACGCTAATGTAGACTTTCAGTGCCTAATGCAGGATGCTTTCTTCACAAGTGCCGTGCACTTACATATGCACGCATTAGGGGTGAGCTAAACAACATATTTTCTGAATAGACTAGTCAGTGGGTTGACAAATCAAATAGTCTGAAGCCCTTTGTAGTTAACCCAACACAAGACACGATGCATGATGCACAAATGCACATGCATTTTGAAAAGCAGAAAAACCAGTTGGATTAATGTTTGTTAACATTATGCAGACAAATTGCTTGTTGCTGGAATCTTAGATTTTTGTAAAATTTGTTTATTGAAATCAGTCCATATTTGATAATTAATTTGGCATTTTCATTTTTCCCTATTTTTACATTTAAATTAACTTTTTAAGTATACTATACGATGATAAAAGTGCTCTGTTAAACATTGAAAATTTAACTGTTAAATGTAATCCTTAGCAAAACAAATATTTATTTTTCATGCTGTGCATTATAATGTTGCAATGCCTATATTCACTGGCAGAATTTACAACTATTTAAAAAAATTATAGACTTTTAATATCAGTTTTAATTTTCATATCAATTTAATTTTTAATATCAGCCATTTATTTCAACATCTAAGTAAATATTGGCTTATATCAGCCAAAATTAAAAGCTTTGTTTGTGAAGATTTTGTGCTCAAAAGCAGCTAGAATGAGACCGAATGGAACACAATGGTCGTCAGACATCATTCATATACAGTATGTTGTTCAAGGTTCTATGTCTGTAAATGCCTCTTCATGTTTTGAGGGTAATGGTGGTACATTGGTCCATCTTCTCATTGATGATGAATCCAGAAGACATGAAATGCACCTGAAGATTTCCTGCCTCATGGTTTTTCCATTCATCTGGGTTCCCTGCAGCTGAGGCCTGGAGGAAATTGCCTTTTAGGAAATTGAGTGGAAACCAATTAATTTGGTAGTGCGTGAGCCTCTATTTAACAAGAGGTCAGTAGCTGAGAGAGCCTGGCACAGCAGTGCTGACCGGAGACCCCTTTGCCTCATTCGCTCAACACTTCACTGAACGGCTCCATTATCAGCACTCCCACGGCTGGTTTGTTCCCCTTCATTCACATAAACAGTGAATCGGCAGGCGCGCTCACTCATGACATGTTTCATTTGAGAGCTGTGTTCAGTGTCATATACAGATCAATCTGAATGCAGTAGTCAAACAATTCACAAGCATTTACCCTGTTTGCTGCCGGCCTTTTGATGTGTAACCATTGATTACCAGACAATCTGCATGACATATCATTACATTTAATGTGGTATGTATATATGGGGAAGTCGTGGCCTAAGGGTTAGGAGTTTGACTCCTAACCCTAAGGTTGTGGGTTTGAGTCTCGGGCCAGCAATACCACGACTGAGGTGCCCTTGAGCAAGGCACCGAACCCCTAACTGCTCCCCAGGCGCCGAAGCATAAATGGCTGCCCACTGCTCCGTGTGTGTGTTCACGGTGTGTGTGTGTGTGTTCACTGCTGTGTGTGTGCACTTTGGATGGGTTAAATGCAGAGGCATGTATGTCACGGGATACTTGGCTGTATGTCACGTCACTTTCACTTCACTTTATATCATACTTCCTGCTTTCTTGCTACATTACATCCTCATGTTGTTCCAAATAAATATGACTTATTTTTTTCCTGCAGAACACAAAAGAAGATATTTTGAAAATTTTCTGTGTTTTTGTCAATACAATGAAAGTCAGTGAGGTACAGTGTGGCTTGTATGGAAGAAAGTAAGTCATCAAGGTTCGTAATGACAAGAAGGTGATTAAATGATGACAATTTTAATTTTAGGGGGAACTATCCCTTTAATGTTTAATTTTAAACTCTAAAAAACTCAACTCAAATACACTATTTGTTCAAAAGTCTCATCAAGGTTGCATTTTTGCATTACAGTTGAAAACAACTTCTCTGTTTGAGTGTGTTGACAGGTGACAAATATCAAAAGTTGTGCAGTAATATTTTAACAGAAACTGTGATTTTTTTTTTCCAGGGTTATTTATGAATAGTTTTTGAATTTAAAATTGTAACATTAAACAATCTTTACTCTCACTTGTGATCAATTTAATGTGTGCTTACGGAATAAACATTAATTTCTTTAAAAAAAATCATACTCTGTTTGAACGGTAGTGTATAAGGTAAATATCTATACATTTTATTGCTGAAAGAACAATCATAGTTATCAAAATAACAAAAACAATAACAGCAGGAACATTGCTCACAGCAGAAGATATAAAGTCTACAAATTTCAAGACATTTATTGTCTGCAGACTGTGTATGCCAAAGCACCTCTGTGGCTTTAACTGCATTGATAAAGGACTTGAATTCAGATATGCCACTACTCAGAGAGGACTTCAGCATGCTATCAGACTGGTTACAGATGCTATAATGGCATACTTGTGTCTATAAATTCATCCCCTTTGTAGCACAGCAAAGAAAAAAAATCTATAAATAAGGCAAACTCACTGACCATCCTGACCCATCTTTACTAGCAACCTTGTAAAATATCTCTTCCATGATGCTATTTGCAGTGCTTGTCATGTAGAGGCCACTTGTGTTGAGAGGTACGTTCAGGCCTCAACAAGAGTCTTATGAATGGGCCTTTGCTGTCTGACTTAGTTTATCACCTCCTATGACATTTACAGTGTCTAGGCCTGCTGGGTTGAAAGATAAAGCTCTTAGGTATTATTATGACTATATTGTAGAGCGAGAGTGATTTTTATGGTAATTGCACTTCCCTGTCCTTTCCTGGAGGGTGTCTGTGTGTGTCTGTCCTCGCCTTTGTTTGATTTAAGTGGAGCACGTCCAGTGGATTTTCTGCCCTGTGCTTGTTATCCTTCTTGGCCAGCCGTATCTGGCGGCACAGGTGTTTATTCAAGCACAATGCACCACTTTGTGCGAGCACATTTGCGTGTTTGGCTCTTTTCTCTTGTGCATGGATAAAACACTGTTGGAACATGGCAAACAAGGTTAACTCTGTGGATCTCCAAGTTTTGGAACTTGTATCATGAGAGCGTTTGAAGTGACGTCTTTGTAGACCTAAGAGGGAATGTTTGACACAGAAACAGGGCTTTCTTGTTACCTCACGTGAGGTACGGTGAGTCCCAGACACGCCGAGGTGCATGAGAAGTGGAATTATCCATAACCCGGTTAAAGAACGTGGTGTCACATTATAATGAAGCAGTGAGATTGTGCCTCTATTGAGAAAATGTGGTGTGCTTCTGACGGATTAGTTCTTTATTCCCCTTATCTTTGTCGTGTGCATAATCCCCACATAGCCATCCCATGTGAACGTTTGTCCTGGTTCCCACTCTCTATGGGACACTGAAGCTCTGAGTCCAGCAGTCACAAGCTAGATACAAGGGAATAGTTTGACAGCTCGGTGGTTTGAATAGATTTATATTGGCATCAGAAGCGGAGCAGGTGAAACTAGATATTAGATGTGGGCTAATGCTGCATTAGAGCAGGCAGCTGTGGTCAGAACATAGGTAGAATGCCTCTGATGAGGGATTTCAGGACCTCATTTTCAGCCTACGTGAGCCGTCGTTTCACTTTGAAGTCTCTCTGAGCCTGTTAAAGCTTGCTGAACGGGTTCAAAGATCTCTGAGACAGACACAAGCAGCGGGGATTCTCACATGTGGTCACGGGCAGAACGAACGAAGGAGGAGGGTGGAAAAAAAGAGGGCTTGTGAGGAGAAAAAAACAAGGGAACCTGATTGTTGGAGGAAAAAAAAGAAACCGAGTGAGTGATGTTGCTATGTCTGAAAGGATGAAATATTGTGTTTGACTTCGTTTTGAGTTGCGTCAGCTCCCCTGAACATATGTTTAGCACTTCAAGTGATGACATTTTTATGAGCAGTCGTGTGCGGACCTCAATTTCCCGCAATCTTCTTACTGACTGAAGTCGTCTTCTTACTGGCTCTTCAAGCACAAACAGAAAAGCTCTGTGAAGGAGTATATGGGCAATATGTACTTAAAGGGATAATTCATCATAAAATAAAAAGTCTGTATTCTACCTCTTGTCTTTTGAAATCCGTATGAGTTTCATTTTCTTTTATTTGAACACTAATGGAGTTATTTATTGGTCAATGACTTGAAAGAGTTTTCATGATTAAAGATCCGACAAGTTCTGAAAAATGTACGTTTTGTATCTTAAGAGATGTATTGACCTTGGCACAGATAGTCAGGAGAATCTGCAGGTTTCTTCTCTATGATATTATTTTGTACTTATTCTTTGCATGTTGGATGGACCATGTAAATTTTGTTGGTTGCACCATTTGTTTTTCTTCTTGCACAAATTGTTTCAAAATTTAATAAGCAGTGAAGTAGTTTGTTATAATATATTGTTCTCTGAGAAACAGTTAAGGGATTATACCAACAATAAATAATTTGTCTTAAGTCTCATTTTGTAAAAAAAGAAGTATAAGTTTTTCAAAATAGCTTTTTTGTGTTACAGTATGCAGAAGAAAGAAACAGATGCTCTTTTTGTATTTTAATAGACTTAAAGACCTTGGAACGCATAGTCATTATAATCTGCAGGTGCCTTCTTAATAGATAGATAAATGGATAGCATTTATTCGAGATACAAACCTTTTGTAATATTGATGTCAAATTAGGGGTGGAACGGTTCAACTTATTCGCGGTTCGGTTTGTATCACGGTTTCAGTCCGATTCGGTATGTGCTATGTTTAGGGAAAAACTATACCGTCAAATAAAAATAAAGAAAATAAGAATAATCTAACTAAATACAAGCAACAGCACAAATAAATACCATTCGATTTTTTATGTCAGATAGCATTTTCAGTGAATTTGACAGAAATTTCTGTCTGCTCCTCACACAAAGATGTTGTATTTAGATGACTTATTGTGTATATGTAGTATGGACTATGTTTTTGATGCATTTTATGGTACTTTTTGGGGCTTGACACACCTAATCACTATCTACTTTCAATGTATGGAATGTAACAACTTGTACATTATGCTAAACTTCTTTGGTGTTTCACGGAAGACATTAAGTTTGGAATGACATTAGGATGAGTAAATGACATTTTACTGTACATTTTGGGTGAACTATCCTTTTAAATGTGTGTGCTGTATAGTGTTCATTGTTACTGGAATACTTAATCATGCATCTCACAGTCTCAGTGTCAAATGTTTTCTCGTCTTTGACAGTTGAATTTGTGATGTAGAACTGAACCACAATGCTTTGTTGATGTGGTCATTCCTTTTAGCATTGGTCAGACAGTGAGGCGCCGTGTTCTCTGTCCTACAGTGATTCTTGTTTGCCCATTGAAAGAAAGAGAGTTTCTTACTTGCCTTGGCAAACAGCACTCCAGAAATGTATCAAATTGTGAAAACCATCCCACAATGCACTAGGACGCAATTAGAATGAGGTCTAAAACCGCTTGCATTCCTTAGGGCCTCATTTTCAAATTCGTGCTTATTGCATTTAATTCATTTAAATAATATCAACAGGGCTGTTGGAGTTTATGGGGAGATTTTGTCTCATCTTAAGAGCCTTGAGCAGTAATGTTTCTGAAATGATGTCACACTCAGAATGCAAATCCCATTAAATTGTGCTCTTGCAAAAAACAGAGTAAAAAACGGAAAGAAATTCCAGATATCAAATGGATTTATGAGCTCAAGGAAAAAAAAAAGTATCCCAAGACTGAGGGTTTGACAAAACAGCACAATGAAAGCGCTGGAGGGGTGGGAAGCTTTGCATATATTGTAAATATGGCTCCACACACGCCCAGAAATGAATGTCTTCTATTTCATATAGTTTTTTTCGACAGGCTGGTACAGCTTGGTGTATGAGGCCATTCATTTTTCATTTAAATAGCCTTTCCGGGCATGTACGCTACTGCTCGGAGGCACTAGTCCATTGACTGCCAGTGTGATGGAAGTGAATGGGAGACTTTAAAAAAGAGGCCAGCATGCATTAACTTAAAATATGGTACTATGGTGATTTATTGATGAAGTGAATTGTTCCTAAAGACACACAGTTTGTCCTAATGTCTCACTTACACTTTATTTTTCTGCTAGGATGCATTCTTGCCCCAACCCAGTGCCCGCATTCATGCTTTACAGGCAATGTGTTTTCCGACTACTCTGTGGTCCTACAGTCTTCATTTTACCTCCTTTGGTTTATTATGAAGCTCTGTGTACCTTCCTGCATTTCCTGCTGGCCTTTTCTGTTCTGTACCCTAGAAACCATGCAGCCTGTCTCCCCCTCAGGATGGTACATCTTTTTTTCCAGACTATACATTTGCATTTGACCCTCTCTCACACACACACACACACACACACCATGCTGCCTCGATATTACCTTTCTGATTACACACTATTTCAGAAGTTTCATGTTCATGTTCATGCTACTTTTATTTGATCAAAATACAGTAAAATAGTAATATAGTAAGATATGAATTCAATTCAATTCAAATGTATTTGTAATGTACAGTGAGTTTCACAATACACATCATTTCAAAGCAGTTTTACAGAAAATGCGTGTTTACATTAGAATTTAATGTGTCCAAGTAATGTTGATTTCACAAATGAACTGTTCAAGATAATAGAACCGTATAGTTAGCTAAGATAAATTAATAAATTTTAGGCAGAAGCTCATTAAAGCAATTATTACAAGTGTGATCATAATGATTACAATATAGAGAAATTTTGGCATTTGTGCATGTTGATTCAAGTTGGGGTCATCTGGGGTCATCGCAGGGGTCAGAATCGTTTCTTCACAGTTCCCGCTTTTTGGCGTGTTCTCACCACAGGAACTAGGAACGTATTTAGTTCTAGGAACTCCATTTGGGGAACCTAATTTAGCTTCTATTTTAGAGTCGGGTCTAAAAAAGTTCAATAGAAACTATCTGTGATATAAGTGTACGCTGATTGGCCAAACGCATACAAAACACCAGCTACCTGGCATTTTTAAAAAGCCGTGTAAAAATATTTACTTCACGAACTTGGAAAACAGCGATAACAGCATTTACATGTTGTCTGCAGCTGATGTGTAACACTGCAAGGTGTCATGGGAGATTTAGTCAGATTTTTATGCTCTTTCAATTACGTAAATTTGTGCGTTTACATTCTATCTCTGTTATCACAAAAACCCACGAGACACAACAAAAACAGCTCAGAACATGGTGTCCTCCATTCACCTTTTGTTTTGATTTTTGTAAATGCTGCGAATAAAAACGTAGATTTCGGCCACTTCATAATTCCTGCTTCCGGTGTGAATGCAAACAGGAAATCGGCCAAAGGGAGAAGTTGGCTCTCTAGGAATGACTCTTCTGGTTGGTTCCTAGAACTACGAGGTGCGAAAGCATCTCATGAGGCTGGATCCACGCTAGAGCTGGCATAATCTGTAGTTACCTCAAAATGGGCATCCCTTGGTAGAAATAGAAAGGCAAATGGAAAATAATTAGTGTTAGCTGCTGTTCATAATGTTTCAAGCAAAAATATTTTTGTGACTTTTATCTGATCTAACTGGGAACAAGGATATGAGATTCTTTATGTGAATGTTTGGCTGAAGAGATGACTTTAATCTAGATTCAAACAGAGAGAGTGCTTGAGCCACAAACATTATCAGGAAGACTATTCCAGAGTTTTAGGAGCCATATGAGAAAATGCTCTCTCTCCTTTAGTCAGGTCAAGTCAAGAAAGCTCCATCTGAAAGCAGATGATGGAGATTTACTGCTAATTACGGGACTGGCTTTACTGACGAGATGCGCATGACAGGCAATTACAGTAGCTCATGAGGCAATTACACTGGGCTTGTCGATTGCGTGTGGTTAATTGTTAACACACATTTCACAAGATTAGATGTTTGTCAGTGGTGCAAATCATTCGCCATCATCCTCAGTCATCTCTCCTTACTTCTCTCAGTTTATGTGGTAAGTGAAATTTTATGTACTGTAATGTAACAGGCAACCGCTAACAAGCGGCTAACCATGTCCCTTTAGTGTCTCCCTTTAGAATGCGTTATTCGTTTTCCGTATATTTCCGAATACGGATTCGCTATCCGGGTACATCCCTAATTTATAGAATACTGATTGTGTCAAAACAGCTTTACAGTGTCAAACAGGAAAATAGTTTGTCAATAATGCAAGAGTCATTTTCCAGCTAAAGTCAGTTCATTGATGATTCAGTGACGTCATCATCCAGTTCAGCTCTCTTCCAATAGTGTCTGTGCAGTCAAGCTGGGTGTGGTTTCAGCGGCAACAACGGACATGCCCCCAGCATTTAAGAGCAAAGAATACTGCTTATTTTTAATAAAAAAATAAATAAAAAAAATTTAATTTAATTTTGATACCTTATTTTATTAACTTGGTGGGATTTTTAATCATTCAAATTTTCCTGGGTGGTTAATAACACATTTTGTCTGTGATTTAACAAACTCAGAACACACATTTGATATTGCTTAATGATAACAGCACAGTGGAACAATATCGTTGGACTCACTTTCAAAATAATTTTTTTTTCCAGCTGATGATCAATAAAAACACTGACAGCCAATCAGAATCCATCCTGCTGTAAACACTTGAGCATTTAAAGTGGCAGATGACATAATTGCAGCTCATGCTTATAATAAACAGAACGTTATTGTGCCTTGGTGTGGACCCTAATATAGTTATCATCTTTATAGTTATTTTTTTTGGTGTGAGCGAGCCTTGAGTCTTTACCACAACCCACTCAACAGAGCAGCAAGACCATGATTCACCTCTTCTGACATCCCCACAGAGCAGATAGGAGGGCTGCTGTGGTCATGTCTTGCTCACTGAATGGTTTTGTATTGATCTAATCAAACCTAGAGCATGCTGTCTTACTACTCATTTCCTGTCCTTCCTTTGGGGCTGAAGCCCACAGACCCCTTTTCCCCCTTTGTTCCTGCCACGGAACAATTAAATAGCTCTCATTCTTAAATATAGTTAATACTTTTAAAATAAAATAATTCTAGGCCACACGCACACACACCAGTACAGCTGTGCCTCCAGCTGCTCACCCGCACACACACAGGAAGCAGTGTGCCACCCCCGTCTGCCTGTACTAAAAGACCTGTGTTGTTGTTGTTTTTTTTTTACGTGGCACAGCTGAGGTGCTGACTGGAGTCCCTGTCCTGGCCTGGAAGAGTGCATATGCTTTTCTCTTTCACACACACTCACTCTCTCTCTCTCTCTCTTTCTCTCCCTCTCTCTCTCTCTCTCTCTCTCTCTCTCTCTCTCTCTCTCTCTCTCACTCACTCACTCACTCACTCACACGTTTACTTACCTAAATGGGGACTTTCGTTATACTTTCATTGTTTACTTATTTTATATATAGCTAGTTAATGAAAACCCTCTTATGTTTTCATAATCCTTATGTCCTCTTTTGACAACAATCCTCATTTTATATTTTATTTTAACAATAATTTTTTCCTTCCTTTTTGTTCATTCTGTCTTTCATTCGGTCATTTGTTTGTTCTGTCTTTCATTTTTTTTAGTTTAACCTATCTATCATTTGTTCATTCGTTCTTTCTCTCTTTCAAACTTGCATGCTTTGGTTTGTGCCTTCAAATGTGTATAATGCAATGTTTTGTTAGTTGTTTAATGATTTGAAGTTGAACATTAGGAGGCCTCAGCTGTGTCAAGAAAGGCATGACATCTGTATAATGCAGCCTATTTTATTGCTTTAATGTTTGTCTAATTACAATCTCTACAAGCCAATAGATCCACTGGCTTGCATTACTCTCAGTTTATGTATTTTTGGCACAGTATCTAGATGCATGGGATCTGACTTCCTTGTTTCATGTGACTCTAATCTTGCACCTCTCCTGTAAACCTCATTAGTCCCAAATTCCGCCTTATCTCCAGTCGGGACAGGCTTCTTAAATCTGTGGCTTTTTACTCAGCCAAGCTCTGTTAAACCTTAAACATATCAAAAAGCTGCTGTCACTTTCTGGTTCGGCTCAGCTCTTAGATGACAGACAGTTCAAGCCAGGACCTTAAAGCATTACTGTATTTAGAAGTGAAGTGACTACAATCACAAAATAGAAAATAGAAAGAAATTCAAAAAATGAGTATAAGATGACAGGAGAGTGAGTAAATAATGACAATTTTCATCTGTTTTGCTTCTTTTAAAGCTCAACTTCAATCATTTGCAGTCCGCAGTTCAATCCGTTTAGGTGTTTTTTTTTGTGTTTTTTTTTTGCTCAAATCTGTTCTTTGATATTTTTCACTTCACATTTACTACTGGCTTGAACAGTCAGCCACTATGAAAGCAACCCCATTTGTACAAGTAGAAAATCAGTAAGTCACGTGCACTGCTTATGTGTACATAAAAAAAAAAAAAAAAAAAATTGGCGTAAAAAAAAAAAAACTGTTCAATTCCAATCTGTTGGTTCACGCTTCAGTCACATGGCCACAAATTGGACACATAATTGGATCAAGGACCACGTATCAAAGCTCCCCAAATCAGATTGAAAAGATTGTATTTTTTTGTGTTCACACTGGTCAGAAAAATTTGGTCTATGTCAGACATGGACAAAAGAAATCGGCTTTTGGTTTGCCAAATGCTGAGAACTTGTATTCCTTCTCAATATCCCCTCTTCTGGTCATTTGCCTCGCTACATCCTCCTCTAATTGGCTGTGGTTTCATGCCAAGCCCCTTTTTTGCTCTCCTTGTGAGGAAGTGCTTACACTCCGGCCTGCATCAAATGAGCTGAAGAGATTTTGGTAATTACTCCGCTGGGTTTGGAGTTTGTGAGTTGTGGTGATGGTGGTAATGGTCTAGGCCAATTTGCTCCATGTGTGTGTCCTGTTAAACACCAGAGCTTTGTGTATGAGTATGTCTTTTGAGGGGTATTGAGTTACTCTCTTGGGCCGTGAGACATGGCATTATGGCTCGTGTCTGTATACACAGTGGCTCCATAAAAATGCTTTTGAACTCAATGTGTGAGAGGCAATTAAAGAAAGACAAACAGCAGGCTTGGGAAGTGGTTGCCTCTCATGCACCAGTATTTATCAGAGGCTTTTGTGCTGACCAAAGACTAGACTGTAGTCTCCTCCTGCTTTGTCGTCCTCACTTGTTCTTGTAATTTACCTTTTAGGCATGTTTTCTTTTGATCTTTGCAGCTTTGACCACATTTGATCCAGCGTGATCTATTTTGATGTCCATTATCTATCCACATTGTCTTTAATTGATGTTGTGGTTTTAAAGTGGTTTTGTTCTGTGCATTTGTTCCCGTGGGACTCTCTTTACACTTATTGTGTGGTAGTATATTTTTTTTTCCTGGTCTTAATATCTCCAGTCCCCATCCATTTCATGGGAATCAAAATGCCCTTGGTTCAGTGGGGGAGAAAAAAAAAACAAGCCAAGCGGGTTTTGCACAACATGAGCATGAGTATTGTCCATGTTTTGAGTTTCAGTCTGTTGACTAACTGAATAACCAAAGAGATGTTGAAATGTATTTCATTTGATTTGGTTGTTGTTATTACATTGATGTATATAATATTTGCAGTTTTATGTTAGATAGTTCACCCACAAAATGTTAATTCTATCATCAAGTTGTTCTGAACCTGTATGAATTTCTGACTATGCTGAACAGAAAAGAAGATATCTTGAAGGATGTTGGTAACAAACCAGTTACCAACAGTTTCCATAGTATTGAAAAAATATTATGGAGGTCAGTGGGGACCAGAAACTATTTGGTTACCCACATTCTTCGAACAATCTGTTTTTGTGTTCCACTGAAGAAAAAAAATCATATAGGTTCAGAAACAAATTGAGGGTGAGCAAATGATGATAGAAATATTCATTTTTGGATGAACTATGCTTTAAAGTGGTTTAAGGTTCTATTATAATTATTTAAAATGTATTTATGTATGTATTTATTTTTTATATATTTTTTAGGACTATTATTCTTCACAAAGTACTAAAGGCGGCGGCTACTAAAACAATTGTTAAGGAAAAAATCCCTTCACTAAAAATAAAACAATAATAACTGGCTCAATGTGATTAGTTTATATTGGCTAATAAGCAGGACTATGGATTAATAATGCTGCAGAGTTTAAACAGTTAAGTGAAGTTCATTGTTGTCAAAAGTATAGGTTTCCTCAGGACCATTTATCAGAAGCTAAATTATGAAATAAAACTTTCATGAAATGCGTTACTCTCTCATGCTTAGCACCTAGAGGAGGAAAAGTTTGTCTGGTGTACTGTAATAAAGTACTGTAAACTGGCATTAAAATGTAACTCTGATATGCCATCCTCCTCCACGAGAGAGAGAGAGATAGAGCATGCATTGTTAGAAATGCATATAGTGTTTTATATGTGATCCATATTTAATGCCGCAGAACTGATGGCAGGCCAGAACTGGTTATTCTGGGGAAGCCTTCTGTGACCCACATGGAAATGCTACTTTCATCAGCCGAGCTCAGAAAGAGGAATGAGTCTGACATGAATGTTCCAGTTAAACACCTCTGAAAAGGCACTGGATTTAATATGTCATATGAAATCTTCATCCTGCTGAAATCAGACTGATGGTTAATGGTTTAGCAGGTTGTTGCTTTCATCCATTGAATGACAGTGCTTAAATGCTGGCCTGTCACTCCAGGTGTGCTGGACCCTGACGCTCTTACGAACGTAAACCCTGTTTGATCACATTTCATAATCATATACTGTAAAATAAAGACTTTTTCTTTGAAATGATGAGACTGCATTGTTTACTAGTGAACATAAAATACTCTGTGGAGTCTTTTAGACTGTTCCTATATTTGCAAGTTAAAGGGATAGTTCACCCAAAAATGAAAATTAGCCCATGATTTACTCACCCTCAAGCCATCCTAGGTGTATATGTAAGGAATTATATTTGCTTCAAAAAAATTAACGTAACTTTATAAAACTGAACATAACTTTTTCCGAAACGATCAAAAATATGCCATTACAAAAGAAGAAAAACACAATGAAAATGAAAAAAAAAAAAATGAACTCAGTCGCACAAATTTAACAGGCTCTTCAAATATGCTTCATTCTTTGTTGATGTTTTTCAAAGATTTGTTTTCGCTAATCGTGGATTCTGAATGCATTGCCACAGATTTCGATTACGCTTCGCAGTTTTACGTTTGGTGTTTTAACACAAACCTCTCGTGGATAGTGAGCTTTTGATGGACCGGTGCTCTCTGACCTGGAAGTACAGACGTCACTCAGTGGCGCGCGTATTGGAAAGCTCTCGCGGTGAAAACACAATCAGGATTAATGCAGAAAAGGCACATTACTAATAATATACGGTTAGTTCTAGATGTGTTAGATTATTCAGATTTAATAGACAGTGATGGTTTCATTTTCTTTTTTAATTATTACAAAGCTTTGACACATTGGAACAGGAATTTTTATTTCAGGCTCTACGAAAAATTGGCTTTGGCGATGCTTTTTACAGGATGGTCCAAAAGGAGTCAGTATTGGGTCCCACTCTTTTTAGCATTTATATGTTGCCTCTTGGGGAGATTATTCAAAAGCATGGTCTGGGTTATCATTGCTATGCAGATGATACCCAGATTTACATTAGTACTCAACCTGATGTTACATCTGCACTTTCAACTTTATCTGCTTGTCTACTGGAAATGCAGGCCTGGATGAAACAGAACTTCCTACAGTTAAACTGTTCAAAAACTGAAGTTCTATTGATTGGGACTTCAACTGCTGTAAAAAGATGTAATAATTTTAAACTTAAAGTGGATGATTGCCAGATTCTCCCTTTTGTGCAGGTGTGGAATTTGGGTGTGATTTCTTTTGATGCACAGCTGACTTTTAACATTAATTTTAAGAATGTTACTAAAGTAGCTTTTTATCATCTTATGAATATTGCACGTATAAGACAGTTTCTCTCTATGCCTGCTGCAGAAAGGCTTATTTATGCCTTTATAACATCTAGGGAAGCCTATGTAGTTGAGAAAGCACAGCAGTGCTGCAGGACGGTGTATAAGGCTACGTTCACACTGCAGGGCTTAATGCTCAATTCCGATTTTTTGAAAAAATTCAATTTTTTTGCAAGGCCGTTCACATTTCCAATTAAATGCGACCTTTTGTGATCTCCTGTGTGAACGTGAAATGACCCAGAAGTGACCCGCATGCGCAGAAGAGTACTCAGCGGCCAACGACGTCACTTGTTGTTTGCGGAAGTAGCTAACGTTAAACATGGATGTCAACAACAGTGTAGGCAACAGCGGAGCTCTTTTTGCAATATTAAAGTTATTTTCCCAACGGAGCCAGCACAATGACAATCTTCTCGTTTTTAAGAAGAAAATTAAAAAGAAGGAGGGAGAGCAAGGTTTTTGGCCATGGCGTTTTGTAGAGCAGTGTTAGCAACGTCGGTACAGAGAAACGTGTGGGTGCAGAGTCGCAGCCAGGAGTGGTGAGATACTGATGTGAGTGGCTTCTTTCTTCTCGTTCCCGCCTACTTCAACGCAGAATTATGACGTTTGTAGCGTATCAATGACGTACGGGTCGGATACATGTGGCCTGGCCGTTCAGACGGAGGGTCGCATTTTTCAAAAGATCGGATACGTATCGGATTCAGGACCACATACCCAAGTGGCCGGGGTCACATTTGAAAAGATCGGATCTGTGTCGTTCAGACTGTCATGAAAAGATCAGATACAGGTCGCATAGGGGCAAAAAAATCGGAAATTGGGTCGTTTCAGCCTGCAGTGTGAACGTAGCCTAAGTTAAAACATGAGCAGCTGAATTTTGCACATATTGCAGCCTCTTAAACAAATTTGCCAGTAACCCTGCAAAAAGGTAATTATTGTAATTCACTTTTTGCAGGGTTACTGGCAAATTTGTCTAAGAAGCTTCAATATGTGCAAAATTCAGCTGCTCATGTTTTAACTTATACACCGTCCTGCAGCACTGCTGTGCTTTCTCAACTACATAGGCTTCCAGTTCAATCATGCATTGATTTCAATGTTTTTATCTTAACTTATAAAGCAGTACATGGGCTGGCCTCAGAGTATATTTGTAATTTGGTCACAGTGTCCACACCATCTTGTTATCTCCCCTCTGCTGATTCTCGTACTCTGTACCAGACTCACTGTAAACTTAAAATTATGGGTGGAAGGTAATTCTCTTGTGTTGCTCCCAGGTTGTAGAATTCTTTGCCTCTTCCTATCAAGAATGCTTCGTCTTTTGATTGTTTTAAGAAATTACTCAAATTCAAAACATATTTCTTTAGTGAAGCTTTTAAGTTATAATCTTACAGTTGTTGTTATTGTGTTGTCATTGTGATTGCTATTATGGATTAGTGTTGTTCTTTTATTTTTGTTATACTGTTGTAGCGCCTTGAGTGTAAGAAAGGTGCATTACAAATACATTTTATTATTTTATTATTATTCTTTTGGACTGTTGAACAGAAACACCCACCCACTGCCATTATAAAGCTTGGAAGAGCCAGGACAATTTTTAATATAACTCCTTATTAGATTTCTCTGAAATAATAAAGTCTCATACACCTAGGATGGCTTGAGGGTGAGTAAATCATGGGATATTTTACATTTGAGTGAACTATCCCTGTAAATCTGTCTAACATATGTACTGTATGAGCAATCTCAAACTTGGAGTGTATGGTGAACTGCATAACAGTCAGTACCATTGCAGTAACAGTCAGTATCACCTTGCAGTGGTCTGTGTTGACAGGTAAAGTCTGGTTTTCAGGGGAAATGTCTCCCAGCCAGTGTCTGAGTCTCAGACTAAAAAAATAACATGAACAGTGGCTCTGAGGACATTGTCACAGTGAAGTGAAACTTCAGCAGACAGACCAGGGGTCACATCTTCAATAAGGCAGATGGTTGAAATGAGAATTCCAAAAGTAAGGGTGACATAGATATGAAGTGCAAAAAAGGGTTATTTTTTTTAAGGGCCTGTTGGAATGTAAAAAAAGACAGAGGCTTGGAAGACTGTCAGCTTGGTGCTAGCATCAGACTTAAAGGTGCAGAATGCCTATGGACAGTTCACTTAAGCGTGCTTTCTCACTAGCACTTTTGGTGCACACCTGGGTTCGATTGGCGTCAGAGTTCACTTCGTTTGGATGATGTGAATGCTGTCTTCTTCGAAATGTACCCGAGTCCGCTTAAAAAGGGTGGTCTGGGGTACGGTTCATGTGAACTCTGGTACGGTTCGCTACTGATGTGAATGCAGTCGTACCAAATCGCAGAAGTGAACCGCTATTAATGACGTATTATTTGATTAAAATGTGTTTGTGTGTGTGTGTTTCACTCACTTTCCTGATGAGCGTGACTGACGTGTTGCAAACAGAGAGCTGCGGTTCGGACTCAAATAAAATAATATAAATGCAGTCCAGCAGGGGGAGGGGGGAGCAATCGAACTTGGGTTCAGACCAGGCAAGCGAACCAAGTGTGAAACGACCCTGATCATCTGGTGTTGTTATTAAACATGAAACAAAAGCATAATCTCAGTGATTGGTTGGCTGCTTATGAAGGCTGGATTGCATAGGTTTTATATGTTAAATCTACCAGGATCAAAGTACAAACAAAGGTACCAGGATAATACACTTCTGTTTAAAACTTTGAAATTTGTAAGATTTTTAAAATGTTTTTGAAATAAGTATCTTATGCTCACTAAGGCTGCATATTTGATGATTTTTAATAAAAATAAAAAATAAAAAAATGTAATAAAACAGTAATATTGTGAAATATTATTGTTACTTTTTAAATGTTAAATATATGTTATTCCTGTGATGGCAAAACTGAATTCTCAGCATCATTACTCCATCTCATTTGGTGCTCAAGAAACATTTCTTATTATTATGAATGTTAAAAACAGTTGTGCTGCTTAATGTTTTTGTGAAAAGCATAATTTCAAATTCAAGTTCAAGTTCAAAGAAATGTCGTGCCTCACAGGACCACGGTGCTACATAAATACAGACATACAATAATGAAGTAAACAGTATAAACCTATACACAACTAACCTACTGATTTTGACTATAAATATACTACATATAAATGTTTACCTATACATAAGCTAAAAAATACAGACTGTACGAATGCTTCACATAATACTATACCTATACACGACTAACCTACTGACAGATTTTGACTTTGAATACTATATCTAAATGTTTACCTATAAATAAACTAAAAGAAACTAAATACAAACTATATTTATGCTACACAAACACTGTACCTCTACACAACTAACCTACTGAGAGATTTTTAATATGAAAATACTATATATAAATGTTTACCTATATATAGACTGAAACTGAAAAAAAAGTATATATAGACTGTTCGAATGCTTCATCTAAGGTGAGATAGTCCATGTTTCAGGAGGTAGGGGGGTTTGTGTGGGGTTTCAGAGGAGGGCGGGGTGACTTGAGTTCAGGGCTCTCACAGCTTGGGGGAAAAAGCTGTTGAGCAGTCTGGCGGAGCGGGCTCTGATGCTCCGGTACCGTCTTCCTGATGGTAGGAGCTGGAAGAGACTGTGAGAGGGATGGGTGGGGTCCTTCATGATACTGTTGGCTTTGCTGGTGCATCGTGTAAGGAAAATGTCCAGGATGGAGGGGAGAGAGGTACCGATGATCTTTGCAGCTGTGTTCACTGTCCACTGGAGGGTCTTGCGGTCTGCTGCATTACAGTTACTGTACCAGACAGTGATGCAGCTGGTCAGCACGCTCTCAATGGTTCCCCTGTAGAATGTGGTGAGGATGGGTGGAGGGAGACTTGCTCTTTTCAGCCGGCGGAGAAAGTGTAGGCGCTGTTGTGCCTTCTTGGAGAGTGACATGGTGTCGGTGGTCCATGTGAGATCTTCTGTGATGTACACCCCCAGGAATTTAGTGCTGCTGACTCTCTCCACAGTCGAGCTGTCGATGGTCAGTGGGGGATGCTCAACGGAGTTTCTCCTGAAGTCCATCACAACCTCCTTTGTCTTACTCACGTTGAGGGACAGGTTGTTAGTCCGGGGACAGGTGTTAGTGCTGATGAATAGAAAGTTCAAAAGAGCAGCATTTATTTGAAAAATAAAAAATAATAATTTGTAACATTATAAATGGCTTTACTGTCACTTTTGATTAATTTAATGTGTCCTTGCTGAAGAAGTGTTCATTTCTTTCATAAAGATAAAAAAAAAATAATAAAAAATTTACTGAACCCAAAGATGGTAATGGTAATTATTTGAATGGTAATATAAATCTTTAATAGGTATTGAGGAATTTTGAGCTATTAGTTAAATACTATATTTTGAAACACATTTATTTGGCTTTGTTTTGAAGAGTTATGTCTGTGAAATATTTAACCTATTGTATTTTATAATCTAATTTAATATAGTAAGTTTTTATAGTCATAATATTGGTAATACTTCAGATAATTATTAATAATAAAAAAAACTACGTAGTTGAGGGAAACTGTTTTTCGTCCCCATTTGTGCTTTATCTTTGATTAGTTGCTTTGCATATCATCAGATGCATTTCATCAGAGCAGTCATCAGATCAGAGTGACTACCCATCTATGTAGGCAATTCTTGAAACAATGTTGTCCAGCTCTGTGAGACTGTGAGTTTGGCTCTATTGTTGAGCTCTATTTCTGACTAGTTAGAAAACAATTTACTGCACATGAAGGTGTTTATGGAGAGCCAGGTTGGCAGAGCGTAAACGTGGTACTCCTACCGAGCCGGATGTCATGAAGGCAGAGTGAAACGCAGGGCATGACAGACATCAGATCACCTTGGGAAGTGTAAATTCCCATGTGCACGGTTGTGCCATAGTGCAGCACAGTCAAGATAACCCAACTGTCTGCTGCTATTCTATAGAGCTGTTTGCTGACATAGCAATAGGATGCTGTTTCAGTGGTGTTTTTTGGAGTGTCTGTGTGTGTAGGCAGCTGGCATGAGGAAAGCACAGTGTGGGCGTACAGGGGTTACTAAGGGAAGGACACAGATAAAGAAAGTGATGAAAAACACTTTCAGTTCACTACGGGATGGCCCAGAGATGCAGATGCATGTGCATATTTAGAAGTAATTAAATCACTTCTTCTTAATTCAAATCTTCTGAGGCGTGGGGAGCGTTCACCCACACACGCTCACTCATTGTCACAGATCCGCACCAGACGGGACACGCTAGCAGATGGGCTACGTCTTTTTTTTCTGTTACAGATTGGACAATGACATCCAAGGAATGACTTTCTCCCTGTTTCACAACTCCAACTGTGACACACTTGTCTTCCTTTATCCTACGTTTTTGTCAAGCTTGGACAGGCTAGGATGACATTAGTTTATCGGTTAATCTTTCATTCAGTACACAGCACTTGTCATTCTCACAGAGTTGTTGTCACAGTTTTGGGCCCCGTTTACACTAGTGCATTTTCGTTTTAAAACGCATAACTTTTGCTACGGTTATGCCTATCACTTACACCCTCGAAAACGAAGACTTTTGAAAACGCTGCAGACCCCGTTTTAATTTGAAAACTCCAGGGTTGCGTTTCAGTGTAAACGGACCAAAACTGAGAATTTTGAAAACAATGGCGTGGCTGTTCACATTCGCTCTGCGTATCCTTGACAACCGTGTAAACAATAACATCAGGCGCATTGGTGTACCCATAGATGTATAGGTAGATTCCCCATTCGATCGCTCCAAGCACGTAGACGCGTCTGCGATATAATTAATTGTTAGTATTAGTGTTCATATCTATGGCTGTACCTGCATGAATGGTCACGTGACATGCGTTTTAGGTTGTGTAGTGTAAACGGAGATCGTGTCTGAAATGCAGCGGAAACGCCAGTGTAGACGAGGATCCTTTTCATCCTAAAACGCAGTTTTAAGATGAAAACGCACTAGTGTAAACAGGGCCGTAAAGATGCAGATACTGTAAAACTTCTGAAAGTAAAGCAAATAATGCCACTTGTGTGTCGCATAATGGCTTAAATACATAGAACAATCTGGTAGTAAAAATGGATACTTTTCTCTCTAATAAAAATCCTGTTAAATTCACAGTTAAAAAAGGCAGTCGTTTTTGCTAGAAATTCACCATAAAAAAATGGTGATAATGTTTCAGGTATTATGAAATGGCATGTTGATCCCTGTTTATTTTAAAACTTAGGACTGTATTTATTTGAGTCGTATAATGTAAATATAGCCTATATAATAAATATAAACCTGAACTACCAACAGTTCTCTAATAATGCTAACATTTTTAAATGTTTAAACTGTCAGAGGCTGTTTTTTGTTGCCAATGTGCAGTAGGTGTTTATTTTTATTATTATTATATTCAAATATTTATACGTTAAACAAGTCATGTGTTTACAGGTAAATAAGATCTTTAACACAGTCATTTAACTATGAATTTATGAAATACTGTATAATATGCAAATCATAATGAGCAAATGTGCATTTTTCAGATAGATTCTCCAAATATTTAAGAATATAAACCTAGTATATCATAATTTAGCAGGAAAATGACAACTTCAGACACACACAAATATAAATAATTGCCACTTTCACACATGAAACCCATTAAATTGAGTTAAAATGACCAGATTACCTTTTCTTGTGAATGTTCAGCGTCTGCTATTCATATTTTGCTACCAGTCACTCATCTGTACCAAAATGCTGTTAAAACTTTATAATGTGATTTGTCTTCAGTCCTGTGTATTGCTTGTTTCCTAAGGAGGATAGTTATTATTATTTTTTTTTTTTCATAACTGAGACAGTCTTTAGTTTCAGTAATCCATCGACTAATTTCTTTATCTGCTTGCATGGAGAGAAGATTTTACATTTCATAATCTGTCCAATTTGACAGCATTGTTTCCCAATTCAAACATACCCAATGAACACTTAATTTAGGTCTAATGTCTGTTTATGCACATCCCTTGCTAAGTAGGTTTATTTTTATATGCAAGACTTGAGCTGAGTGTGTTTACATAAACTCATTATGATTTGCTGGCACTTTGACCTTTATTTGTGTGCTAATTGTAGTATTTACAGTGTGAGTTTTTTGAGTGCTGCAGACACACAGTCGGTTTCTTGAATGGTGATTCTATTTAGTGGCTTTGATTAGTGTGAAATGGGTCTCTTGGCTGAAGGCCACTTGATTTCTTATAGAGCTTATGGTTCTTCACACACTGCAAACTCACACACACACACACACATATACAAGGTTTTCTTATCAGAAGTGGACTTTTTATCAAGATTCTAACTAGATTATTGAAAAATATCTTTTGACTGGTAATGATGGTTCACCTGATAAAAACACAAATTTTAAATAATTTAAGTAAAAAAATGAAATATTGAGATGTTTATAATGAATATACTCACATTTTTGACCACTACTGACCCCTCATTTTATCTTTCTTACAGTGGGCTCATGCTCGGCCCAGCGGCAGGTCACAGTTCAGCCGGGGCCCTTGATTCGAATGGAAGGCTCTCACATCACCATCTGGTGTAACGTGACCGGCTACAAGGAAGGGGTGGAGCAAGACTTTGAATGGTCCATGTACCTTTACACCGCTCCCGATCGAGAGATCCGTATTGTGAGCACGTCCCAGCACAACTACGCCTATGCTTTGTATGCCCAGCGCGTCAGCAGCAAGGAGATCTACATTGAGAGGCTGAGCGGAGACTCTGTCTTGCTGCACATCACCAAGCTCCAGGCCACCGACCAGGGCATGTACGAGTGCTACACCCCCAACACCGACAGCCACTACCTGGGCTCCTACAGCGCCCGTACCAACCTCACTGGTGAGCCCCCTCCGAACTCTCACTTAACCCTGATTTATAATATAGTACACTTCCTACCAGACTGTTTTTGCATTCATGAGTCTTATTCAGACTGGTCAAGTTTTCCTGCAGGAGGCTTGATAAATGCATGTTTCACCGATGTGAATTCGTGATTTTATTCTCACCTGAATCAAACACATCTGTGATTTTCTTTCACAACCTCGGTGCAAATTACAGAGAAAATTACCTACCGTTTTTTTCTTTTTTCAGATAACTCAGGGGTCCTCTGAGAAATCAAATTCTATCCGGATTGCAATTTCTGTATTTTGTGGGATATTATTATTATTATTTTTTCCCCTCACAACTTCTAATTTTTTGACCTTTCATTAAAAGCCGTAACTTAAGCTGTCAGTCAGCACAACGAGAAAGTTATAGTTACAGTATTGTCCTTGGATTTAGACCCTTTTAACCAGCTTTCTGTGTAAAATGGTTGGTGGTTCAAGCACTGGTGACAGCCCATCCAATTTGAAAAGAGAATTAAATCAATAAAAAATTAAAAGATCATTTAAAAACAAAATTAAATCAATCAGAGACAACCAAGTCTTTACATTACCATTACATTTACCATCATCTAGCTTTTTAATGTTTGAAAAATCTCAAAATGAATATAAATTTTGTTTATACTGTAGATTGTAATGTTGTGATATCTAAATTCACTTCTAGCATTTAAAAATGACTAATTTCTGTTTATATTCCTAATTTGTATAGATTAATTCTAGCAATGCAGTTTTGGATTTGCTTGGAGACTCACTTTTTTTAATGACATTTTGAAATGCAGTTTTTTTTTTTTTTTAAACCGTCAACCTGAATCCTCTCCAACTCGTCATTACTCATGTTAATGGATCTGCGCTAATTGGTGAACTTTTAATGCCTGAGTGGATTTATGCTGCAAAAATCAGTCACTGTTCTGGTGTAATAGTGAAGCTACCTGACAGAATGCCAGTCCATCTGTGTGCCAGCCCACCCTCTTATTAAGTAGGGCACAGGCTTGCCACCTGCCACCATGGTATCAGTATCAATAGTCCTCTTAATTGTAATTGTAATTCAATTTTATCCTTCCAGCTCTGCTCACACACACATTTCGCTGATGTCTCATCCATTAGTTAGCACAGTCACATGGACTTATCAGTGACCGTAACTTATTGCAAAATACTCATTGTTAACAGTTCAGCTGTTGCTTATGACTAACCATGTGGGCTGAGTTGTCAATGCCAGGCATTGCTCCATAGGCTCACATACACCACATGTCTTGAGAGGCTGCACAAATGGACATGTGGACCAGCAGGGACAGTTTTAATATGGGATCGGTGAGTCATGAGTCGTGTTTGGTGTGGGCTGGGAGCATCATACTGAGAGCCACCTGTTTAAGGACAGGCATGTTGCTCAACACCCCATTCTGAGATCCCTGTCCTCTTTTAAATATTCCATCGTCCTTTTCGCTGGCTCTACATGCTAACAGACCTCATGGAAGTGCTCTTTTTTTTTTTTTAACTGGCATCCTATTCCCATCATCACAATAACTAAAATTGTTGGTGAAAAAATACAGGACTGAATTTAATCATTGTCACCATTTATATCAAACCTGTGGCAAACAAAGGTTTTGTACCTCGAGGTATTGTATAGTCATGTGACATTTATGGCTCAGGGGCTGGATTCATGAACTCTTCTTAAGGAAGAATTTATGAAATTTCTTAAGAATTAGAATGTATCTAATTTAAGTTAAATTCTTGAAAAATTCTTAAAGAAAATGATTTGCTGTTATATTGTATGACAGTTGATGCCAAAGACCCACTCAGTGAAAAACACCTCAAAGGCCTTTTTTGAAAATATTAAGAAAAAAAAAAGAAGAAAAAGAAGAAATCATTAATAATTTTTTTTTTTTTTTGTTGGTATTTTTTATTTTTATTTTTGAAATTTAGAAAATAAGATGGAAGTTGAAGTGATATTAATTTTTAAGAATGTTTCATGGAATCCGGTCTCAGATGAATGGCTGAATTGAGTTTAGTATATTCATTTTTAAGACTAAAGCTAGTAATAAAATGACTGTTCCGTGTGAGTACTCTCCGAGATGCGAAATGATAAAAAGATATTAATTTTTAAGAATGTTTCATGAATCCGGTCTCAGATGAATGGCTGAATTGAGTTTAGTTTTTTGCATGTTAGCAGAACTGTTTGTGTGTCAGGGAGCGTTGACCTTTGCATCTGATCTTTCCTCACATCCTGAAATTCTCACTGTGCACCAAGATCTGCTCTAAACCCCTCTTCAACCCTTTATGTCTTTATCAGGCTTGAAAGACAAGCTAAGGTCAGAAGTAAAGTCTGGCAAAAACAGATAACAACAGCTCTGTTCCAAAATATAGTGAGGTGTAGTCCACAAATGAAGCTTCCCACCTGAAAAGAGAGACCTGATTGATGATCACAAATGAGTTTTACATTAGCACTAAGCTAATAAAGCAATACACTATTAAGTGCAAACATAGTGTTTTATGTTTTTTATATTATAATTAAGCTAATAAAGCAATACACTATTAAGTGCAAACATATTGCATTTTGCACACGTTTTTGTAAGTTATGGTAAGCGGTTATTATTATATTATTTAAGCAATCAGCATTGTGATTGACCTGACCAATGAAATATTTAGAACAGACTGTGGGATGGGGATTGCACTTACCTAACTTTAATATGACTTTAATAAAGTCATATTATATAGTCCAATTTTCATCAAATGGTGTTTGAAACACTTTTAAAAAAACAGTTGTTATTTTTGCTAGTCTGTTTGGTGCAGTTAGTGCTGTAAAAATGACTGACTTCCCCTGTAATATTGGACTGTTTCACTCAATATTTGTGTGCTATGTACTAGGGGTAGGCGATATACCGGTAGACACAATTAACCGGTAGAAATTTGTCAACCGGCTGAGATTTTGGATAGTTCTCTCTATCACGGTTACACGCTCACGTGATGTAGCTGTCATAAAAACTTGCAATACACTATTAAGTGCAAACATATTGCATTTTGCACACGTTTTTAAGCATTGCGGTTTAAAAACAAGTGATTTTAAGATATTGAACTCATGAACTCATTTTGGTATGTGAGGTGGATGTATGTGAAGAAAGTCCTCAAAGAGTGCGGGAGTATTGAACAGAGTAATTTTTGCCACTTTTCCACCTTGTTTTTCAACACGGAAGCAAGCCATTTTCTGTGAATTTTTGAGACTTCTGGTTCATTAGCCGCTGTAGGGAAAAAAAATTACTCATATCGTGATGTAAGATTTTGGTCATATTGCCCACCCCTTATATGCACTTTTTATTGTAGTGTGGCTGATATTCCAAAACTGGTCAAACCAAGGCATCTAAGGGAGCATAATTTTGCTACCCACTGCTTAGAAAAGCCTTAGCTTAGGAGTGTCTAAAAATACTGTTAGCCGGCTCACTAGCATTTGGAACAAAGCCACTGATAATGCACAGCATATGTTTGACATTCAGGGATTTTCTAGTCATTGACAGGATTAACTTGGATAATCAAAACTCTCAGCCATACTCAAGTGTTAGTATCTCTAGGATTTCACAGACTGTACTGGAACTGCTTGTGTGCGTGTTTAAGCTAAGCTAACAGCTGAAGCATGTAATGACTGAAGTTGTGGAAGCTGGTCAGGGCAAATGTAATGCTATATATACATCCTTGCCATGTGTAATAATTAGTATGTGTGTTTTCATAGATTAATGAATGATTAGTATGCTTCATAACTGGGTTAGGAATGTGCAAGCTGAATGTAGGCCATGACTGGGCTGCTCTCAGCTGCTGACAGGAGTAATGGCTGTGCTCATTGTGGGCTGTATTTTTAGGCAGTGTACATGAGGTGAGGGGAGGAAGCACATTTACTCACTAGAGCTTCTGTGTGTCTCTAACCTCTTAACCCTTTTCCCCGCAGCCTTGCGCACATTATAGGACTACCCTCGCAAACTTTTCAATTCCTCACCGCCTGCCAGCTGCATGCGTGCTGTCATCGAAAATCACTCAGCCCTTTCTTTCTGACTGTTCTTCAGTTTCTTTCCTGAATTCATTCTTTAATCACAGTTAAACTCAGTTTATATACATAGCCGCAGACAATTCAGGGTAAATATCAGTATTTCTGTCAAAAACATGTGAAGATAATATTTCAGCCCAAAATCAAAATAACTAAATAGTTATACAGCGCTTCACAGGCAGTTCATAAAAATATAGATTTTGTTTTAAATAAAGCTTACCTACCCAATTATCACTACCGCAATGCAAAAATCGTCTTATTCTTATAAAAAAATTGCATATATATAAATATACATAAAATGATGAAATAAGACAATAGAGTTCAGTTCTCGTGAATAAACGGCCATTTCTATGCCTTCCCTTGGCAGCTTGTAGTTTCTGACGTCAGTGGGCAAAAAGGAAGCTCTATTAACTCCTGCCAAAGAAAAATGGTTCACGCAAACGGGCGAAACATCCTCTTTTAATCTGCTTCACTCAGCTGCAATAATTTATTTAACAGTTTGCTTCTGAAGAAGATTTAGAGTTTTGTAGTTGTACATGGTTTCTTCTCTTCTGTAGCTTGGTGCTTTTTCAACCCTGTCCCCAGTGATGCAACTCTGTTCAAACATGAGCGATGCAATCACTACTGGGTGTTTTGCACTGTGTTGTTTTTGTTTTGGGTATAATTTATTTATGTATTTGTTAGTTGAAACATTTTATGACTTTGAGCTTTATGGATGTAGGCTGCATTTACTCTGTCAACCAATTTAGTGTATTTTTCTCCACAGTTATCTGGCACAGACCAGATTTGGTTACAAATTTTTTTTTTTTTTTCTTGTGAAATGTCAAGTATGTATTTTGCAGCGGGAAGATATATTTTCTAAGATGAAAATAAATGAGTATAAACCAATTAAAAGTGTGAAAGCACTGCAAGTCACTCTTATTAAGTATTACAGTACACTCAAGGCTGCTTATGCGCACATATTTTAACATAATTTGAAGGACACAATGAGAATTCATTATTTCATTTTAATTACTGTGCAGAATTGACAAGAACAGAGTAATGAATGGTATAAGTAAGCATTTCCAGTATTTCCAAAGGACAATAGTGGGCAAAGAAAGGATGCTTTTTAGAGTATTCTAAATAAACATGTATACAGGAATACGCTGAATAGTTGTACACTCAGTGAAGTTGAAGTTGATCCTCTTAAGATATGTGAAAGAACGTGCAGGTTTGATTGAGTGAAGTAAAACATTCAAGGACAGCTAGAGCATCTTGGTAAGTCATAACGTTAACATGGCTTTGACCAAAGGTGTGTGTGTGTGCCAAAGGTTTGTTTGTTTTTGATTTTTTTTTTTTTTTTTTTTTAATTGTAACTGAATTGAAATATGCCTTTTTTGTACCCTAAAGGGAAATTTGTCTTGGACTACATAGGGCTGTGCACATGCATATGTTATCATCACAAATCTTTGTACAAATTAGAGAAATACACTTTAATGCAATGTAAAACATTTGTATGAATACAAATGGCTTTGGGTAAAGCTGTTATTCTTTTGTCACATTATGCCACCTTTATTTATGTAGTGCTTTATACAATGCAGATTGTTTTGAGGCAGCTTCATCATAGTAAAACGAAACCACGTAATAAACGAACCATCAAAAATTAGGCAAATTCAAATTCTGCTGTGTCATTATTCAACTGTATTCAGTTTAATGTTGGTTCAGTTTAATAATTGTGCAAGTTCATCAATTATAAAACAAGTTCAATTCAGCTATAAGCAACTCTACTGAAATAATAGTCGTTATTCAGCTCAAGTCAGTTCAGTGTTGGTGCATTTCGACATCGTCTGTGTTGCAACACTCACCAAAAGAATATATATGTTTTTATATATTTTATATATTCCGTAGAATGCCCCAAAAGCTGGATTTTTACTAACTGTTTCGGTGAGATTTTCAGCTGAGGGACTCCCGCGCCACCAAGACCCCCAGCAGGTTTGAACGGCGCGCAGAAGTGCCTGCCCAGTAGGTTTGAAACGCGCTGATTTGTTTGTGTGCTGAGCTGATATGTAGGGTGTTATACAGTACATTCCTCTGAAGTTTCCACTGGGTGTGCATTCCTTATCTGCTCTCCTCATTTGCTGGAGAGCTGAGCTGATATGTAGGGTGTTATACAGCCACGCCCACTGTGTCCTTCAAGAGCGAATGCCTCCTTATCTGCTCTCCTCTAAAGCCCAGATCAGCTGTCCTTCATGTTTAATTGGAAAACATTTCAAACACTTTGAATTTATGAGAAGGTGTATAGAAAATAAAGATGTGGAGCACTAGAGATAGTGAGAGATTAAACTAACATAGCTGAAGTGGAGAGAGACCGAGAAAATTCATTCTTCTTCAGGAGTTTGAATGACAGGTGATCTGACCAATCGTAATGCCGATTCCTTACTGACATTGTACATGTTAATTTGGGAATGAGGGATCATAAATAGTTTAACCCACAGCATGGATTACTAAAATATTATTTTTTTGGATGTCTTTGCTATCCAAACTCCTGGATCCTCTATAGATGTACATAAAAAAGAGCAAAATGTCATATGATTATATGGGAGAGTTTCTAAGGAACGGTTGCTCAGCAACATTTTAAGGTCATGGCTTAGTGAAGGGTCATTTGTACTTTCACGTGCTGTTGTCGTTTAAAGCAGCTACGTAAGCAGTTTCAGGGACAAACAAGGCCTTATCCTCCATAACCTGGTGTGATTCAGGCCCCTGGCACCAGACCACCTCAGACAACCTGAAATGTGAGTATAGGGGAGCAAAGAGAGAAAGCCACAGAGAATAGAGTCAATGGTGAGTCAGGCTGAAACCAGGATCTGAGCGGGAATCGTAGTGTATCATCTGAGCTGTGTCAGCTTCATGAAAAGGGTGATTGCACCAGAGGAACTGTATACTTCACTACAGCTATAAACAAGAATCATGTTCTCAGCACACCTGGACAGGCTAAACATGATACTTCTATAAAACACACTCACTTCACCCTGTAGGTTTCTGCCTGTGATGATGGAAGGTAGAGATGAATCTGTGAACATTGTCATTAGTGACTGTGTCTTTGTGGGTCTGGGAAATTTAGAGTGACAAACCACAAGAACAAGATGATCTTTCTTCTCTTGTCTGTCGTTATCTGTTTGTCCATATATGGCAATTTTTTGAGCCCGCATTCCCATCGCTGTAAACACTGGTGCCTTCACTGTAATCAGTGTTTCGGTAACCTTGAGAATGCTGTGTGGAGCTTTTATTACAAGTATATAACGAGTTGCTGCTGATGTGTCCCTAGTTTTTATTCGCATATTTTTAACATTAGACATTCTGAATACTTTTTGGAAGCTACAAGTAAAGTTAATGTTTAAATCTGTTATAATAGTTGCTTTTTTATATAATTTAATGCTTTTATTCAGCAAGGATGCATTAAATTGATCAAAATTGTAGGATGAATTGAGTGGCATATTAGTATGATTCCTGGAGGATCATGTGACATGTTGACTGATGTAAGGGATGGTGAAAATTCAGCTTTTTTGTCACAGTAAAAATGTAATAAATTACATTTTAAAATATATTAAAATATATTAAAATTTCTTGTAATTGACTTTTATGTCTTACATTTGTAACTATCTCCTACTTTCGACTATATCCTGTAATTGCATTAATTTAGTATTTTTTAAATGCTTTTTTCACAGTGCAGCCATTGCTTACTTTACATTTATCTCAAAACTAATTTTAGTACACAGATTCTTTTTTTTTTCTTTATTCTTGAGGTAAAAAGAGGCTAAAATAAATTGGCTACCAAACAGTGTTACCAAACTGAATTTCAAAATAAATGATTGTCTTCAAACTGGTCCCACCATCTGCCATTGTTTGTACAAATAGATGTCTTGGACTAGCATGGAGAAACATTACTTTCCTTAAAAAGTAGTAATGTTGGGAATAATAATATAATGTAACATTCCAATATGCTGACTGCAATATGTGTCGTCAGCATGTGCAATACTAGCATCTGAGAGGAGGTTTTGAAACATCACTTTCCCAGCATTGATCCAGCAGGGTGGGAGAAGATCTGGAGCTGAGCTTTACAACCTACGCACCAGCCCTCACAAGAAACACAGAAAAGCCACAGCCTGCACTTAATAGCATGTGTAGCAGGGAGCCCTCACTACTCCATATTACACTGAGAGTGATACTAAACCCTGAACCAGACTATCAGTGTCTCTGAATGCCAGCATGTGCTGCGAGCACTCGTTTGAGCCGGCGATGAGAGACCTTCCCTCTCTTAATCATGGCAAAACACATGAACAAGTTGAGCAGCACAGCAGCGCCTGAGTCATAAACAGCTACGGTGCTAGCCCTCTTCAAAGCTGTCAGCGAGCGTATTTTGACAGCGAGGGGAGTCCAGAGGGGCGTTAGTAATTTAGGAGCTGAACTCCTGCTTTAAGAAGTGTGCTAGTGTGAGTCAGAGGTTGCAGGCTGGTGTTTGGCTCGATACCTCATTAGAGTGTGAGGAGCAGTGCGGTCTGGCCTGACTTTCAGAGAATGCTGGACAGCAGCCTAAACCTGAAGACTATGTGAAGCCATCACATAGTCTTGAGAAGTTCTTCAGTTTAATTAAGTTCAAATGTCTCAACCTGCTGTGTTGTAAAGCTGAAGTGTGTAATTTCACAGCCATTAAAATGCCAATATCGCCACAACATCTTAATAGCAGTGAATGGTTTTAAACTTTTTAATGCCACAGATCTCCAAATATCATGGCAAGTACACCTTTTTATATAACACAGAGAGCAAGGAAAATACATTTATAGATGTTTGGATTATGCTTCCAGCTTCCAGAGATGTACCGTATTCTCAGTAAAAATGAGATAAATAAAAAAAAAAATGTTGAGGGTCAAGTCATGACCTGCTGGGGAGGAAATCAGTTTTTTATGAGAATTTGGTTCATTGTGTGAATAATGTTGGATACAGTGAGATACTGTACGTGTTTACTCCAGCAACATTCTGCATGATTCTCACAATGAATAATATTGTCTAGAGGCATAGTTGTCACATTGTTACTTTAAGCCCAATTCTAATTTGAATAAGAAAGGAAAGTTGCCTTAAATATCATTTTAACGAGTACAGTGTGTTTTCCTGACTACAAGCTAGAAGACTATCTATATGTGTATCTAAATTGTTTGTCATTTTTATCAAATCTTTCCGGTTCAGTATCTTTTTGTCTTTTTCTGGTACTTTTGCTATGACAGATTGTAGGAATCTATGAAGTTCAGGTAATTAGAAACTTTTTAAATAAAAGATGGTACTGTAATGCAACCAAAACCTGGAACTAGAGTTTAAAACTTTGGGGTCAGCATTTTTTATTTATCTAATTATTTTTCTTTTGAATGCTTTTGAAAGAAGTCTCTTATGTTTACCAAGGCTGCATTTATTTAATCAAAAATGCATTTGTTATTGCTGTGCAGGTTCTGAAAATCAAAGCCTTATGATGTCAGTTAGCCATTCGGAATAAAGCATTCAGGCAGTGTAGTTTAAATATGAAATCATATTATAGAGTCAGCTGAATTCCTCCTCATGAAGAGGACACAGTGCTGGAATGATTGTGCTAAGGGAAAGGGGTGAAGAGTTCACTTGGAGTCCTGTAGCGGGGGTAATGTAGCGTAATGGAAGTGTGTTTTAAACGTGGTTCTGCTGAGACCAGCGGGAGAGCTCAAACTGGAGATAGCTGTTCCTCTCATCTCTTTTAGAGAATCAGTGTAGAAGAAAGCAATCTGTTTCTCCTTTTATATTATATCTTTCTTTAAAACTCTTTTCAGGCAAACTAAACGTCCTTTCCCATTATTCTGTGACTTCAGTACATTCACCTCTATGAGGGAAATTGATTTGAGTGGTTGTGAAGTGCTAAATTGTCTTGCTTGCCATAGTTAGGTAGACGTTTGGTCTTTTCTTTTCTTGTGTGAGGAGTGTCACAGTGAGAACATTTTTCTGTCTTTTCTATTCCTTTATTTTTCACTATGTGTGTGCCATTTCTGGTTTGCAGTGATATTTCTGTGCCTGTACTGTGAGTTTAGTTTATATGGCCAGACTGAAGTCGGAGAACTAGAGCTGCACTTCCTGTTTTAGAAAAGACAGTCTTCATATTAAAGGCTCTCTGGGAGTCAGGAAAAGCGGCTTAAACCAGCCAGACAAGACAAAGTATGAAAATGAAAAAAATGGAGTGGAAGTTGTGAAGCCCAAAGGAAGAGGGGGCAAGAAAGAGACTGTCCAGCTGACAACAGAGGAGATGTGAAGAGGGAGGCTGCTGAGAGAGGATGAGACAGACAAGCTGGGAGTCAGAGGAGGAGTGTTGGAGGTTATATTCCCGCTCTTATCGGCCTGTTATCAGAGTGCTGGTCACTGTCTGATCAGATTTCATATTACACATTTAATTTTTTTTTTTGTTCTGTGTTTGTTGGGTTGAATTTCGTCAGAAGCTTCTGGATATAGTTTAGTCTAAAGAAATAGTTTTCCCATAAATACAAAATCTGGTATTATTTGCTCAAACACTCCGAACCCGCATGTTGTTGTTACCATCAAACAAACAAAACATATTTTGTGTACATTGAAATACATAATATTTAATTTCATATTCAAAGTGGCACTTCTGAAGTCATGCGGTAGCTTGGTCTTTGGTTCTCCAGTGTAAATTTTAATCAGTGTCATGATGTCAAACCACATATCAAATATCTTTGATGGAATAATGTATTTGTATAATAATAAAATGTAATTTGTGTGCTGCAGTGGATGTGACAGTTATCCTTGAATAATGACTAATCATTCCTTACACAAAGCTATTGTATTGACTTCAAAGGACTTGACAATAGCATTTGTGTTTTATGACTATACTTTAATGGCTTTTTATAATGATTTTTTTCTTGTTTTTTGGAACTTGACAACCGGTGGCCACTATAAACCATCATGAAAGGTCATACTGTCATTTTTTGGAACATCACTGTATGTATGTTGTTGAATATCACTTGTATGTCAATTGTTTTGATTTAAAATCTGAAAATGCTGAAAATACAGAGGTGTGTCAAAGTCCCTTTAAGGCAAGTCATGTCACTCGGCGGCCATCTTTGAAACACCTCCTGGGCATGCAAGTGCCACTCTCTCCTCTCTTTGAATGGGGAAACATCAAATTCTACAAAATTGTTCACTAAGCTTGCAATTAAATTTCATATTTGAAATCACCAAAGAAATCTTATATCAACTGTGTCATAAATGTTGTTTATTTTGCTCAAATAGCCTTATAAAAAGCGTGTTATTCAGGCTAGATCAGACAGTGTGCGTGCGCAGTCCTGAGTGCATGTCTCAAAATGCTGTTTCTATAGCAACCGTGACTTCTAACGGCAGCTGCAGTGACGCGCTGACTTTACCGATTAGCGTTTGGTTTGTTAGCTTCATTCAGAAGGCGGGGCTTCCTGCGATTGAGCAGCCATATTGAGCGTTGCATTTTTCCCCATTCAAAACTATACGAGTGACATGTCTTGGGTATTCTATAGTTTTTGGGCGTGTGCAATAGGTGTGAGTAGTCTTTAACACTTTTCAGTTGTGTCCCTGCTGGTTTTCACATACTTTCATTGGGCATATACGATTTGCACTGTATGTGCTGTAGGAGAGATTTCTTTCTTTCCATTTGCCTGACAGTCCCACAGGCCATCGGAGGGGCTCCTGGAGTAATGACATAATGGTATAAAGTGTACTGAGATTGGCTTTAGCAGTAATTGAAAGATATTAGAGTTGTAATTTGCTCTGAACAATCTCCACCGTTACCAGCCAGGAGCTGCCAGAAGGCTATCAGTAGATTGAAGTGGACTGAACGGTAAGTGGCTGAGAGACCTATTAGGAAAAAAATGCATAAGGAGAGAAGAAAGTTGAAGAGCTTGATGGAGGAAGAGTGGGAATACAGTTAGTCAACCTACTGCTTTCTTCTCTCTTACTATTATTGGGTTTGGGTGATCAATCTGGCATCATGGAGCGGTTCTTCGAGTAATGGGTGCACCAGGGAGAAAAGCCTGTGTTTTAGCTGTTTGCCATCATGTGATGGAATTAATGGGACTTGGAACCAACATGGGCCTGAGAACATGAACAATAACAAGCTCTCGGCTAATGAGAGTGGCTTAATGGGTTTATGTGTTTCGAGGGTGTCAACTAGGTTCGTCTTTACATTGGGAAATTGGGCCAAAGCATTCCTCTGCTGTGTTGCTTTAGATTTGATATGCTTAAACCACTAAATCCCAGGCATTCTTTCCTCAGCAATGTCTAATGAATGCAACAAATCCTTTGGAATAAAAAAAGAATATGAATATCTTTTGTAAATAAATTCAGTGGCTGCTTGTTCACTGTACACCACGTTCAGACATCCTATTGACAGCGTCTTGCGCGTGATCTGCATTCCCGCAGAGTGTACTTCCGAGTCTAATCAAACACAAGTCAACCAGCTAATCAAGAGTTTGAATTTAACTCTGCAGGAACGTAGATCTCCATGTGAAGGATTGAACGCCCCTGGTTGAACACAAATTAAGATATTTCTGTTTTCTTCCTGTGTGTGCACACAAGAGAGGCGTTCAGGGTGCCCTTCTTTTCTCACTGTGAACTTATTTGCATACAGCTTATCAGTACATCTTTGCCCTATCTGCTCATCACTGCACATGCTTTTATGATGCTCACCAAGGCTTATAATTATTCCCAGAGGGTTCACCTTTCTGACTGCTGCTCCTTCAGGTCAGCCCAGAGTTATGAAGCAGTAAATGAAGCTGAAAAACGGATGAAGAAGATACCTATAAATCAGTTAAATCATTTCGGGCATTTCTGACTCCCAGAGTCTGCAACAGCCCATTAAATACTGTCATGCCATGATCATGTCCCTTGAATAAGTGTAACGTCTTCCGTTGGGGTGACCTTGCTGTCAAAGATGTTTTGTTCGCCAGGTTATTTGCGACAATGAAAATGTTAATGCCTCTATAAATTCACATCCTATTGTTGCAAGCGATCCCCCTCCTAATGTCTTGTACACAATTACACGCTCACCTTTGCTGTGTATGTGTGCGTTTGCACACCCATGCAAATACACACTTGCACAAGCAATAAAAAGGATAAAAAGGAGGCTGTCAAGGTGCACTGGTGCGTGGATAACGGCACTGTAGCCCTGAATCAATAATCAACTTTCCCTTGAGTTAGTAAAAGATATTACCATTTCACCCACCTCATTAAAATGTTAATCACTTTTCTCATTATTTGAAATTGAAAATTTTGATTTACTTAAAATGTCTGACATAATTAGTTTAAATTTGAATTAAAGGGCCAGAGTGGTTTCTCTGTCCCTTTTCAGTTACTCCAGCATGAGTTGCTTTAGCACAGCAGTGACTAAAAAACTGAATAACAATGAAAAATACTTTGAGATGTTTATTAATCTACTGTATGTGTAAAAAAGTACTGTATATACATGTGTGTATTTTTTATATATACAGAATTATTGTATATTTTGTATTATTTAAAAATATATAATATTTAATGTTATATTATTTCAATTTATTATTTTAATTGACATTTATTTAATTGGAGATTCATCATCATTAACAGTAAGACTGAGTTTAAACTTTTGGTAATACTTTACAATAAAGTTCCAGTAGTTAATGTTAGTTAATGTATTAACTAACATGAACAAGAAATGAACAATACATTAATTACAGTATCTGTTCATCTTTTTTAATGTTAGTTAATGAAAATACAGTTGTTCATAGTTAGTTCATGTTAATTCACAGTGCATATAATGTTAACGAGCACAACTTTTGATTGATAATGCATTAGTAAATGTTGAAATGAACATTAACAAACACTGTAGAAGTATTGTTCATTCTTAGTTCACGTCTACTAAAGTAGTTAACTAATCTTAACTAATGAACCTTATTGTAAAGTGTTACCCTATTAGATCAACAAATACTCAAATATTTATATTAGACCAAATACTGAACTGTAAGTAATTGAACTGAGGCACAAAGCAGATGAAAGCGAAACAAGTAAATGCAATATATTGCAATTTTGAATGACTGTGCACTAAACATTAAAATATTCTGCTGTATTGTGACCCAGATGTCGAAATAATATTATTATTACAGATTTTCACTCTTAGCAGTCAGCCTGTAGCTCATTTAACTGTATAACCGGGACAACACACTCTTAAACCCCTCTTTATCTGCAGCCCAGCCAGCCAGTTCTTCAAAGCCCTGAAGATAAGTACATCATTTACTCAGTGCAGATGCGTCCTCTCTGCTTGCATCACACCAAGCAGTTGCGCACACTTACTGAAAATCTCCAGCCTGTCTCATTTTCTCGAGGTAAAGAGCTGGGTGAGTGTGCATTTGAAATCCAAATCAACCATGTCCACATCCAAACCCACTATATTCATATCCTTAAAACCTGTCTGGAGATTTCATTGTGTTTCAGTTCTATCTGATGCACATTCTAACCCACTCAACCTGAGACCAGAATTTGTAAAAGGCACAATTTACATTCAGCTGGAAAGAATCTAATTAAAATGAGAGAGGGAATTAAATGAACGTCTACCAGTAAAGCTTATTCAGCCACTCAGGATTAAGTATTTAATTTTTTTTAATACTTTTGTGTATTACAGGTCGTGTTGCAGTGCCTACACAGGGCAAAGTTGACAATCTGTTGTCTTTAAAATCCAACCTATTAAAGCAATGCCACGCTCATGACTTATCCTAAACTCCTGCCAGCACTGCTTTCCAGTTTCAGCTTTTCAACTTGAATCTCAGTAGCCAGACAGGCAGCAGACAGGGACAAATACCAATCTATATCCTCCATTATACTGTAGGATCAGACATCTACATCATAATGAAATATTAATGATTTATATATAGTTTGAATGATTTTTGATGTAGAAAGATGGTCTTTGAAACAGATAGTGTAGTAAAGACAGCAGAGGCTCACTGGGCCAAACCTTGGCCCATTGGCCAAATCAATCAATTTTTGACTTAGTTTTTTCTTCAATAAATTCTAAAGCCATTGATTTTAGTGTGCCATCTATATTACTGTACATCAAACCAATTAATGATATTAAAATCATTACAAGACAGTTTTTGTTGAGTTTAGTCAATGTCAGAGGAACTTGAATAATGTACAGCATTCATCTCACCTGCTCCTCTGTGTTATATTGTTTATGATGGAGGTAGTGTATGTTAATCTCCTCAAGCTTATGTCAGCCATATTCAATAGACCAGGACAGTGCGCACATACTGCCACCTGTGCCCGTTCACAAACGCCTCCGCCCAGTCTGCTATTCTGTAGGCAATATTCATTCACCCCACCAGTACATCTCACCTTCTCTTGGTTTGAGATGGAACGGGTGTTCTTTGGTTGCATCTGCTGCCCACCTGGATGTGTGCCTCTACAGCCCCTCCTCATTACTTGCGTCTAGGCCAGACCCCTGGGCATCCTCACACTCACAGACCCTGCCATTCAGATCCTCTGCTGTTTCCCTCAGCACCACCCATGATCCTGCAGTCTGGCTTGGGCATTCAGGGAATAGGTCACCCAAAAATGAAAGTTCTGTCACCGTTTACTGACGCTTATGTCTTTTAATGTCACTTTTTTTCTTCTGTGGAACACCAAAGAGGATAAGTAGCAGAGTGTCCAAGCTGCTCTTTTCAATGCAATGAAAGTTAATGGTGACCGTGGCTGGCAAGCAACATTTTGAGTGATTAACTACCTAAATTAGATTATGACTTCAGAATTGTGGAATATGAGTTGCATATGAGTTGTACAAATTACATTTTTTAACTTTTTTTTTTATTCCCATTTTTGGAGCTTGACAACTTGGTAACCATTCACCATTCAGTCATTATATACAAAATACAACCTGGAATGTTCCTCTTCCAACATTATTGCAAAACTCCAACTACCTATACAATTAACTGCAGTTTCCAGCTGACATGAACATTAGTGGCAGTAAAACACAAACTTTTATTCCTTTTCCACAAATTCTGATTGCAGGGGATGAATTATCGAGTAATAAAGACTTATTTTCCTGTTGTTCCTTGCATAATACTGTATAATGACCTCGTAACATTTTTTACCACTGTGCATGGTTTGTAAACTATTACATTTTGACATCATAAAATGATTAAAAACAAGCTATATATTTATAACTTTTCAAAAGTAGTAAACATGTTTGTACAGCGTTGCACTTGGGATGTGGGGCATTCAAGGATGACTTGCATAAAAGTTACATAATAAACCTACATAATAAAATGTTGCCAGATTTACCTTCATCTGTTTTGGGGCAAAATTTAATGTGTACTCGTTTATTCTTACTGTAGCATCACCCAATCACATTTCACTCTGGAAGTGTCATGAAATGTGCAAATTTCCAATGAGCCTGTGTTGGGAAAGGGACAGTTTGGACATCCTGCTAAATATATTTTGTGTTCTACAGATTAAAAATCATACAAGTTTAGAAGGACTTGAAGGTAAGTAAATAATGACACAATTTTCATTTTTGGGTGAAGTATTCCTTTAACAAAGCAGCATCCTGCTTATTTTGCCCCTATGTCCCAGTTGAAGGCTTGCCCTGTTTGGATGGCTTCCTTCTGTTTCTGTTCACCTTTCGTGGCCAGTTATGATATTAGCTTGGCTCCTCGTATGGCTGATTTCTCACCACAAGTCCATGATGGTTGCTCAGTCTAGCAAATAAATGGATCTGACCTCTCCTGATGACTCTTTTGTACTGCTAATGTCCAGACTGGCTCAGTCTCTACGGAATTCATGGTTGTTTAATCAGAGGGATTTTTTATTGGCTCGCCATAAAGAATATCACACCATTCCATTGTGGTTTATAACCAGCTGCCGCATTAGCGCCATGCAGCCTTTGTAGCCTTTGTCGCCTTAATCCTTTGGCGAAGCCTGGTTCTCTTTACGACAGCAATTCCTCACCCACACGTAATGCTCTGACACACTGGCACAACTAACTGTTAGTCACACACCAAGGCACCTGTAATGAATCATAAACTCGTTTATTCTCGCACTTTCTTACAATGTAACATTTCATACACTCTTGCATGGGCACATTAAACACACCTCAACAGAGTGATCAGATGGTAAAGCCTGTAACTGGGGCCATCCTGAGGAGTTGTTTAATTGGTCACTGTGGTTGCCCATCTGTGGTAGCCGGCGCTTTTGAAAAGGCAAATGGAAAAGTTAGGAGAGACATGAGCAGGGGTGGGAGCTGCTGAGGGTGGAACCGAGAGATTGGATGGAAAAAGAGGAGCAGAAAAGGATGGCAAGCGAGTGACAGAAGGACTGAGAGGGGGGCATGCTGATAGGGGAGAAAGCGGGTGCCAAAACCCCCCGAGCACATGGGGCAAAATCATTGTCCTCGTACCTTTTTTTTTTTTTTTTTTTTTTTTTTAATCCATGTCTTCATGCCTTGAATAGGCTAATCATGAATTAATTCATTTTTTTCATTTATCATAATTTTCCCCCTCATTATTTGACTGCAGAAGGATTGTGCAATATGGAACAAAAGCCTGCTCCGTGTGACAAAACTATAACAACATGTATCACATTTATTTAAATGAAATAGCCTTTTGTCATTTTGTTTTCTTTTTTAGCTGCGCTATGTAATTGTTTAACAGGATGATCTGATTTGGTTTTAAAGGTGAAGTTTGTATTTTTTTCCTGTTCTCAAATACCACCTTACTATGCAGAGACAGTTACCAGTAATCCATTTGTAGGTTAATTTCCTAAAAAGTTTAAGCACTCTGTGGTGCTATCAAACCATTGTTTGATAAAGCATCCAACATTGAAGGAAACCATTGTTTCTGTCTATTGTAAAGCATATTAAAAATGCTGGATGCACATGGAATTAAAACGGTGTTTGTTTTCAAAATTAGTTCTTTGGCATAAATTAAATGTGCAACTTGAATAGAAACAACTTTTGGCAAAACCAATATACGGCCAATGGCAGATTACATGTATAGTGCATCAAAGAATAACTGGCCATTTCTTTTCTCATGCTATTGCTAATGCAGAAGCAAGCATTCACTCACTGTAAAGGTAGTGCTGGAGCCCCTTTATTATCTGCAGCTCTGCAATCTGATTGGTTCTTTGGATGTGTGGTTACGGTGACTGTGTTCAGTGTGTTTTGTGGGGAATAGTGGTAATCACTTTCCTATGTGTCTCTATACCTTGTACATTTCTGCTGATCCAAGCAGTTGTATAGCGGGGAGGTCAGCCAGACTCACTGATAAACTCTAGCAGGACAGCTGAGTTAGAGCTTAAGAAGAGAGACAGATTCCCGGAGGGGGTTGGAAGTTATCGAGAAATGTATATAGAGAGAGCAAAGAGATACGTATTCACTTCTGTCCTCTGCTGTTTACTTCTCTTTCTATTTAATTCTCTTTTTTTTCTTCCTCTTGGATCCATTGTCCCATTGTTCTACATCAATCTTTTGCATCCTCTCATCCTTCCACCTCTCCATCTTGATTTCCTTCCTGCTGTTATCATGTCATTGGTGTGCGTGCTATCCTCCTTCCTCCCCATTCTCGTCGGTTCGGTCTCATCTGAGTCTTTCTTTGGTCAATTGTCTGATTCATTTCTGAAAGTGCCTTGGAAGCCACGACAACACACATTATGGTAATGAGACGGTGACTAGATGTCACAGATGTATTATCAGTAATTATTTTCGTGCTATTTTTCTCCAGTGCGTTCAATTACAGCACTAAAAATTCTTGATTTGTTTGATGAGATTTAAAGATTACTGCATGCCTATTGATTTGTTGCGGTCCCTCTTATTGTTTCCTCCTTCTGGAAATCAAATTGCAGAACTTTGCTTGATGTTTTGGGGAATAGAGGTATGGCTAATGAGCTCGTTGCTGTAATCCGATTACAAGGCTCTTGTACCCCCAACATCCCATTAGATTTCCCCGTTAATGATGGGCTGATTATCCCAATGATAAAGAGCTGGTAATGCAGCACTAATCCCAGCTCTGAGAGCGAACAGGGTGCAGACATGCAGTCAGACTCTCTTGACAGACCTCTGCATTGTTTATTTACATTGTGATTTTTTTTGGAATGGTTGTTTATAATGAAATTATCATAAACATAGCTTCCATCAAGGTTTTTGTTAAGTGGAGAACCTCTTGTGACTGTCAGTGGCTCATTGTTCCAGTACAGTTTGTTACAGTTTTTTTTTTTGATGTGTGAAAGAAGTCTATTGCTTAGTTTTCCTTAACACATTTTAGTAGAGTGTAATACTCTAGCCATCATCACATGACAACAAAGCTCTTTTTCTAGCCATAAACCGGTAGAAATTTGTCAACCGGTTGAGATTTTGGACTATTGTCTCTCTATCACGGTTACATACTCACTGTTTGCTGTGCAACGTATTTACGAAAACAGTTTTGGTCAGAAATTTTGATATCATAAAGACTTACAGTATTTAAAGCAAAAATAACTATATAGTTATATATTATGTGCTGATCACTCCGCTGTGGCGACCCCTGATAAAAAGGGAGCAAGCCGAAGGAAGAGACAGAGTTATATATACTGTATTGTTACAGTGAAATAAAATGACTTGTATTGTGATATATTGTGGTCATATTGCCCAACCCTAATAATTGTTTTCAAGTCTGTCTGCCATTTGTCAACAAACAGATAAAATCATTGCGTGCTTTAAACTCAGATTGCTATTGTAAAACAAACTTTTTGCAAAACTCTATAAACAGTTCTTTACATTACACACATCATAACAGATCTTTTGTTTCATTTGGGAAACACTGATTTTATATATATATAAAACAAGTCAATAATGTCATTACAGCTCACGTCAGTTCAGTTCAGTTGCATATCTTTGTAAAATTCTTCAGTTCTATGTACATATATACACAGCTTACTCCTCTCTCACCTACATATTTTAATTTCAGCCCACTTGGTCCAGGTCAGTGCTTCATCAGCTGCCACCCACAACAACATACTGAAATCTACTTTCTCTGTCATCCCTCTTCTCTGTCATCCTTATTTCTTTCCCTTCCACCATCTCTACAGTTTTAACTCGAGAGTTTACATGGAAATATGACTCATTCTGCACTTCATATACATTGTGTTATAGATTTTTTATGATATATTGTAAATGAAGTCAAAACATCTGCTAGCGCTCTTCACGGTGTCGGGAGCTGCCTGCCTGTTATTTAAAAACCAGACTTAAAACCAGACTTCCCTCACTGACTCAGCACTCTGGTTAACCATGTTACAGCTCCAGTTGTCTCTGGCATCAGCATTTTTCCATTGAAGCGGACCAGTTGCTCTGGCTCAGGTCTACAAGCATCATTTTTCCATGACAGTATTTGCCATAACAGAAGACGCACAGTTGTTCACAAGCTGAGGCTGGGGGAAAGCCCCCGTTCCCCCTCTCAGATCTTTTCCCTCTTTGTATGGCAGCAACAAAGAAAGCAGACAGAGCAGACCACATTGCTGTGTCAGGTTGCTCTCTGCACCCATATAGACACACAAATGTGTATGTACGCAAATACAGACAGTGTGCCCAAGGCTAGGATTGATGGTGTTTCTAATTGGGCATTTTCTCTTCTTTCTTTTGTTGAAGTCTATTGTAGTATTGAAAACAGAGCAGCTGTGCCCCCTGGGGTCAAGGACGGACATATCAGGGTGTGGTTGTCAGTTGATGTGTGTGACGGGTCTTTTGTCACTAATAGCCTGCCGTTAAGATCAGTTTCAGGTGATCTGATCACAAGTGGTGAGGTGAGAAAGATTTACACTTGGTATTAATGTCTCAATTAAGTCTCTTGTGACCGCTTGCGATCTGATATCGAGGTGATGTCCATTATTTTGTGACTACATTTTCACTGATGTGGCAATTCAGAAAAAATACACACACACACACACACACACACACACACACACAAAATTGTGCACAGACACATTCGAAGGCCCCCCTAGCCTTTGTTTTGTTTACAAACTTTTATTTTAATCTATGGACATTCCTTGTTTCTGTCAATTTAAAAAGGAAGTAAAACTTAAATAATTATAAATACAAACAAAATAATTAAATTACAATAGTTTTAGAAACTGAATGTTCTTCAGGGGTTCCATTCTTTTTAATGCATGGATTTACATGACTTTTCCAGTAATCGTGATTTATTTTTAGATTTGGCGTAACGAGAAAAATGTATATTCATTATAAAATTCACACTGGGTTTTAAGATTTTGTTAATTAGCATGACTTTTTTCATGTTTACAAATCACATTTTTAAAATAAGGCTACCTCATTTATTCAGGTTTTCCTGGATATATGAGAAAGCGACATAAATTTAAAGTTGAAGAGAAGTTGCTGAGGCCCTCTAGTGGGCTCTGGTCCTCTGGTTAAGAACCACTGGTCTAGATATTTTCAGTACAGTTATTGTGAAAGTAATGCGATGTTATTTATAGTGTCCTTAATATGATTTTTCAAGTTAAATATTTGATAATGCAATTCACAGATTGTTCTGCATTGTTCTTATAATAAAGAGATACTTTATTTCTAGTGGAAATATTTACATGTAAATACTTCACTGTGCAGATATAGAGCTATTTCTGAGTTTGTGCAGCCTCTTTTTTAGCCTGTTATAGCCTGTGTTCCCTGGTAAGCACAAAAGCATGGATATCCACTTTCAGAAAGCAGCAGACATGAATATGAAAACATTAAACGTCAGAGAGTTGCTATGGGCACCCTTTCCCAGCAGTGTTTGTGTCAAGGATGATGTGTGCAGAGAATTACAGTATAATTAGCATGACATCAGCAGGGAAAAGAATGCTGGGTAAAAACATGTTGTGGAGGATTTGGCAAACTCCCTTTCCAGAAGTCTTTCACCTCCCAGCACACAGGTTAGCTCAGCTCACCATCACTTCCATGAGATACAGGACGTTACTTCTACATGTGCTGTGCTCATAGGCAACTGTAAATGAATCTTGCTGGTTCTTTTTACTGAATCAACAACCTAAAGCATCACGAGTCTAGTCCAACTCCCAAACAAGTCAGTTCTTTTAGTGAATCAAAACCATACAGGTTTACCGGTGTGGTCCAATTTTCAAATGAATTCATATTTTGACTAGGTTCTTTTTAGTGAATCACAACCTTATAACTTTACCAGTGTGATCCAGTTCTCAAACCAATTAATATTTAATTGATTGTTTTTAATTATTGATAAACATACAGCTTTACCAAAGTAGTCTAATTGAATATGAATAAATCTTATCAGCTGATTCTCTTTAGTGAATCAAAATCTTACAGCTTTAGCATGGTTCAGTTTCCAAACAAATGAATATTATGAGTGGTTTCTTATAGCATTACCTGTGTAACTCCCAAATGACTGATTGAGGCAGTTCTTTTAAGTGAATTAAAAACATTCAACATGAGCATCTTAGTCTAATTAATAAACATCTAATTGTGTTATCTACATTATTTCATATCCCCAGAAGTATTAAATCATTGCTAATGGAACCATTAAGGAACCAGAATTGTACCCAAAAAAAAAAAAAAAACTTTTTGTATTTTTGTTCAGTATATATTCTAGTCTTTCTATGCAATTGCTCAGCTTTGTATAAGTCACTACCCTCGCGCTGCATGCTGGTAGTTTAGGGGGAGTATATTAATCGTTCGTCTTTCTTCAAAGGATGCTTTTTGCATAAAAGATGGTACCAGAGTTGCTCTGAGGTCATGTTTTCGCCGTCATTTTCACTGCAGATTTCATCAGCTTATTAGTCTGAGTATTGAAATCAAAGTGATTTCATGTCTTCCGTTGTCTTTGATTCGGCCCACAGATGTGATCATGTGTGGGTTTTTGTTTGTAGAATGTGTGACTGACTCATCACGTCACTCTAAGTATTATTTTTGTGACTAGGGTGGTAATAGATGTCATATGCTTGACAAATGTATATCATGTACGTTCATTTTGCTGTGTTTCAATTGAGTGTCAAGTTGATGCTCAAGTCATAATGTGGAGAACCTTCATGTGTAGGTGGCATAATGTGTTTTATTGTTTTACCTTCAGCTGTAGTTATACGTCCATGGTAAATCTGAATTCAGTGCGATGTGTGTACAATGACAATGTTTGATTTTTACTGACTGTACAGTATAGGTCTGCACGTTTAATCAAAATGGCTTGTATTGCAGTAAACATCGCTACACACAAACTCCATATCTACTGTGAATTATAATGTGCATTATAGTGTGCATTTGGGAGCACAACATACAGTACACCAGCTATCTTCCTAAACTTGTACTGTAATGAGAACCACTTAGAAACCATCTGTTGTCAACCAAAAAAAAAAAAGTTTTGAAGGGGTCCCTGCAGTTTTCCATCACAATAAAAGCACAATGGTTTAATGTTTAAAAATGAAGGAATTAAGATTGCATAAAAGAAATCTCATGCATATTAGAATTTGAATTGTACAATTTTAAAGTTACAATAAATTATGTTCTTCTGTTTTTCTTAAATACTTTTTTCAGTCACAGTGGCTACATTTATGATTAATCAGTGCTTAGATGTTTTATTTTCTTTCAAATTAGTTTTTTTGTATGCTTTCTCATTTCAAATGTAGATTGATATCTAATCTGCTAATATACTGATTAATAGCAATGATGATAGTAGTAGTAATAATTAAAAATAATATACATTCCTGACATCCCGATATACAGTCAGTGTAGGAACTACTATTTAGTCCAACTATTTTACTGTCAGAGGCATCTGCTTCATTTATCTGCCCCCTCACTTCATGCAAGTGAGTTTAGTTCAGCGTGTTCGTATAGCAAATGGTATATTTTAACATGAACGAGTTCTTGAGCATCAGTAGTGCATCTGTGACACACTATGTAGTGTATTTGTGTTTCTTCCTGTAATGCCTTTATACACAGATCAACATTAAAAGGCATGGCGTCTTCAAGACAGGACATAGCCATTTGCAGTTGTGCGGTGGCTGGAGACAGATGGCTGTGTGCTGCAGCATTTGATGTGCGGGTTGTCTGGACCCCTGCAGGGCAGCCCTGTCTCTGGGGATACACAGGCCCGTCTCAGCCTGGTGGCTGCCGCCGGTCTCCATCTGCACACAGGTATAATGAGCATGTATATCCACAGGGGCGCATGCATTAGATGTAGCAGTACTGTGCTTAATTGTAGAAACCTGTACATACATAAACATTAAACCAGAACAATCACAAACTGGGAAGTTGAGTAACAGCAAAGTGGTAATTCTGGAAACACCAGCCTGTGTATGGATTGGACGGATGGAAAAGAGAGAGAGAAAGATCTTTATCTTCAAGTTGATCTGATGGATGTGTAGATAAATGGTAATGGAAATGAGAGCGCCGTGACTTTGCAGATGCTGATCTTCTACGATGCAAAATGGCCATCACTCTTCCTCCGACAGCTCAGCCTTGCCCCATCCCTGCTGAGATGTACACAGATGAAGACACAAAAGCAAGGGATGTGTTTTATGGAGAGGTTCTACAGATTGTGTGTACGTGTATAACTATCATACTGACAGTGCAGGTGTCTTAAAATGCATCTTCTGTATTTGTCATGCTCTGTCATGATATCATTAAATCCTGCTGTTGGCAGCTCTGGGGTCATTAGTGATGGACTTCTCCTTTAACAGATAGTCTAGTGCTGTTCTGAACCCTAGTGAGCTGCCTTGCTGTCTGAAGAACGGTACCTTTTGAAGCATCTTAACTGAAGTTGGACATCAAAAGGAACTCATTCGGACAGACAGCAATTTATTTAATTATTTATTTTTAAGTTTGAAATGGAAAAATCTAATTAAATCTGTTCCAAGCTGATTTAAGACCCAATTGTAAATGATTAGAAAATAGATTAACAACATTTTTTTTTTTTCTCGGTCTGATTGAATGGATCTGTTTTTTTTTTTTTTTTTTTCATCATTTTTTTTGTGTAATGAGAACAAAAACATTGCATACATTATGCCATTATTTCCTTGTGCTGTTGACAACCAATGTGGACCTGCTAGCAACAAAAGCGAACAAAGTCTGATATGGCCACATAAAAACTAGCATTTTAAACAGTCTGTATTTCAGGAAAAAAAAAAGACTCCTATAGCTCTATATCAGTCACCAGCCACCCAACACTGAATATTTTGCATGTTTCCTTTGTCTGATGCACCCATTTCAGGTCTTGGAGTCTTTGCTGATGACCTGAATCAGGTGTGTTTTATTATGAAGACATGCAAAAAGTGCAGTATTGGGGGAGCACTCATTTTGTTCCAAACATGACTTTATTTCTTCTGTATAACACACAAAAAAGGGTATTTTGAAGAACAGTGGTAAACTAACAACATTGGTGCCCAATCCACTAATCCATTTCTCAAAATATCTTCTTTTGTGTTCCACAATAGAAAGTAAGTCATACAGATTTGAAATTATGTGAGGCTGACTAAATGAAGACATAAGTTGAATTTTTGGGTGCACTATCCCTTTAGGCATAAAATATATTCCACACACAAATATTGGGCAAAATTGTCTTTTAATTAGACTTATAGACTGATTTTCTACACACATCGTTCACAAGGTTTTGGAATTCATAACCGTTTCTCAGAAGGTCTTCCCTTGTGCCAGGAGGGAGATGTATGTCATTCCTGATGAACGACCACAGTGAAAGGGAGACATAACCGAAATAAAGCTATAAATCGCTGTAACACACTCCTCTCTGGAGCGAGACACACTTTTGAAGACTGAGTGACTGCTTGATGAATTTGTGTGTGTCGGTTTATAAAATATTGTGTTATTGAGTTAGTGACGCGAGTGTTGCTCCTGTTGAAAAACACGGTGCACGTCTCATCACTGATGTCAGGGTGTCAGCACAGCTTCATGATGGAGAGATCCTGGCCCCATGGGTTTAGCTTTTCAACCACTGCTTTATAGCTACTCAAGAGAAGCATTTTCTTAGCCTTCGTGTCCCGCTATAGCCATAACTCTACCCTGACCAAGGTTTCTTTCTCTGAAGGGAAGGCCAGATCCTTCACAGTGGTATATCCTGCAACTGACTGGCACACATTTAAACAGTCGGAGTTTGTTGTGGCTATTGATTAGTTCGACTGATTTAAGGAAAGTGCTGACGTGGCCAGATGGAGTGTGGGTAAGCGTGCATCCAGTTACTTTCAATGACTTTTCACTACTGGAAAGAGTTTTCTTCCTCACAGCTGAGAGAGACAGAGAAAGCATGGCGATGAAATGAGATAATTGGATGTTAAGGAACAAAGATGGAAAAGGGAAGATGGAATTCAGCTTGAAGACTGATATTATGACAGGAAGAGAGAAGAATGAGGTAGATGCACACTGAAAGGGTAATGGTGCCCAAGAGAATGAGGGAGATATAGACTACCTGCCAATATTGCAATTTCAGGTTGATAATCTCTTAAAGAATAATGAACTATAAACAAGTTTCACAAAAGTCAGTGTGACTATTATATATTGGGATGCACCAATGTAAAAAAAAAATCTGGCTTATGGTTATTTGCGCATTCAAAAGTTATTTTCATGTTAAGGCCAGTGTTCAAATTCTATATTATTTTGTTCAAATACATTAAAAATAAAACACTTAAAACTAAAATTAGCCATTTTAAACTACTACAAGTGAGTTAAGGCATCATAACATTATTACACAGTATAAAAATTATCTTTTTTAAAGTTTTGCTTAAGATTACACATAACACTTTTTAAATTATTAGTTATTATTAATAGTGTTTTTTTAAGATAAGCTTTAAATGAGCATTAGATGATGGCAAAGTTTATCTAAATGTAAAAATAGGGGAAATGAGCATGAAATATTAATTACACTGTGTGTGTGTGTGTGTGTGTGTGTGTGTGTGTGTGTGTGTGTGTGTGTGTGTGTGTATATATATATATAAAACCAATTGGTGTATGCATTCAGTAAGGCTACACAATTAATTGAAAGAAAACCAAAAATAATACATTATTACATATTTATTTTAACATAATACAGGGCATATTGTTGTTTATAGCGATATTGATAAATAATAACAAAATTGTGTGTCAAATTGTGGAGCCCTACAAACAAGCACAGCAAAAAAACATTCTCTGGCCTAACACTGAGATGCGGCCTAGAGAGGACTGATTTTTCAGTCCCAGAAAATATATTATCTTGTCTCGCTCCCACCCGCAACATTCATATTTTGTCCTGCTCCAGCCTGCAAAAGCCCGCATAAAAGTAGCCTATATAATTTTTTACCAGTACATCCATGAAATTTACATGAAATATTGAGTTCCACAACATCCCGTAAGTTCCACAACATCCCAGCATTACAGCATCAACATTCAAAACCACTGCTATTTTTAACAGAAAACCAAGCATGGGCCGTTGCGTGCATGGTTTGGAATGGCAAAATGCAAGCGAAGAGCGCTCCATTTATAATCACTAAAAAGCTGACATCTCAGTTCATCGTGATCTCACAAAGCTCTGTTATGAGTATAACACAGTGAATATATGCACAGTGAATCTTTCATAATATCTACACTTCGTGTACTTAAACACCTCTGATTGGCCATTGCGTTCCAGAAATCAAAAGATATGTCTGTGATTGGCTACATTATTAAACGTTGCAAACACGTGTTATAAATAGAAACTCTGCCTATGCTTCCACCTGTTAATCGTATTTATTTTATATTAGTTGTTCTTGTTGCTTTTGAGCAATAGATCAATAACAATTTATCTGTTTTTAGATTTTTTTATGTTGAAATTTTTTATTTTTTTATTTTTTTGTGGGAGTCCCGTGAATCATTAGATCTTCCCGTATCCCGCACACACACAAGTGTCTACACACCCGCACTCACCCATCAAGTCTTGTCCCGCGCTGGACTCTCTTGCATCGGGTCCCGCGAGGTTGCAGGTCTCTTATGCGGCCCATTGTGCCGAATGAATTCCCAGGTGTTCCTCTTCTTGATTGTGGGCTTCAATAAATAGACAGCTGAAAGAGTCGCAGGCAGAGGGCCGATTACTCTCTGGGAGCTGTATGTCTGATGGAGGTTACAGGTGGAGGCAATGGCTGCTTGAGGAACTGTCTCCACATCTTGGCCCCACAGAGCACAGCTCTCTAAGTGCCACACAATTGGGCCTTCTGTGGACAGCAGGGAATAGTCTTGACGCGCTCTCTGTCATTATGAGTCTCTTGGCGGTGGAAAGCCTTTTAACCTCTGTCATGTCTCTGTTTGTCAGGTTGAAGATATATGAAAATTTTTTTTTTTTCTTTTCCCCAGTTGAGACTACATGTTTGTTGCACAGACTGAAGGAATATAGTCTATCCGTATATGTTTATATAGTGTTTGTATGTGTAACGGGGCTGACGAGACGAGAGACGTGCGGATCCATTTGCAAACTTTTTATTCAACAGAGACGTGGTCATAAGAGGCATAGGTCAAACAGTGGCAAACAGGTACATAACTGGCAAGACATAGAGTATTACTAGGGCAAGCGTGGGTCAACGATCGGCAGACAATATCCAGAGGGCTAGACGAGAGGGGAAATCCAATAATAAGAGCAACAGTCCAGGCGAGGTGCAAACAGAGTCCGAAACAGAAAGGCAAAGGGTTAATCCAAAATAAACAGGCAATAATCAGAAAACACGAAATGGCTCAGTAAAGCAGCTAACACTAGGAAAGTGAAACATGCAGAACAATACTCGGTGACTTGAGCGGGATCTTAGAGTGTATTATATAGTGGGTGTAATCGCTTACAGGTGAGCATGTGATTGGTTACAGCTGTGTGCATTCAGTGCAATGGATGATGGGAAATGTAGTCCAGGGTATAGTGGAACAGTCTGTGTAGTGTAAGAGTCCATGTAGTGAGCGGTTGACCTCTGGTGGTGAGTGAACGGAGGTTAGTAGACCGAATTTGTGACAGTATGAGAGATACAGTAATTTATAAGTAGTTATTTTTCCAATAAAACAGAATAATTTTCATGTTTCATGTTGGAAAGTAACAAACATTCATTTAATAACACTGTTTAATGCAATCTTTAGCAAATCTTAATGCATTTCTGAATTGAGATCCATTTTTCATATTGTACATTAAAGTTGTGACGTTTGAATTGCAGTCATGGCTGTAGCCAGGGTTTTTTAAATTAGTGAGGTTTGGGGTGGGGTTAAGAATTGTGCTATAATAACCCCACATACAACTCATTATATACTCTAAACACTTTAAAAGAGACAGATATGTAAATGTTTGTGAAAGATGTTTTCTCTGTTTTGGAGGAATGAACATTGTTAAATTATATCATATTGCACCATTACTTTAGTATTATCAGTTGTTTATTATTCATTCAACAATACATAGGCCTATTACTGTTAGATTTTTCATTAATAACCATTGCTTTATAGACAATAACTTTGTCTAGTGCTCTTATGAATGTTGTTGGCATGACTTTGTGAAAATGTAACTACAGTACTCAATCAAATAGCATAGCAACTTGTTCTACAGATCTCTGCACTAGTGTTATATGCTACTGTTTTGATAGCGTTGATAACATTTCTGACTGATAATATATTTTTGTGTGTGTGTGTGTTTGCCTTACCGAATGGGGTATCCTGTCAGCAATAACATGTCTGTGTGCTCTTTTGATCACTGTCAGTTTATGTTCTAGCGATCATTGCAGTGTTGCCAGATATCGCAATGAAAAAAAAAAATGAAAAAAAAAATAAAGCGAAATGAGTTCTAAGCTTTTGTAAATAAGACAAATATATTTCTAACCCTAAACTCCAACTTCCAGCTCTATTAACTTTCTAAAGTGTCAAATTAAGTAGAAAAGACAAGTCCAAAGACGCTGGACCTGGCAACCTGACTCACAATTCTCTAAATCCTTGTTCACTCTGCCAGCGCCTCGCATCGCTCATTTTCATACCACGGACGCTAAACATTCTTGCAAACTGTCTGAACTTAATTATACATGCAGACACTCATATGAGGAGCTTTGAACAGCAGATTTGTCATTTAGAGAACACATTTTATTTCTGAGGTCCGGACCTCGGTGACCTTATAGCTGGCTATGGCATGATTGCAGCATTTTAAACAACCGATGAAGTGTTTTTAAATTATTTTTACATTTAGTTTATAGTGTAATTTATTTATACAAAGTAGTATAGAATTTGAATATCAGCCAGTTAACTCTTAATAGCCATAAACCAAAAAATATGACCTTATTCGTCTCGGCTAAAATTTAATATACTGTAGATATATCATATTCTGGTCCCTAGATACTTGGATTATGATAGTTGCTTTGATTGCCAGTAAGAAATCACTGACAACACCATAGCAACCCCCTAGAAAACACCCTAGCAACAACCCAGAACCCCCTAGCAACATAACAGCAACACACCAAAAACAACTGATACGACTCTATAATCATGGTGGCGATTGTTGGTCAGGCAAACACGGCTCAATATTTTTTTTTCTTCTTTTGAAAATATAAATTTGTTATCTTGAGCAGAGCTTTACGAGACTGTGTGGGCTAACAGGCTGTTTTTGTCCATGCTATGTCTCAAATAATCACAACTCTCTCTATCACAAAGAGGTTTTAGCAAGTGTGTTTTTGCCATCTCTTTCTCTCCCTCAGAAAGCCAGGCGGACCCCATGCTGCTGAGATTAGTGGCGATTGGACATGGTGTAATTTTAGAGAGAGTGTTTCTGGGTCTTAGCACGTAGATGTATGCGCAGAAGAGAGAATTACTATGGTGTGAACGGTGCAGATGCTACAGAACTACAGTGAGCTTTTTACAGGACTGGATCTAATGAAGTGCGAACGGCAAAGTGAGATTTAAGGAGCTATTGGTTTTCACTGTGGAAATGCACATGCACACCCACACAGATATTGTGAAGATGCTACAGTGTTGCTTCTTTCACTCTAGGCTTCATTTTGCTCTCTGTAGACTGCATGCATTGTATAAGTGAGCTCCTTGTAGTACTTCATGTTTAAAGGGAAATATTAAAGTAAAGGGGCCAATAGGCCTGTAGATGTGAATGAGGATTGACAGCCACTCTGACAGCACTGGGGATGCTCTCTTTAGAGGGATGGCTAATAGTCTCTCATTATAAATATGCTATGAATTTTAGAAGGAGCCGGAGAAGCCTGCCTGCCCTTAACTACATGACTATCGATCCCCGCTGCAGCATCAAGTGCCAGTACAATTAAGACCTTGCAAAATTGATGTGCTATGAAACCTGTGTCAAATATTCCATTTTCAATCTAGATATGTTTTATCTGATAGAGGGAATTACCTCAGGTGGCTGGCCTCTTTAAAACTGTGACTGATTTTTCCAGAAACTGGTCCAGGTTAGTAAAGAACTATGCACAAAAGATGTATAAAGTACAGTTAAATAGATAAAAAGTGCACTCAGACTTATAAATATCCTCATATACAGTAACTACATAAGTTAACAGAATGTTCATAAATAAGCTAATACTGAACTTACTTTCCAGTTCAATTTGGTTCAAATACCTATTTCTGTTTTCTTTATTATGGACATCTAGGCTAGCATTATTACTAAGCACCAGAGGCTCCCAAGAATCTGGAACCCACTTGTCAGCTGGTTCCAGATTCTTCCTTTGCTATTCACCGTCGCTTAAAACTAGGTTTATTAAACTGCAGCAGATCTGGGCATGTGACTGCAAGTGAGAATCTTATTGGTTGGATAGTTTCTTTGCTGTGCGATATAAAAGAGATTAGAACACTTCTCCATAAAAATATTTGCATGGACAACGTGTGACTGAATAGATGCATTTAATTTTTTTTTTTTTTTTTTTACACCGAGATTTCGAACATTCATCTTTGTTTGAACAGGCCTTCAGTCACTGCTTTTCAAAACAGTGCTGTGTTTGTTTAAACTGTCCAACATGGCAATTAGCATAATCAGAGCTGCAAGTTTGGGATGGGCCATGGGTATGTCTGGTGCTATTATGGAAGACTGGGGATTTTTTTGGGAGACCTATCCAGTAACCACCTTATTTTGCAACGTTTCATTCACTTTTATGCATAAACAACTAGAAGAATAACAAAGTGCAGTAAATGCTGAAGTATCTGTGCTACAAACCGGTGTGTTTCTGATTGTTATGTTAAAAATGAGGTGGATTTTTATGTAATATTTTATAGTTAAGTTTGGTTCTGCTAGTGTTGTAGAAAATGCCTTTTGAATTTACATGCAAGGGACGAGAAACGTGTACAACTTAATGACAGCCGTTCAGATTGGGCTGTAATCTGCACGGTTCTGTCGGTGCGGATTGTGTGCAAGCCCGGCCTACTCATGAATCCAGCTTTGGAGTGTTATATTACGGATGGATCCCCCAATGTGTCGACTGCTCTCATCCCAACTCCTTAGGCTAAAAGCTGAACCAACTCATCACTTCAAACAACATGAGAGCATTCCGTCTCTCGTTAACTCTTTATTCCTCTCACTTTGTAGCAAATTTTTTCTTTATCTAGCTCGTTTTCTCGTCTTTTCTTTATGTAATGCTCTATTTAGTAGCTTTCTGTGTATTTTCTGTGCATCTCATATTATGTCACAAACAAACATCGCAGTAACGTTTTGGGATTTGTTCTCACTTATGCTGTGAAGCCGTGAGGGATGGTTAAAAAAATAGTTCTTTAGATATCTTATGGAAAACCGGCAGCACAAAAAAAGAGTTGCTGAGAAAGGAAGTTGAAAACATCTGGTATCTGAGAGACTGAGAGACATTTCCTTATCACTTTTTATAAACCCCAGCCTAAAGGAGCAGAAAACTGGAACTTCTCAAGAGTTTTTACCTGCTTGTGAAAGTATTCCCACAGTCCCTCCAGTAGAAAACAGATTAAATGTGGCAACAAGTCTCTCAAAAACTTTTACACAAACACTCACACTCAAGCGCAGCTCTCGGCGAGTCATTGAGTGACACGATACAAGTGATGGATTCCCTCTTTGCACTTTATTCTGCGTAGTCTTGAGAGATTTAACTGAGATTGCTCCTGTGAGTATGCAGAGTTTTCTGCTTTTGTCAAGACTGGGTGGAGTGTGTCCTGAAACATGACATGAATCAGTATGGACATACAAAAGGAAAGTTCAGCATTTGCTTTCAGTGTTTGATTTGTGACTGAATTAGCTTTCAGTTTGCCTATGAAAAGCTGTGTGAACTTTTAAAATTGAGTAAACAGTGGCACCCTATTGAGCGGTAGTCTGACTGAACCTGAACTCCGGCTGTTGGGTTGTTTTGAGTGGTAGTCTGACTGAACCTGAACTCCGGCTGTTGGGTGGTTGTTTGCCACCATATAAAAGGCATCCTTGTTTCCAAAAAAATTGAGCGGTAGTCTGACTGAACCTGAACTCCGGCTGTTGGGTGGTTGTTGTATTTAGTGGTCTTAACTCCTGGAAGTTGAGGAAAGGGTACAATTTTGTGTGCAGTATGCATCAGGCGGTCACTGAGTAGACTCCGGGGTGTGCCGCCTAATTCTGAGACTAGGTAGTCAAGAGCTGTTGTCAGTTTGTTTTTAGACCTCTTGATCACATTTCAGACCTGCTAGATTTACCTACTGCAACATAGTGCTGGTGCTTATGTGGGAAACACAGGTTAGGTTTTGGAGTTTAAGTTTTTTGCTCTTAATCTCACCAAGGCCACATTTGTTGGATCAAAAATATATTAAAACTATACTAAAGAACTTCTTCTCTTTAATATATTTTAAAATGAAATTTATTCCTGCAGTTATTTTAGCAGTAAATCAGTTATTTTAGCAGCAGTTAATTATGCAGCAGTCATTAGTCCAGTCTTCAGTGTCATATGATCCTTCAGAAATCATTATTATGCTGATTTGGTGCTCAAGAAACATTTCTTATCAATGTTGAAAACTTGTGCTGCTTCATATTTTTGTGGAAACCCTGAAACATTTTATTCAGGATTATTTAATGCAAAGAATTTCAAAAGAACAGTATCTAAATGAAATAATAAAGATATTTATAATTTTACAAACATTTCTGTCACTTTTGATCACTTTAATGCTTCCTCGCTGAATAAAAGTATTCAAGTTATCTTACTGACCCAAAACTTTTGAACGGTGATGTATGTTTACATGCATACATTCCATTTCATTTGGACTAAACCATTTTATACATTTTTATAATACTTGAATCGCAGGCATGCATTTTAAATGAATGCATGCTGGTATATTTAGGTATATTATGTCCTTGTTTCTTTTTTCACTGTTATTTTCAATTTATTTTAGAATATTTTCATGGTGAAGGGAGAATTGTTGTGTGTTATTTTGAAATCAGTAAAAACACTGTTTTTACAATGCAGATTTTAGCAGAACACAGCTGGACAGCTCATGACTAATACATTGTATGCTGATGCGCATTTCCTTAATGATTTGCACTTCCTCTTCCATGCCTCCCATGACCTCCACCCCTTCCACACCATCATTCTTCTCTCTTTGGCCTTTCTCTTTCCTCGCATATCCACCAGCCATCTCTGATTCAACATCCTTTCAGTGGCTATAGCCTTTCTGTTCCTGTTATTTGAGATTGTGTGTGCAGAAGCATTAGTGGGGATCTGTGCGAGGGCATTTGGTTTGTGTGTGTTTCTTTTGCCGTGTTTGGCGATTTCTTCATAAGGCTTCATGGTGATTAGAAAGCACAAGATAACAGTAATTATCAGATTTTAACTTTTTCTGGGCAAGAAACTGGCCCATGCAAAACACACTGATGTGATGATAGAGTATTGTGGGTTGCTGCTATTTAACATGTTGCTGTGTGGTTGCTAGGTTGTTCAGAGTGGTTGCTCAGGCATTTCTAAGCTTATTGTATTAATAGCAGCGGCAAAAGCATATTTGATCATAATGTTAGATTAAAGCCATAAGGTGCTGGGGAAAGTTGGTGTAATATTTCATTATTGCTAATGCCATTTACTATGTTTTTTAATTCATTTTGGTGCAAGTGAGATGAGTAGTAAGTGTTGGTGTCTTTATTTGAAAGTACACACGTTCAAAAGTTTGGGGTCTGTAAAATGTTAACGTTTTTAAGAAATCTTTTATGCTTACCAAGGCTGCATTTATTTGATTGATCAACAATACTGTAAAAACAATAATATTGTGAAGTATTATTGCAACTTAAAGACCCCAAACATTTGAACAGCAATGTATGTTTTATGTATTTAATTTTAAGTGCAAAGCCCAGTTCTTACACATTTTGTTTTTCCTTTTAAAATCAAGTTTTTTTTAATTCCAAAGGAATATACATACATATTACACATTTTGTTTTTCCTTTTAAAATCAAGTTTTTTTTAATTCCAAAGGAGATAGTGTGTCTTGTGTGTATATATATATACACACACACACGCCATCAAATATATTACTTTTCTTCTTGCATTGATGTACTTTGTAAGCCCCAGCACACATTTATGAAAAAAGCTGTTTTGTTTCTTGAGGGCAGGTACAAAAATAACCAGTCACTGAGGTGCTTAAGTCTTATTTACTCTGTTTCCCCTCACCAAACCAATTACTGCACTCTCATTGAGTTCATAAAAAAAGCACTAAACTGAAACTGATATTGTTTGACCTTTATCAGAGAGAGAATATGAGAGCGAATCAGAAACGGGGAGAGGCACTGTCTGTTCCTGGAGGAGAAACTAGCAGTGTTCACTCTCATACCCCTATATTCAATATTTCCGAATGCAATTAGAGGAGCTAATTATCTTAGCAGCCTTTACAATGGCTGTGGCTCTGATGGTCTCTAATTAGATTTGGAGTAGAGAGAAACCCCCATAGAGTTCCCACATACACTCCAAAACAGCAGAGAAAATCTTAATTCTTCTAATTCAGAAATGGGTGAAATATGTTCGCTGAGGCATTCCGTAACATTGTTCATTCCTTGGTGTTGGTTATTTTCATGTCAGTCTCCTATTGTTATGTCGGTCCATGTGTCACTTGCTCTCTTGTCCTTGTCATCAGTATACACAAGCGCAGTGTGCTGGTGGTTACTGTTGTCATGTCTCAGTGCAAGGAGTCAGGATCAAAGACACCAGAAACACACTGGCTGTAAACAAACCTAACATAAAAGCCCTGCACATCTATCATCTGTCTGTCTGTGTTACTCTGTCTGTCTGTTATATATAATTTTTTTTTTTTCCACAAAAAAGAATGTTTATATATATTTTATTTATATATATATATATTATTATATTATTTATATAATATATAATTTATTATTTATTACTTCGCCAATTATTTCCAATTCTTCTAAATTATTATTTCCACTTCGGCAATTTTATGTCTCTGATTTTAAGAACATTTTATGTTTTTGTGAAATAATAATAATGATGATAATACTACTAACAATGATATTTTTGGTCTAAAATAAATATTTATTTCACTCCAATTTTGTGTGTCTCTTCTGTCAGCCCTATTTTGGCCTTCAGCCCAGCCTCTCTAGAGATGGTCATGTATCAATAAAATAAAAAAATAAAATAAAAACTCCTGGAGGTTGAATCATATTGTTCCTGTGCTTGCATTGATAATTCATCTTTAGAGACAGTGGGGATTAATTTAGGCAGTGCAAACAGTAAAACTGAAGAGGGCAACTCACCCTGCAGTCTCTTACAATCAACCTAGAGCTTTATTTGTTTAGCAAGCCTATGGAAATTACATTTACCTTTTTACAGTCTAAATAGAATGGAGTATATTTATGTCTCTCTGAGAGATGCAGTGATTCAAGCTTGATGGAGTCTAAATATTAAACGTGAGTTATTCTGCCCTCTTCACAGCTCTGGAGATCCATTAGGTATTCTTGAAATGTTCAAGATTGAGCATTTAGACTCCTGAATAAGCAGTAAGTTTAGGCTTGGGTGGGTTTGCGTTTCTGCCATGGTACTTGAGCTGGTGTGTATTAATCTTTTTGTCTGCGTTTCCACAGAGGGTCGGCTGTCACACTGCTCTCCGCAGAGCCCCAACAGAATGCTTCCTTAATGTCCGAGTTAAAAACAGGAATCACGGCTTTCCTCTCTAGGGAATGCAGCTGAATGTTTAGCTCTTTAAGATGGTGTTTTCAACCTTTCAAAAGGAAAGGGAGAAAAAAACAACGGCTGGTTTTGAGAGCAGTTCTCATTTGAATCTGGCATACTGATATCTTCCCCTGAGTAGGGTGGGTTTAATGACAGCATGGAAGCACTTCCAAATGCCCCCAGCACTCTACACTCGGAGCAGGCTTCCAGAAAGCCTTGAGTGATTGCACATAGATCACTGGATAGTGACTAATGACTCCAGTGGTTTGGAGTTTTTTTTTTTCTCTCTCGCAATGCCTGTTATGAATTGAGAGCTCTTGAACCTGATTCATGTGGGTCTCTGTTCCCTCTCAAGACCAATTCTCCACGGCTTTAATTTGAAGATTGTGTGGTGCTATGTGGTCTCGATCATAGCCTTCTCTTTTGTGTGTGTGTTCTCTATTGATTGTGTGCTGGTTTGATCATTATCTGTTTCATCCTGAATCTGTTCTCTGTTGTGGAGACCAAGAGGTCAAGGTTTTGCTGTTTAACATCCAGTTAGCCTCTGCTGGTAGATGCCATGACTGGATCATTATAGTGGCATAAAGCACTCTTTTCCATTTACCCCCTTTCAAAATAGGCTTGTTTCTAATTATATTTATATTTTTTAGATAATTATATCCAAAAAATAAATGTATTATAATATAAGGAGGCGTGTATCAATGTATACCAAAACATAACGCTTTTTTTCTGCTGCTGTGATGTTCCTCTGGTCTGCTTAACATCTCATTATTTTTGATTGCATCCAAAAACATTTTAACTGAACTGTGCGCTAAACACAAAGAGGTGAGTGTGTGTTCAGCATGAGAGAGAGAGCAGGGTAGTGGGGCAGAGAAGAAGGGATGAGAAGACAAGGTTGAATTGAAAGAGACTATATAAATAAAAGTCTGGTGGTGCACTGGGCTGACAGACAGTCTGATTTGGTGTCTTTGCATCTGCCACAGGGAACGAGAGACTGAGAGTGAATAGATGTACCATTTTCTTTCTCTCTCTCCCTCTCTCTCTTTCCAGTGTGCTTTTGATGTGACAGTGAATTGCAGCTCTCCCACCGCGTGTGGGGTGTAAGTTGTTGTTCTGACGTCCTCTTTAAATCTCTTCTGTCCCTGTCTATCTACTCACCTCTCTCTGTGTCTCTCCTTTAGTCACACATTGCCAATTATTTTGCTCTCAGCAGCTGTGTGATTGCACTTAAAATGCTGACCAGAGGGAGGACTGCTCACCCTTTGAAAGAGGACAGAATGAAGGAAAAGAAATAGAAGTATAATTTTATAGATAATAGGATTGAATGAGTTAGGGCAGGTGAAAAACTGGAGGGCGGAGAGGCGTTTTGTTGACACAAGCTGCAAAACAAAACAAGTGTGCTGCCTACATACACGGCGTCTGAGACATCATAACTTGCTGAAGAAAAAAAATCATCTAAACCAAAGATGGGTTTCTGTTCTTTAAAAAATAGACCCCTATACTGGCCAAGCTGATATGTGTCTACCAAAAAACCCTCATAAATCAGCAAACCAGACAAGGCTGGTTTTTGTGTGTGGTTGTTTTTTTAAATCTTGCCTTGTAAGATAAAAAATTGCATAGACCTGTTTCTTTGACAAAAAATGAAGGGATTTTTTGCATTGGGTTTTGAAATATTGCAGACCAACAAAAGTTTCTGATTCACACACTTTTTGGTCATCAAGATAATCTTCACAAATGAACACAACTCTTAGGATTTTCTTCTCTCTTCTATAATTTTCTCTTATGAAGGTAATATACAGTCTCCAGAAGTAGTTTGGCTATAAAAAACTTCATGCCTTCATGCCTTCAACGTCATCACCACTAAGGGTCCTATTTTAACGATCTAAAGCGCAAGGCGCAATTGCGCTTGGGGCGTGTCCGAATCCACTTTTGCTAGTTTAAGGACGGAAAAAATGGTCGGCGCACCCGGCACATGGTCTAAAAGGGTTGTCCCTATTCTCAGTAAACCAATCAGAGTCATTCCCTTTAAAAGCCAGTTGCACTCGTGCCATGGCGGATTCGCTATGTACATGGCGGAATTTACAAGAGGAGCAACTGAACGCTTCTCTAGTGAGGTAACGGATCTGCTTGTGTGTGTTATTCTGATACATGCAATGACTATCCATTATGACATGTAGGCATTTTTATATTTACTGTATGTAAACAATAATAATCATTTACCTTTTAATCCTTTAATTGATTTTTTTTTTTATGTTTGTGTGCTGCTGCGCATCCCTGTGTGTGTAATAAGCAAAGTGTACGCATGTTGTGCACCCGCCTATAGGCACATATTACTAACATTCTCTTTAAATAACAACAACAAAAAAAAAATTGCACCAGACTTTAGACCAGGTTTTTGAAAATAACAACTGTTGGGCTGAAACTAGCAAAAAACACTTGCGTCGTGACTGGCACTGCATTGCGGCAGGAGTATTATAGGGCCCTAAAATTCTGATAACTCATTCAGTCTTTTATTGTACTAAGCGACAAGCTGGAAAGTTTGATTTTGAAATAGTTTGCAAGAGTGTTAGTATAAACACAACAAGGCTGTAAAAGTAGACTAGTGAGTAGATGAGTTTAATGTCCCTGTCACCCTTGATTGTCCCATTTAGACAGTTTTTAGCAACCACCTTTTTCAGGACATGTAAAAGCTTTAAAAAATCATGAATGTGGTATATGTTTTATGTCGTGGAATAATAATAATAGACCTTGTTTTAGGCATTAACCAAAAACCATTCAGAAAAAACAGTTGACTTTGATACGATGGAACTGGAAGTGAAAAAAATACTCAAATTTGTTTTGGGTTTTTAGGACTCATTCTTACATCACTTTTTATTGTTCACAGAGAAGGCAATCCCAGAAAGCACTTTGACAAGCTCAGTGAAAACGTTAATCAAAAATGGCTGATAAATGGACAATAACATTATATGCAATAGTGAAAAAAATCACTAAAAATTGTTCTAATCAAGAACATATCTGATTAAAAATGCACTGTTTGTCCAATTTTAATGTCAATGCTATGTATTTTGTTTATCAATGGTGTTATTATCTTAACTAACATGCTCTATTAGAAGTCAAGTCGAATCTCCCATTCGCTTCTTGCTTCATATATGGAGTGTCTCATTCTGTAGTTTGTTCCAAATCAGTCACTTTGGAGTTTCCATTTATGATTTTGGATGCATTTATGATTTTAGGCAGCATACAGCAACGCACCTCATTAGAGTTGGGAACAGAGCTGTAGTTTCTTTGTCATTGATTTTACAATAAGTGTGTCACTGAATTCACAACAACATGCCAAGCAGCCATTGTTCTGCCCTCTACAGAACTTCCCATATGTCTGTTATATTTTCTTTTCTATTAAGTTTCATTCTCTTTCATCTTGTGTTTTGAGGAAGCTGCTGCATTATTGAGAGGAGGAGGGTGTTCCCCATTTAACCTTCATCCACTCCTCTAATTGTTAAATGAATCCTTAACTTGTTTGCATTTGCATTAACTGCTAGATTATGTTAATTGTCAGGCTTCACTTGGCAGAGCGGGTGTTTGATATTGTAATGGAGATGAGGTTAGCAGAGAGAGGTTCATTTGCTGGAGCACCAGGAGGGATCAGCACTCACTCTTTAGCATTTGTCTTCACTCATCTGCATGGCAAATTGAGTTGCGGTTGCCAATTAGAGAATGCAAGTTATCCCTCATGTTAATCTCTGATACCTTCACTGTATGCAAGTTGCTTACTTAAGCGCTGGATGGGTTTTGTTGGTTAGCACCTCACCTAAGAGCACCGTCATCACTGCCAGCTCATTCACATCTAGGAAAGCCATCCGTCTCTGGAAATTACGGGTGCCCTGGGCTCTATAAACAGACACTTTTACTAGGTAAAATCAAACTTAGAACTAACAGCCTACTAACTGACTTTCCCCACTCGTAACAGACACATCTTTCAAAAAGTGACCAGTGAGCTCTTTTTACCTCCAGTTCACACTGAAGTGAGCTGACAAACCGTGTTGTCCATTAACCAATATACAGTGGAGATCAAAATTTCCTACATTTCAAGGTCACTGCATAGTCCTATTTTAAGTTATCCTAACAGAAGTAGAAGGGCAGTTTTTTAAGCATATTTTATAAATTAATTGTATTCTGAAGCACAGTATAAAAAATTTAAATTAGATATTTGTAAAAGAACTCTGATCAAAATGAGAGAAAACGTACAGATATCTCCATGTTTTTGATGTTAATCTGGCACCTGGTGCTAATTTCCTATTAACAAACCCTATTTACCAAGGAGCATTCATCTAATTCTTACTGATATTGCAAGATGACATGCTGCTCTAAGATGACTGAAACTCTGCAACAGGAGGCGGTCCAGATGAAGCCCAAAGGGTTGACCCTTTCAGCCACTGCAAGAGAAGTTTGCCATTCCAAATCTGTGATTTCTCAAATATTGCAGCTTTACAATGACAATAATTCATTCAAGTCCCCCAAAAAGCCTGGTCATCCACGTAAAATGCACAAGAAGGCAGGATAATGTAGACACTCTCAGTGGGTAATCGTTCAACACTGCATCTGGAATTGCTTGCAGAGTAAGGATCTGTTTCGGCATGTTTAAGAGAAGTCAGACTTAAAGCACACTCTGCAATGATCAAGCCTCTCATTATCAGAAAGAATCAAAAGGCTAAGCTCACCTTTGCTGAGGAGCATGCTGTGTGGGCAGAGGAGAACTGGTCCAAAGTACACTTTAGTGATGAGAGCAAGTTTAATTTATTTAGGTCATATCAGAAACATTATGTTCGGCATCAAACTGAGGAAAGACTGAAGCCCAGGTGCATAAAGAAGTCAGTGAAAAGTGGATGAGGAAGTGTCATGGTTTGAGAGATGTTTTCTGCAGCAGGAGTTGGGCTGCTTATACAGCTACATGGCAGGGTGAATGCAAATGTTTATCAGAACCTCTTTCAGCAACATGCTGTACCTTTCCTGCAAGCATCTCCCAATCAGCCTGCAATTTTCATGCAAGACAATGCCCCTGTCTCACTGATAAACAGGTAAAGCAGTTCCTTGAAGCTAAGAACATTGAAATTATGAAATGGTCAGCCCAGAGTGCTAACCTAAAAATGGAAAGTGGAAAATCCTTGGCAACAAAGTTATGGCTACGAAACCCACTATAGTCACTGAACTATGTAAGAAAGTGGAAGAAGAGTGGACCAAGATCACACCAGCGCAGTGTGAGAAACTAGGACCTCTACACTTTCTACTAATTTCTGACAGCTGTAACCCTCCAATACAGTGCTTAATGTTCTCTAATTTTGATCACTGTTTCCACAAAATAACGGTTTTTGTTGAAATACCTTGGTAATTTTGTCAAACATGTTAGTATAACAGTGGTATACCCACAGCTAATATTCCTTCAAATTTTGAGTGATGAAGATTTACCAATATTTCAGAAAAATCAAGTAGATTTAAGATTCCAATTTTTTTTATTCGTCACATACACGATTATATAGAGCATATATAACCAGCAGTGAAATGTGAGTGAGTATTTGTAGATTGTTCTGTAATTTTAATCTCCACTGTATTTTTTTGGTGCTTTCCTTGTCAAATGCAAAGGCCTGTATTGCGAACAACTCAGATAGATGCCAAATGGTGGTTGTTTACATTTGCATAATAGTCTGCTCGTATTTGGGCGATATTCAATTTGATTTGCTGCCAAAATAAGGCGATACGTGACAGCAATTGTCAGAAGGGGTCATTTAATTGATCACCCCTGTTGGGTTTCTTTGTAATGAGACTCACAAATGAGAGCAGAATTTCTCCAGCACTTCTTTAACTATTGTTTCAAGTTGCTAAGTGGGCAACTGGCTTAAGAGGGAGTCTTCGGGGCACCTGAGTTATGCCATCTGCTCAGGTCAGGGAATTCACTTAAAATTTAACAAGGTTCTGCTGCACAACTTATATATAGATAGTTCAAAAGAACAGCATTTATTTGAAATAGAAATATTTCGAACATATATATTAGAAATAGAATAACAATGAAATCATTTTACTGTCTCTTTTGACAAATTTAATACATCCTTTGCCAATAAAATAATTAATTTCTTTAAAAAAATCTTACAGGCTTTAAATGTTTGAACAATAGTCTATTTTTCATATTTTTATTTTATTTTGTGTCTTATAGGTCTTATATACAGTAGTCTTATAGGTTATAAAAGCAAAATCAAAGACAGCTTTGTTAATTGTAATGGGAGTGATTTAATTTCTGTGACGTCCTACACCAGCCTTGACATGGTGTAACTTCTTTACGATTGCCAAGAAATGACAACTTTACACATTAATATAGAATTGAACTAAATGTGCATATATTGGCTGTTTAATGGCTTTGGACATGGCTCACCCAGTAGCATTTATAATGTAAAAGTGTTACTCAGTCTTTTATTTTTAACTCACATTATGTAATGTGAGGCAGCACTGATGCCTGATTTATAATTTATTTATTATAAATAATTTTTATCTTTTGATTTTCTTCCGTCAAGTTGATCCGAAGTACATTTTATTTGTAAAATATTTATCTGGCTGCACTATCTAAAAAAGTGTGTTGTGATTTTTGGTTATACCGCCCTCTCCTACCTGACATCCACTGACTTCTTATCCCAGAAGGATATGCAAGAATATGTCTTTTGAATTGTTCAGTATTTGTAAGTCTCAAGTTTTGAGCTCAGATAAAGTATGGTAGTGTTAGACAATCATCAACGACCGAAATCCCTCTATTTCTCCGTCAGCTGTGGTCTGCTGGTGAATTGAGAGCTAAAAGCATGAGATTAGCACTAGCTTTGCGCTTTAGGCCTGATTTGGTGACTTAACTTGGAGAGCCAGTTGTTTGATGCCTTCAATATCTTTATTCCTTTGCAAGTTGAGGATTTAATGTTGGCATGGAAACAGCTAGCGGGACCTTGCTGAGTAGTTGTTATGGTAACAAGCTCATTTCTGTAGAATATGATATATGATATTTAAGAATTGATCCTGTTTGCTCCGGAGACTCTGGGTTTATTGTTTGTTTAGCATGCGTTTATGCTAAGACGAAGGACCCTTATTGAGTTTGCCCATTACTTGCATCATAATGCATGATGGTTATATGGAGTCAGCGATGAGTGTGGGGGTGTACGTGGTTCTACAGTAGTAAAGATTGTCCCTCAGGTCTTCGCCTACATACGAACACACACTCGCACTCCTCCACATAGGAATCTGTGTTAGCGGTTGCTCTCTTTCACACTCCTACACCATCATCTACTCTTCAAGATACACACAACATAAGAATGGAAGAATAATCAGATGCCCAAATGGAAAAAGCCCTTCTATTTTTATCCTCGCCATCCTATCCTTGTGTTTCCCCACGTCTGTTGTGAACCGTGAGGTAGTTGTTCATCATGGTGTGAAAGACACCATGGGCTTTCTTATTAAAAAACCCAGCAGAGGGCCGCCACCTCAGTCTCTCAGCCCTACTTTCAGCCTCATTTCACTATTTTGCTTCTTTGTGTCTAACATCTGTGATTCTTCAAAGCAGTGCTGAAGTAACCTGCTGTTAAACAGTTACATCTTTCCTCTGGTTCTTTCATTTCTTTCCCCTCGTTTCATTTGCATCGCTGCCGTCTGCTGTTCCTCCTCTGTCACTCATCTCTCCGTGTTTCATTCGTTTTATATAAGCTGTGTCCCCACCCCACCCTGCTCGCTGTTGTTTCATTAGCTTATTACCTTTTGTGTGGCTCGTGCACTCTAGCTCAGCAGTGATAATGTGTGAGCAAACATGAAGCTGGATAACTGAGCTCTCATCTGCAGATGCCTCCAATGCCTGCACAGGTAAACCAGAGGATTCATTTTCACTGTCGAAGAAGTTTATGTGTGAGTCCGTTCGCTAGGTTCATCAGGTTTTCATTCATTCAGGGGCTTTCGCACAGAAAGAGAGACAGCCTGATTGATTCATAAAGGCTTATTTTAAGAGTGAGTGTGAAGGCCTCGGTTTAAGATTATAATGAAATCAAGTGGCCCTGCTGAAGTTGCGCACTCTATAGTTCAAAGCTTAATTTTATTTAGCATTTACTTTGTCTGTGATATAATGTGTTAAATGGAGCTGAATGTACAGTACTATTCTCTTATTGCAATTGTAGCTGAACGTATATTCACATTTGTGATCATATTAGGGTTTACATTTATGCTTTTGGCAGGCACTTTTTGTCTAGGCATACACTATATATTAGTACTATATTGGTTATCGGTCAAAATTATATTAAATATATTTATCTTTACTATATAATTTAATATTTATATTGTATTTTGTTTTTAAATACACATTTTATCATTTTTCTTATTTATCAATGTCTGTCACATATATAATTGTGCATGCTCACTCCATCTGTTTAGATTGCCTGTCACTGTCAACTAACACTCGCGTGAAGGTCTTTTTTATTATTATTATTTACAAATTTCATCAACACTCAGATTTTTTAGTGGATTTTTCTTAATAGAATAACGTGCACAGACAACAAACCCAGATAACAATGCCACGAGTTTTAATTCCACAATATTATTTATGACCCTAATTAACAACACCCTAACCAATCACATACAGTAAATTAAAATACCCAGCAATAAAATAAAATTAATAATATTAATTTTAACTAAGGAGCCCATGAGTGAAATTCAGTCTTCAGTGCAGGAGACATGCAATGCTGGATTCATGGAAGGGGTGACAAGGTGCAGGAAGCACCAGATGCACCTCATGACACACTGCCAGCAGGATTACATTTCCATGCCACTCCTATGATCAGCCTGGAGCTGAGCCAGTGATGTAAGATCCATCTATAAGCACATAGTTTTGTGTTATACCTAATTACCTTTTATGGCCACACTTATTTTTGGGAAGTCATTTAAATACATTTCATCTCTTCTACAGCAAAATCTACAAATAGCCATGCTTAAATAACTATAAAGCTGCTTTTATTTTGCTAAAGACCTGCTATATTTAGAATTTGTAATGATTCTTTTTTTTTTAAGTGTCCTGGAAAAAAGAAACTTTGGAGACACTGGCAGCTGTCAGCTATCAGTGCCTCATTCAGATAAATATTGTGGCTGCAGTTTTCAAGATGTCACACAGGTTTATTTCCAGGATTTTGGTTTGTCACAAAAATCCATTTCTCGCACAGTGATGTCAGAGCAGTTTTTTTTCACAGCCTGTGACACACTGTTCCCAGGCTGAAGATCTGACTGGTGCTAATCAATGCTAGCACAACACGAAGACATCTAGCGGTAATGGGATGCAGAATATCGTGTAAAGGATGGTAGCATGGTGTCAGAGATGTGCTGGAATGCTCTGCTGCTGAGCTGGAGTGTGTGAGCGTGGGTTTGGGCAGCACGTTTACATAGTAGGCTCTCCATGAAAAAAAAAAAAGAAATCTGTGTTTGTATGTTTGGTTTATCTGCAGTCGCGGGACTGCCCTCCTTTCATGCTTCCCCAGCTTCATGCAAACGTGTTCATGTGCATCTGCAGCATGTTATTTACATATGTGAGCCTATGGCACTGCACACAAGAGAAAGAGAAAAACTGTGTAGACTAAACCCATAAGGGCTAGAAACACACTTAGGGCAATTAAATGAATGCATACTTAATGTGTCCTCTTACAAACCCAGTACTTTAGCCGGTGTTACATTTATATTTAAATAGATATGCCTTAAACCAGATGTGCTGTAAGTTAATGTGAAAATATTGATACTCAAGTGGCAATGCTGAGAATACAGTCTGTGCTTAAATTGCAGTCCGAGACATTTTGGAACATAATGTTGAACAAAATCAAGTTTGTGTAGCTAATAGGGATCAGTGTTGTTGTTGTATTGTAAAACAGACTAATAAAAATAGTTTTTGTTAATTGTAATAAAGCTGAAATAATAATAATAATAATAAAAACATTTCATACATATTGTCAACTAAATGAACTAACTAAAACTGAAATAAACACTAGTAAAAAATGACAAAAGCACATAAAAATTACTACAATTAAAACTGAGCCAACTAAAATTAAAAACTCAACTAAAATTAAAATTAAAATAAAATGAACACAAAAAAATGAAAACTTAAAATATAAACAAAAACTAATTTAAAATATTAATAAACACTATAATATAAATGAGATGCATGAAATATAATATCGTCTATCAATACATTTAGATTACCTCTGATGTCATCTAACTCTTACCTAAAATTAATCTTTAAAAATACTAATAATGTAATAACATTGTAATAACACTGTTTACATTTTAATACTACCCATTAATTGGTTATCGGTCATAATATGAGTTTTTGGTTTCAGCCAAAAATTTTCATACTGATGCATCTCTAGTAGCATATAAAACACTTGAATGAGGTACTTGTGCAAAGTATGTTTCATCCCCAAGACAGCATGAACATCTTTTAGTTTGTTCTGTAGTTATACTCGACCTTTTGAAAAATTCTGCCGTATTTATTAGATGAGGACCCAGAGGCTGACGGAGGGAGAAGAAGATTAAGGGGTTGTTGAGGATGAAAAAAGGCTTGTTTTTTCTTGAGGCTATAAGTTAATAAAAGGTTGAGATTGAGCCGCCCTTCAGGAGAGAATCCTGTTTAAATGTTAATGGAAAAAGGAGTGAATGGCTTTAAGGGTGTGTTTTGTTGTTCATGAACTCTGCCCTCAAACTAACCTCGTCCCCTGGTTTCTTCCACAGTGATCCCAGACACTCTGACGGTGACAGCCACTGCTCAGACTCTCTCGAAAGTGGAGGGGGACACTCTTCAGCTGAGCTGTGAGGTCACACGCCAGACGTCCCAGCACACTCACGTTTCTGTTGGTTGGTACCTGCGTCCCGCTGATGACCCCAATTCTGGTCCGCGTGACCTGGTCACCCTGTCACGGGACTTTGTTCTACGGCCGGGGGGACAGTACCGCCAACGTCTGTCTTCAGGAGACCTGCGGCTGGACAAGACCAGTGCCACTTCCTACCGTCTCACCATCTACAAACTGCAGCCCACAGACCAGGGAGAGTTCTACTGCGAGGCCTCGGAATGGATCCAGGACGCGGACCGCTCCTGGTATGCCATGACCCGGAAAGAGTCGGAGAAGACGTCTGTCAAAGTTCAGCCCACAGGTGAGTGAGAGTTGTTTTGGGGGTGCATATTATATTTAATGTGACATATGAACAAAAACGAGGCTGCGAGGAATAGAAGTAATGTTGCAAAAATTCAATCTTACGTAAATCAACATAACAAAATGAACATAAAAATGGTTTTATGAACAATTTACACCCAGATGTCTTACATTCGTGATTCTTGAAGGAGTCGTACTGTTTTGTACCTGTTATTCGTTCAGCCGATAAAAACATATCTTTCAAAAACATTTCCATTGGACAGGAAAAATGCTGTAAATTGGATTGTGTACTTTATACATGGTCTAAAGGCCTGTTTACACCAAAAAATAACTTTAAAGATAACGATAAAGACACAGTTCTAAAAATCGTTCTCAGTATTAAAGTATATCAGAGTCCACACCACAGCTGTTTTTTCAGCTGATGAACGATAAAAACATTGACAGCCAATCAGAATCAATGCTGCTATAAAGAGCTCGAGAATTTAAGGCCGCAGACGAGTGTACGCTTAGAATAAACAGACAGTTATTGCTCACTGGTGTGGAGTGGACGCTAAGATATTTATCTTTATAGTTATCGTTCTTGGTCTGAACAGGCCTTAAGACTGTAAAGAAAAAATTTAAATTCTGTCATGATTCACTCACCCTCATGTCGTTCCAAAACTTTGACTTCCTTCCTTCTGTAGAACATAAAAGATGATGCTGTGAGAAATGCCACAGTACTTATTTGTCCATATAATGAAAGTCAGCGGTCACTAAAGGGGACTGGTTCAACAATCTTCAAAATCTTCTTTTGAAGAAAATATAATCTTTTTTACTGTGATGCACATACAGGTTTAGAATGACATAACAGAAGTTTTGGGTGATCTATCTTTTTAAGACATATCAAACTGTACTTCTATCACTTACAATTTTAATTGTGTTTGTATGAAATTATATATAGTGTTTGTTCTAAGATGATTATTTCTTCAAACACTTTACACCACAGAAGTACTTATGTGTGTAGTTCAAACCTATTAGACAGATGACTCAACCAAGCCATGCTCATGGTTGCCTTGCTGTCTAAAACAGGGCATGCATGACTCTGCACCCCTGCAGAAATGCTTAATTATGCCTTGTGAGCCGATCACTATCTAAAATTAAGCACATTACCGGAATCCCAGAGCGGTGGCTGCTGATCCTCTTAACATCAAACTCCCTGTCATGGAGTACAGAGCAGGCATCGGCTCTCACGAGTCCATTCCAGTCACTCTTATCATCAGTGTCATGAAGGTTATCATAGTGCATGGCATAGTGAAGTCTCAGTGGTCTCTCAGCTAACAAGTCAGTCGCATTGGCTCATCTAACTCCAACACAGTAGTTGAGTTATCATCAGTACTGACATCTGCTTAATGACCAACACTTTTAATGGGGAAAAAATGTCAATTCTGTCATTGTTTATGAATGTATGAATATATACATATCCACACAAAATAAATGACCGCTAGTATGTTTGAAAGAAAACCTTAGTAGTTTTTCTAGGGCTAATCAACATAAATAATCATGTAATAATAACAAAATAATTATTTTGGAAAAAAAAATATTCATAACAACCCATTTTATACCGTTTCTTTTTAATGATTTACATTTTAGTGCAAAAACACCATTGTTAATTCTAAGTTTGTGCTCATATTCATACATTACATCCAGTCGGGTGGTTACATAGGGTCTAGCCACAAAAGTTCAAAAAGCTCCTGTATTGCTTTCCGTTGGAAACGAATGACTTCTGGTCTGACGTTTGTTTAGGATAGTGAAAAGGCAGCTCAAGACTTCTGAAGTGACGAAATTTAAGCCACAATTCACTCTCAAATCAAAGACTATACACAGACTTGATCAAATGTAGTGACACAACCCTTAAATGTTGACTTGCATCCTCATTGGTTCTTGTACATCACATGACCAAACATCATAACGGGTTGTGTTGCCCTATGTTGTCTGTGGATGTATATGATGATCAGTGTTTTCGCAGATCTGGACCTCGTTGACTTTCATTGTATGGACAATTATTTGAAGCATTCTTCAAATATGTCTTTTGTGTTCCTCAGAAAAAAGAAACTACATGAAGATGTGTAAATGTTGACAGAACTTTCATTTCTTGGTAAATTATTCCTTTAAGTTGTGCCAGAGTTTTAGCTTTGAGAACTAAGGGAGAACTAAAGATTTTTTGTGAATAATGACTTAAATTTTGCTCTGTTTGTCACACTCTGCAGTCGTGTTGGGTGAACTGTTCTTTAACACAGTGCATAGGGTGTCCTAGATCTGAAATTTTCCTCTCTCCCCTTCTCCAGAATAGCCATATTTCACGGAACAGAGGCTGCCACAGAAAAATGCCTCCCTCATCTCCAGCTTTAGTCCATTACTTTCCTATTTATTACAGAGCCGTCGCTCTGTCCCGAGCATAAGACAGCATGTACAGCAGACGTGAGTGCTGTCTCTCTCTGACTGAACATAGGGCTGTAACTCAATCTCAAAGCACACCGGCCCAGTGGTTTGATGGGAATGGGAGGTGACAGCGCACCTCCTCATCAAACGCGCGGCGGGACGGGTGCTGCGACTGGCATGTTAATTCAGCCCTATTATTGGTCAAGAGTCCCAGGGGTGGGCAGATTGGACAAGGAGAGGACAGGTTGTGATTTTTAGGGTGTGGATATTGGATGGCTGTCTCAGTTACATTTAACCCTTGCGAATCACCCAAAATTAAAACTGAAACTTACTTTTTGAAGAATGTTGGTTACCAGACTGTTTTGGTGGCCACTGGCCGATATCATATGGACTTAATATCTTCTTTTCTTTAATATTTACTTTGGCAAATTACAAATCCATTGTAAATGGTGTAGCAATATATGAAACACCATGCTCACAAAATTTCATCCAGCAATGTTAATTTTGACCCCACTTTAAAAGTTTGAGCTACATTAGTAGTCAAACTGATCATAACATTATTAAGGTACAGTAACAAAACTCCTGCAGCCTCAGAGAGGGAGTGAAAACAGGTCATGTAACACTAAATAGCCTCTGTTTTGGTGCAGGAATACTTGACTGTATGTGGACATCAGGAAAAAAGTCCACTGGATGTTAAAATGAGCTTAGAGTGGAGTTGAAACATTTCAGTGATTTAGTTGTGTACAATAAACTCATTTATAAAGTTTATAGCTAAGTGCCTTTTTGAAAGTCTCAGTATGTGGGTCTGTTTACAGTAAATGGCCTTTGAAAGCCTTTATAGACAGTCATCTGTTTTATTGTAAGCATCTTCCAGTCAAGTGTTCCGGTTCTCTTATAAACTACACTTACTAAAGACACATGATTCTCAGTTTGTTACAGCTCCATGTTTTTTACGGCCCTCTACTATCAAGCAGTATTGTTATTGTCAACTAAATCTATTAAAATAGCTTTTTGTTAATTGAAATAAAGCTGCAAATAAAATAGTTTTTTTTTTTAAATATGTATATTACATGAAAAAATGGAAAAACAGTTTAATTCCAGTATTTCTAAAGTACTAAAATTACTCAAATTAAAACTGAGCAAAAAAAGAAATTAAACCTACTGTAAATAGAAATAATAGAAATAGAAAAATGGAAATAAAACTTAAAACTTAAAAATATAAAAAATGAAAGCAAAATTCTAAATATTAATGAATATTATATTCTAAAGCAATAAATAAATTCTAAAATAAAACAATGCTATCTAGACCAAGTGAACAAAATGTATAATAGTAATAGTAATTACTAAATCTAACAATGGCCAAGTGAACAAAAATTGTATTTAAATGTTATTTTAAGCAGTGGATACAGTGATATTATTCAGACATCCAGTTTTAGTTATAGACCTGTTTGATGCTCTCTTTAGGTCATGGACCATTTTCTCTCCTTTTCTTTAAAAGATGCTGGCAATTACATACAGGGAGGGTTTATTAAAAAGCTGGAAACTTTATTAGAAGGTAGTTTTTAAACAAATGTTTAATGAATTTTAAAGTGAGTCAAGGTGAAATCATTATGACCTGATCCTTTAATATGCAAGCCAGGCTTCACCTGACTGAGATTCCCATTAGAAATTCCAGAGAGCAATTCAAGAGCAACACGGAAACGAGGGAAGACAGATTTGTCTGTAATCCCCTTTTCTAGCTGGCTGTGTCCAAGTCCGCTTGCAGCTAGACAACACGCACACAATGCTCTCTGTGTACTAGCCAGTGGCCTGTTAGGCTCAATTGAAAGTGCACAAGTCTGTGCAGGAGTGATTGGGTTGCTGTTTTGTGGGATTTGAGTCAGTTAATGTATTTTCATTTTTAGTTGACTGAATTGACTGCGTTGAATTGGCTGGAACGTCTGGTTTAAGCTAGTAGCTGTGTTTTGGAACAGCTTGGTTTTTGGTGTCTAGCTGGTCATTAGCTTGTACACCATCTTGCACCAACAAACAGTTACCAACTGGTCATACCATTTTATGGTGCTCAAGCTGGTTTTTAGAACATGATGACTGGTCAACGAGCCAAATACCAACTTGGTGCAACTAGAAACCAGTAACCATGTTCCAAAAAAAACACGCTAAACTTGATTTTCCAGTAGGGAAGCTCAAAGCTGCTGAAGATAGACACATGATTATGCACTTGGTCATGTGTGATTATTCTATTATGCATATTT